>NC_138371.1:151590938-151660825 GCF_054177405.1 Leptonychotes weddellii
CCCGAAACTCACTGCTTCCTTAACAGAGCTTAGTAATAAACACATCAAAATCTTCCATATAGGGCGCCTGGGTGGCTCAGTCGTTAAGCGTCTGCCTTCGGCTCAGGTCATGATCCCAGGGTCCTGGGATCGAGTCCCACATCGGGCTCCCTGCTCGGCAGGAAGCCTGCTTCTCACTCTCCCACTCCCCCTGCTTGTGTTCCTGCTCTCGCTATCTCTCTCTCTGGCAAATAAATAAATAAAATCTTTAAAAAAAAAAAATCTTCCATATATACAAAAAAAAAAAAAAAAAAGCCAGGTATGCTCTTAAGTACATTTCCTAAATGTGCATTTTACCTGAATTGATATCAAGTTTCTTGTATAAATGCAGCCAACCCTCTAGAAATATGTGGTATTGCTTTTCCCTCTACTGCTAGAAGAAAAATGGATCTTAAACCCAACATTTCCCCCTTCTTTATCAGCCAGTGTCTCCTGTTGATGGGTTTCCCGCTTGTCTTTTGTGTGATTTACTGTCTTCCTGTCATTCTACAGCTGCTACTCTTGGATTACTTTGCAATGAGCTCTCCCCCTCTCTGTTAGCTTGTTGCTTTCCCTCTTCACTGCATCTCAACTTTTTCACCTCTCATTATCCTTCTGCAGTCAGTCTTATTCAGTGTCTTTCTTCATTCTCAATTCCCATAACTGTAATCCTCTTCGATGTTTGGTTTGCTGATTTTGTATCCTTTCTCTCCCTTTGCACCATTCTGTTTATGTATCTGTGGTGTTTTTTTTTTTTTTATAATCATGCTACTTTTTAAAAATTGCATCAGGTCTGAAGTTTTACACATCAGATTATATTAGTGCTTTCCCTTTTTCCATTTTACTACTGAACTTATTCCCCTTACACCGTATCACCTTACTGTTCTGGCATTTTACTGCTCTAAGTCCTCAGTCTTTGCAGGGCCTATGAATCAACATCCTTTATTGTTCTAAAGCAATTTACAGTGGTTACTAGTGAATTGCTCTTTTTGGCTACTCCAGGGAAAGACTATTTTTTTTTATTATTTCTTGTTTTCACTAAAGAAAAATCACTCTGTGTAGAAAGTAATATAAAAAATAAAGCCCAGATTTATTACAAGTCAGTAATCGGGATTTTTCCCTCTTTTTTTTGTCTTTAGTTAAAAGAAGCAAAAATTCAGAAGAACAACTATAACCTCTAATTTCATTATTTATTATGCAACTGTGGCTGTCATCATGACATTAAAGCATGAAAAAAATTAAGTTCAATTACCTGTTTGATGACACCTTGGTAAATGTCAACAGTCTCCTGACTAAATCCAATTTTTATTATAGAGTTGAGCCAAATCTCTGCATGCCAGTAAACAAAATTAAAAAAATATGGATCTCATACACATGTCAATATGTGAGTACAACCTTTTCCAAATATATTAAATTATTAGAAGACTAATCAAGGCAACTTAAGATCAGTATGTTTTCCATTTTCTCCACATCATCATCCATCTATTTCCTAATCTCTAAAATAAAGGCTTGAACAAGAAATTCATATTTCTGATTTGCTTAACAGTTCCAGTTTTGTTTACCAAAATACCAAAAAGATAAATGAAAAATGTATCTTTTGAATTTCTCTCTTGTCAGAAGAGTTTGTGATCCTAAAAATTTAGTTAATTCTACAGAAAGCACATCAAAGAAAATTTTCTATAAAAAAGTGCTTATCTGGAAAGTTAATATGTAAATTTATTGAGGCTTAAATTTTCCTTACTTTAAAACCAGAACTTTTTATGCAAAGTAACAATAACTTCCCAATTGCCAGATCCAACTAATCCTTCCTGAATTTATCATACTTGATCCCATCATTCTGATGGCTTCACAGCACATCTTCTATTAACACTTTTCTAGAGATCTTTCTGCTCTGCTTCTCACTCTGTGATGGCTCCTTCTTAATACCACCATCTGTCCTCATTAGCTTTTCATCTATGCACTGATATGCTGCCTATGTATTAGTGATTCTTAATGCTGTTATCTCTATCCTGTATTTCTCAGCTTGCTCTCAAGACATTTACCTATATCTGATGGCAAGTCATACCTACCTTTTTCACAAGATACTAAAAGTTGAACCTGACCTTACTAGATATCACTATTTCCCATCATCTTAAATCTGTTCCACATCTTAACTCTTATCTTCACCAACAGTATTATTATCCATCTTATCACTAACCTAGATCTAGGACTTCTCCCGCTCCCTCAGGCCTCACAACTGCTCACTCTTTTTTTTTTAAGATTTATTTATTTATTTATTTGAGAGAGAGAGAATGAGAGAGAGCAAGCACATGAGAGGGGGGAGGGTCAGAGGGAGAAGCAGACTCCCTGCCAAGCAGGGAGCCCGATGCGGGACTCGATCCAGGGACTCCAGGATCATGATCTGAGCCGAAGGCAGTCGCTTAACCAACTGAGCCACCCAGGCGCCCCCAACTGCTCACCCTAAGGTCACTATTTCAATAGACTTCCAAATCACAATTTTTATCTCAGTGGTTACCTTTCTGCACTATTGTTACTGATGCTTTTAGTGTGATCCTTCTACAAGTCAGTGTAAGTATGTCCTTCTAGTAATCTTTTGAATTTCTTCCCATGGCCTTGAGGATGAAGAACAAATACCTTTGGATTGTAAGACTTTACATGATCTGAGCTTTACTAACTCTCCAGGTATCTCCCACAAATATTAATTCAATTTTCTGTCCCAGTCTTTTGGCAAGGCCAAATAATTTCTATTCTTTCTTGGTGTTTAATCTTTGTTTATACTTTTCAACGCATCTTCAGTGTTGCTCCAAAAAAAGCATTAATATCTAATAAAATTCTATATATTCTCTTTATCAACGCCTACAAATGCTAAGGTAGTTAATTTACCTCCTTTTTTTTTAAACTTCTTTTTCAACACCTTGTACACATCTCTAGAAAAAAGTATTCAGATGAAATGTGTGTGTTTTTAAACACCCAGTAGGGGCAAAGATCTGTATTAAATGTTCCTTGACTTTTTGTGTTCTTTTCTTCTACCAGACCTACATAGATTTTTACAACTCTTCTTCAGTTTTAGGGAGGGAGAACTTTTGTTATATTTGTAAACTCTAGAAATTTATAATGGGAATCTTCACCTTTCCCTGGGTTATATGTAGAAATTGTGTATAATTTTGATTTCATCTTATCTATTGATATCAGCCATTGTTGAGTCATGCATCATCATATCAAACCAAAATTTGCCAGGAACTGCTCCATGAAACAATGACTCATGAGTATTTTTCATACTTGAGTAAGGACTGGGAATGCTGTGTTAAAAATCAATGTTTTAACTATAGGAAATCTTAGAACTATTATTATAGTGCTGCACACTTTGAATTTTCAGAAGTATATAATAATACAGTGTTTCACAAACTTTTTTCACCAAAGATTTTTTTAATGACGAGTATTACCTAATATCAAACTAACGTTTAGCAACTGTTACCATATATCAAATCAACACCAGTTTTGAAAATGCTGATCTAATTTTCATCCTTCTTTCTAAACTGTCAGAAGATATGTCCTATACTAATTCAATGAGTGAGCATTATAGGTTATAAGAAGCTAAACTTCCACAACAAGATAAAATCTGGAGATTCCAAAAACAACTTAGAATATAAGAAAACAGAAAGTCCCTAGCTGGTTAGGTAGGAAAAAAAAGTGAATGGACTCAGTTATCACGGTTTGACACATGATGCCTAAGACCCAGAGATGTGCGATCCACTGTTCTCAGTAGTAGCAATACAATGGTACTTAAAACATGGTCTCTGGCCTTAGTAACTCTGAGTTTGGAATCCGATTTGTACCAATAAGTTGGCGATCACAAGAGGAATTAGTTATATGAATAAATAGGTAATTTTGAGGAAAGTGTGAATCAAATTTAATGAGTCATCTAAAACCTTTCGTAGCATTATTTTCAAGCTAGACAACTTCAAGTAGAAAATTTTAACATCACCTAAAGCAAATGTAAAAGAAACTGTCCTTACCTAGGAAAAGGGACAAGTCTTCTGGTTAATTTCCTCTTCAAATAGGATGCCTTCTGTTAAAATCTTTCCCTGGGAGATTTAGCTACCTGACAGGAAGTATCTTTTTGCACCTATTTGGTTGTCATCTTATCCTGAGTAGTATGCTATGGAATCCTATAGCCCTCCTCAGTGAATCCCAAGACCTGAATTCCCAGCCATCTTAGCCTTTGTTCCCTTTACTTGAAAATTCCACTTCAAAACAGAGAAAATAAACATGCTGAAGGAACTATAAATAAATGGTCCTATTATTGTGAAAAGATATATTTTAGACTTAATTACCTAGATTATATAATTTTGAATAATTTGTCCTAGTAGAAAAGGTAATATTTCCTTCAGAATGCATGTTGTCCCACACCAACACTTTCAATTACTTATCACTGGGTTTCATACCCATTCCATTTTCTCTTGATCTCTCTAGATGGAAGAGGACTACAAAAAAGATTAAAACTTTACAACATACAAAATTACGTAGATCTTGGTAGGAAGGTTTTAGTGAGGTTTTATTCTCCCTTTGTCGTTCCTTTAAGCCAGAATTAAGGGGGGAAGCTATTATGTTATAGCTTAGAGAAGCTATATGTTATAAATTTATTTTGGGTAAATATCAAAAGAGATTCTTGATTCATACTGGTTAAAGTACAAAGGAAATAAATTTGACAGAAGCAGTCCATATGATATTTTATCTTCTGACATGAACTTCAACTTATAATTATTTGAAATCTTCAAGAATTTGTTTTTCGAGAACCTGTCACTATATGTGCATACTGAGTGTGTTCATATGCTTTGCTCATATATGTGTATGTGTATATATGAACGTGTTCATATACTCTGAAAACAGCAGATGCAGTTGAAGATACATAGATACCCATGCCCAAAATAGAAATCTTGAAAAAAATATATATAGGAGTTGTTACACATATTTAATATTCAGCAACTGTTTTTAATGGCAATCATTTATTACCTAAATACACTATATTCTTATTTTTTTCCATTACTGAAATTCTAGTAAAAAATTTTTTTCACTATATTCTTATTTTGACACTCCAGAGATTGCAATAAAAAAAAGAGATATGTGGGGCACCTGGGTGGCTCAGTCCTTAAGCGTCTGCCTTCAGCTCAGGTCATGGTCCCAGGGTCCTGGGATCGAGCCCCACGTCGGGCTCCCTGCTCAGCGGGAAGCCTGCTTCTCCCTCTCCCACTCCCCCTGCTTGTGTTCCCTCTCCCACTGTGTCTCTGTCAAATAAATAAATAAAATCTTTAAAAAAAAAAAAAGAGATATGTGGATCTGTGCAGAGAGATAATGTCCTAAAATATCCAATGCTATTGTTACAATCTTACTAATAATTGAAATCCATGACATGAACTCTAAAATAAAATTTTATATTAAAGCTTAAGGATGGATACACAGATAATCACCTTCCTTATTAATAATATACTGCAACATCATAATGCATTTTAATTTACAAAGTACTTTCTTTTGTACCTACTAGCCTGTTACAACCATAGCTCAAAAAATATGTATTTTTGTAAACAAGTCAAAGTACGTATTAATTCTTCAATTCAATTTAATTTAAATGGCATACTGTCATATTTAAATAAATAATATTGTCTTCAGCGATAGGAACATGGTTTGAGTTTTAATGAAATTAAGCAAAGCAATATTGTAATAGAAAAAGGATTTAAATATGTTGTTTTAATTCCTATATTTTTCACTCTTTTAAGTTTGTAGTCTTGGCCCAGAATGACACATTTACAAGCCTATAGCTATTATTATCATATTCATATTGTACAGGGAATAAGCAAGAAACATTTGATGGTGAGTGTTTAAGAGCCTCATCGGGACATTTATATCTATCTTCTTAGAACTGAAAGTTTATTTTATTATTTTGTTGCCTCTAGTTTGTGGCAGTTCAGCACTATGTGAAGACTCAGCTCTAGCTAGGCAAGTAACCCCAGTATCTCATACAAAGTTAAGTCAATTATATATTTTTCATAAAGTACATCGTAACAGGCCTCATTATAAACAGCAATGCAGTGGTTTAACTGCAAAGTGCAATTTCCATTATAGAATTCAAGTTATTTTTTTCAGGTCTCCTATCTGATGTAACAGGGAAGCATCTTATATAAAAACGTTTATTTGACATTCCTACAGATTTTTGCTTATATGAGAATAGTACAAAGCAAAAAAGCCTCAAGGTCCAAAGTCCAAAGAGACTATAGTAAGAGGAAGATGATAATAGTTAAAGGTACATCTTCACACTTACTCAGATGTTTTGGACACAGTTTGACATGTCCTGATTTTTTTTTTCTTGTTTCTTAACCTCAAGATTTGAATCTAGCAGGAAATTTATTTTCTTGCTCTCATCTTCTTTTGGTTTTATCTTTGCTTCTTCCCACTGTCCGAACCCTTGTATAGTCTTAGTGATATCATCCTTTTTATATTGCTTGACATTTTTAGCTGATTTTCTAGTCTCTAATACCATGTCCTTCCAAGCCATAATTAACAGCAAATAAATGCTATTTAACTACTTTAATTAAATAAATTTTGATTCATACTGAGCAGCAAATAATCCTTTAAAATATTTAAGTCCAATAAAATCCTCTATCTTCTATAAATAAATGTGACACTCCTGGGCTTCTCCCAGGTCCCAAGTACTGAGCAGTCCAAAAATGGGAGAGAAAAAACAGATCTACAACAGTACAATGCAATAACATATTAGTAGCAGTAATGCATACTTTAGAAAGAAAAAAACAAAAATATGTTAGAAGACAAAACTATAGAAATAGCAAAAATTGTAAAATGGACATAATAGGAGCAACCTACAACACAAATGTCTTTCTCTACCATCTTGGTACTTTATTTTTTTTAAGATTTTATTTATTTATTTGAGATAGAGCACAAGCGAGAGACAGAGACAGCACGAGCGAGAGAGAGACAGAGAGAGCACGAGCGAGGGGGAGTGGCAAAGGCAGAGGGAGAAGCAGGCTCTCCACTCAGCAGGAAACCCAATGTGGGACTCGATCTCAGGACCCTGGGATCATGTCCTGAGCCAAAGGCAGATGCTTAACCGACTGAGCCACCCAGCCACCCCCATGCTGGTACTTTTGATAGATATTACCACTGTTTGCAAATACCTAGTTCCAATCTATTTCTGGGCATACTGGAACCTTACAGTTACCTTGATAACGTGTGGTCAAATGACACGCTCTGATGAATGAAACGTGAATGGCAGTGATATGTGGTACTTGCAGGCAGACACATTTAGGAAGCAGTTCCAATGATAGACATCTACAGAGTGTGGAGAAGAAATAAACTTTGGTGTTTCTAAAATATTGATATTTTGGAGTTACTGTAGCCTATATTGACCAATATAGTACTCTGAAGTCTACTTTTCAGCTCCCAGGTAAGAAGAATATATTTTTCATTGCTTTAGCTGTTTGTTTTGAACCTGGAATCTGTGTATGAAATATAAAGGCAAAGACATTAAAGCCATCAAATAATAAACCTTAGAGAGAGGAAATTGTAAAGAACTTTCACAGAATCTCATATTCCTAAAGTGATAAGATCTGACTTAAAAGCTGTATGTTGGGCGCCTGGGTGGCTCAGTCGTTAAGTGTCTGCCTTCGGCTCAGGTCATGATCCCAGGGTCCTGGGATCGAGCCCTACATCGGGCTCCCTGCTCCGCGGGAAGCCTGCTTCTCCCTCTCCCACTCCCCCTGCTTGTGTTCCTGCTCTCGCTATGTCTCTCTCTGTCAAATAAATAAATAAAATCTTTAAAAAAAAAAAAAAAGCTGTATGTTATAAATAATCTCAATAACACCCACAAGAAAAAGCCTGAGTTGACCAAAACATTTTGTAGCTGACATCATCTATCATTTCATTTTCATTTGCTTACCCATTTATTACGTGAGAAAAACTTGTTAAATTGTGAAAAATCATAAAATAGCATGATGTGCTTTAGATGTTGTCTAGTAATTAGCAGATGAATCATAAATCTCGTTTCCAGTGCATGGGTTTTTCATTGAGTCAAGTATTTTGGAACACTTTCCATCAATAAGGGTTGAATCAGCAAATCTAATAATTCACTCTTACACACTCAGACTGAGGTCTTATTATAGATATAATAAGCATAAAATAAGCTATAAAAATTTCAGAGATAATAAATAAAAAAGATAAAAAATATGCTATGTTGGTTGACATTTAAAAGCCAAAATGATAGGCTTGATTTATTTTATATACATCAATGGAGAAAATATTTCTAAAAAAAATCTATATGGTTATGTAGAGCTTTATTACTTTATCCATGTGGTGAAAGTTACAACACACAGAACACACACACATACACACTTGAAAGGAAGATCTGTGGGGTGCCTGGGTGGCGCAGTCAGTTAAGCATCCATCTGACTCAGTTTTAGGTCAGGTTGTGATCTCAGGGCCATGAGATCGAGCCCCATGTCAAGCTCCATGCTCAACACAGAGTCTGCTTAAGATGCTCTCGTGCTCTCTCTCTCTCTCTCTCTCTCCCTCTGCCCCTCCCACTCATGCTCTCTCACGCTCTCTCTCTCAAACAAATAAATAAAATCTTTAAGTGAATAAACAAAAGGAAGATCTGTGTATTTCTACCCCAAAAATTTGAAGGGAAAGAAAATAATATATCGAAAACCATTAAGTCATCTAGTTTTAACATTAAAAAAATGAAAAAAATGAGGGGCGCCTGGGTGGCTCAGTAGGGTAATCAACTGTGTTTGGATCAGGTCATGATCCGGGAGTCCAGGGTTCAAGCCCCAGGCTCCCTGCTCACTGGGGAGTCTGCTTCTCCCTCTGCCCTTCATCCCACTCGTGCTCTCTCTCTCTCAAATGAATAAATAAAATCTTTTAAAAAATGAAATTGCCATAAATGAACTACTTTTTGTCAGTAAGTAATAAAGTTAAGAGTTGATTCATACATAGTTTCCTTAAGATACAGGCATACGCAGGCAATGTTTTAGAGTCTTAGTGCTTGAAGAAAATAGTCCTCGAGCTAGACTGCCTGGTTAAAACGGCACAGCACTACTTATCAGCTGTGTGGCCTTGGGAAGTATATTTCATACCCTACTTTAGGATTTCCTCGTATTGCAAATGGGGATAAAAACAATACCTGGCTCATTTGAGGACTAAATTAACTGAGACAATCATAAGCCCTAGAACAGAATGATTGCTCAATATTTATTAACTATTGATACTGGTATTTTTTGAACAGGAAAAAGGTTATGGTGAGAGGTGATTCAAAAGGAGATAAGTCTGAATGGATATTCAATTGATCAAAACTATCCTTTTATATCATACTATAATGCTCTTCTAGGGAATATGGGTTTTATAATATTCCCATAGAACTGCATGATCTTATGATCAAAATTTTTCAATATTCAAATTTCAATGGTGTTAAATTTTTTAATTCTTAAGAAAAAGAATAAAACTGAAGATCTGGACATTGGAATTAAAATTACACCAAACTGGGGCACCTGGGTGGCTCAGTCTGTTAAGCGTCTGCCTCAGGTCATGATCCCAGCCCTGCATGGGGCTCCTTGCTTGGCAGGAAGCCTGCTTCTCCCTCTGCCGGCTGCCCCCCCTCCCCGTTTGTGCTCTCTCGCCCTCTCTGTCAAATAAATACATAAAATCTTTTAAATAAATAAATAAATCCAAATCAAAAACCTCCCAATGAAGAAAAGTCCAGGATCAGATGGCTTCACTGGTGAATTTTACCAAACATTCAAAGAAAATTTAATACTTAGCCTTCTCAAATGCATCCAAAAAATTAAAGAGGAGGGAACACTTCCAAGCTCATTTTACGAAGCCATCATTACCCTGATACCAAAACCAGACAAGGACACCACAAGAAAAACATTGCAGGCCAATGTCCCTAATGAACATAAATGCAAAAATCCTCAAAAAATATTAGCAAACCAAATTCAACAATACATTAAAAGAATCATACCCATGATCAAGTGGGATTTATTGAAGGGATGCAAGAATGGTTTGACATCCATAAATAATTTGATATAACATGTTAACAAAATAAAAAATAAAAATCACATGCCCATCTCAATAGATACAGAAAAAGAATTTGACAAAACCCAACATCCATTTATGAGAAAAACTCTCAACAACGTGGGTATAAAAGAAACATACCTCAACATAATAAAGGCCAGATATGAGAAACCCACATCAAACTTCATGCTCAATAGTGAAACACTAATTGTTTTCCTTCCAAGATCAGGAACAAGACAAGGATGCCCACTCTTGCCACTTTTACTCAACATAGCATTGAAGTACCAGCCACAGTAATTAGACAAAAAAAGAAAAAAATTAATCCAAATAGGAAACAAAGTAAAACTGTCACTATTTGCAGAGGACATGATCCAATATGTATAAAACCACAAAGACTCCATCAAAAAACTCTTAGAACCAATAAATGAATTCGGTAAAGTTGCAGGATACAAAATCAATACACAGAAATTGACAGTGTTTCTACACACTAAAAACAAACTACCAGAAAGGGAATTCCATTTATAACTGCATCAAAAAGAATAAAATATCTAAGAATAAATTTAACCAAGAAGGTGAAAGACCTGTACACTGAAAACTATTAGACATTGATGAAATAAATGAAGACACAATAAATGGAAAGATATTCCATGCTCATGAATTGAAAGGATACTGTTAAAACATTCATACTGCTCTAAAAAAAAAAAAAAAATTCATACTGCTCTAAGCAATCTACAAATTTAATGCAATCCCTATCACAATCCCAGTGGCATTTTTCAGAATGAGAACAAACGATTTTAAAATTCTAAAATTTGTATGGAACCACAAAGACCCTGATTAGCCAAACCAATCTTGAAAAAGAAGAACAAAGCTGGAGTTATCATGCTCCCTGATTTCAAACTATATTACAAAGCCACAGTAATCAAGACAGTATGGTACTGGCATAAAAACAGACATATAGATCAATGGAACAGAATAGAGACTCCAGAAATAAGCCCACATATATATGGTCAACTAATTTACAACAAAAGACAAGTATATACAACAGGGAAATGACAGACTCTCAAGAAATCATGCTGGGAAAACTGGAAAGCCACATACAACAGAATGAAACTGAACCACCAATTTACACCATACACAAAAGTGAACTCAAAATGGATTAAGGACTAGAATGTAAGACCAAACATCATAAAACTCCTAGGAGAAAACATAAGCAGTAAGCTCCTTGACATCACTCTTGGCAATATTTCTTTTGGATCTGACTCTAAAGGCAATGACAATGAAAGCAAAAATAAACAAACTGGCCTTCATTAAACTAAAAAAGCTTCTGCACAGCTAAGGAAATGATCAACACAATAAAATGAAAACCTTCTGAATGGGAGAAAATATTTGCATGTCATATATCCAATAAGGGGCTAATATCTAAACTATATAAAGAACTCCTACAACTCAGCAACAAAAAACAATCCAATTAAAAAATAGGCATAGGGGGCACCTGGATGGTTCAATTGGTTAAGCGGCTGCCTTCAGCTCAGGTCATGATCCAGGGATCCTGGAATCGAGCCCATTGGGCTCCCTGCTCAGCAGGGAGTCTACTTCTCCCTCTCCCACTGCCCCTCCCCCAGCTGGTGCACTCACTCTCCCTCTGAAATAAATAAATAAAATCTTTAAAAAAAAAATAGGCACAGGATGTTAATAGAGATTTTTTCCAAAGAAGACCTACAGATGGCCAAGAGACAGATGAAAAGATGCTCAACATCACTAATCATCAGAGAAACGCAAATCAAAACAACGAGATATCTCACACCTGTCAAAATGGCTACCATCAAAAAGTCAAGAAATAACACATGTTGACAAGGATGTAGAGAAAAGGGAATGCTCATATACTGTATACTGTTGGTGGAATGTAAATTGGCTCAGCCACTACTGAAAACAGTATGGAGGTTTCTCAAAAGAAATTAAAAACAGGACTACCATATGATCCAGCAATTCTACTTCTGGGCACTTAATCAAAGAAAATGAAAACATAAACTAAAAAACGTATATACGTCCCTATGTTCATTACAGCATTATCTATAATAGCCAAGATATGGAAATAACCTGTATCCTTCAATGGAGGAATGGATAAACACGTGGTATATATGCACACAAGGGAATAGTACTCAGCCATAAAAAAAGAAGAAGGAAATCTTGTCATTTGCAACCACATGGATGGACCTTGAAGGAACTACACTAAATAAGTCAGGTGGGGAAAAACAACTACCATTTGATTTTACATATGTGTGAAATCTAAAAAAACAAAAAAAAAAATTATAGATACAGAGAACAGATTGGTGTTTATCAGATGGGAAGGGGGTGGAGGGGTAAGTGAAAAGGATGAGGAGGTCAGTTGTAGGGTGACAGATGGTAATAAGTCTTATTGTGGTTATCACTTTGTTTTGTATGCAAATATGTTGCATGCCTGATAATAAAAAACTAATAATGTCTGATAAAAAAACTAATAATGTCAATTTTACTTCAATTAAAATATCATGTCAATTTTACTTCAATTAAAAATTAATAAAATTACACTTATGAGGTATCTATGGAACCAATTGAGTTTCTTCTACTTCCCTTTTTTCTACATTCTATTATTTTTTATTTTATTTTAGAGAGGGAGAATGAGAGTGCAGGGGGAGAGGCAGTGGGAAAGAGAAACTTAAGCAAGCTCTGCACAAGGGGCTCGATCTGACAACCCCGAGATCATGACCTGAGCCGAAACCAAGAGTCCAACACTTAACCGGCTAACCACCCAGGCACTCCTTCCAGGTTCTGTTTTAATGGGCTTCAAACACTTTTTTTCTTTCCCCCTTCGTTATTCTGATAACCATTTTCTAAATTAATGCATTTATTTTATTTTTTTTAGTACAGAGACTGCATAAAGCATTTTCTTTGTTCCTGGAGGCACAAAGATAAACTGGGAGGAATATTTGTCTTCAGAGAGCTTAGATATGTAACTGGGGGAAAAGCATGTAAGCATATAATTCCAATACTGCAAGACAACTGTTAAAGTGGTTTATAAAGGAAACACAGCCATCTTGCATGGGTGGGTCAAGTAAGGCTATGAGGGGAGGAGATGCCTAAGCTGTATCTTGAGGGATGAACAGGCACCTCACAGGCTAAAGGGCAGACATGGAAGGGAGGGAGATGAAAGCAGTTCTGTTTCCTGGTAAAAGAAAAAGATAACGGCAAGGCTGGCGGCATGAAACACCCAGTGCATCTAAAACTCCGCAAGTGTTAGTACAAGGGGTACAACTGGGAGAAAGTGGTGGGTGCAGACCATGAAGGGCCTCGTACCACCATTTAGTGTTTATTTTCTAAGTAATGGAGAGCCATCGAATATTTTATGGAGTGTAAAGATGTAATCATATTACAGAGATACTTAAATAACAGTATTGGCAGGCTTGGGTATCTAACTGATTAGCTACGGAAGGCATAGGAGCCTTCAAAGGCTTGCTGGTTTCTGACTTGCTGGTTTCTGACTTTAGTTACTAGGTAGTAACTAAATTAGACTCACTATAAAAACAGTGTAGTAAAACAAACAATAGGTTTGCATTTAATGGAAAAACACAATAAAAACCAGTAGACTGTATAATTTGGATTTGTTACAGTCACTAACTACTTTATATCTTTATTCAGGAAGAATATTTGGTTCTGAAAGTTTACCTGATTAGCTATATATGTACAAAGGTGGTTTATTTAAAACAAAACAATTCAGTATTCAAAGCACTTTATGAAACACAAGAAGAAAGAACACCAGTTCAACATCAAATTATTCAGGACTCACTAGATCCTTATTATGTGCTGTGATAATTATTGCTGTAATAAAAGAGGATCTGCTTTCAACTCTTAATTTTCCAAACAGTTCAAGTCTGACTTTTTGAGATATTAGGGGAGATGGGACACCATCATAAAATGGAATATAAAATTACCATTCCATTTCCAGGGGCATGTTGAATGAACTTATAATAGGCCATGTCTAGGAGTTACTCATAAAATGTTAGGTATCAGATTTTACAGTTGAAGAACTCATGTAAATTATGGTGCAATATACCAAAGTTATTCTCAATATAAAGTTATGCAGAAACTATTGCAGGTTGGTAAAATTCCACTTAGCACAATATAGCACACACACAGCAACCTAGTAACATAAGGGAGTATGGCCAGTTGTAACATACCACTACAGAGAAATTCGTTCAAGAGTCTGCTGTTTTCTGAGTATAAACCATGTGTCCTTTCTTTCTCTTTAATTCTTGCAATTTTCTGTAAGTCTGAAAGTGTTTCAAAATTTAAAGAAATGAACTAGTATCTTTGAAAAAAAAAGGGAACAAATTGCCACGTTTAATTTTTTGTCTGCAATTAAAAGAAACAGGAGAAGAAAAAAATGTGGGAGTTAATTTTAAATTCTACTTTTGTATGTGCTTGAAATTTTTATCACATACTTTTTAAGAAGAATATATTTTTTTCTATATGACATAAATGGTCAAAGTTTCAAACTTAGAATACAGAAAATACAGCATTCCAGAATGACAATTTTCCAAACTCAAATAAACTCTTTACATTTATATATTAGATTGTTTGAATATATTCATATCCACAAACATGCTCAATAAACAGCTGCAAGAATAATACAACTAACTTCCATATACCCATCACCCAGAGACCTTCCAATTGTCCCAATACGGTTTTATTTTATAGCAAAAGAATCCAAGCCAGAATCATAATGTGCATTCACTTAGTACATCTTTCTAGTTTTGAACAAACTGAATATTTCCTCAGCTTTTTTTGGTTTTCTTGGCCACAAAATTTTTAGTACAAAGCAATAATTTGGTAGAATATCTATGTATATTTATGGAGTACCTCCACTGGTTAGATTCAGATTATGTACTTTTGGCCAAATTATCACAAAATTATCATGTGACACCCATTACTGGTGACATTAACTTGCTTTACTTAAGATAGTATCTATCATGTTTCTCCAGGTGTAAAGTGAATTGTTTCCCCAACCCATTCCCATTGTAATTAATAAGTGCTTTGTTTCAGGATATTTTGAAACTATGTAAAATCTCATTTTTCATCCTATTCTTACCCACTAGTTTTAGCATCCATGGATATCTCTTGTATGATTTAATCACTAATATGATGGTTACCAAGTGTGATTTTCTAATTTAATCTGTTATTTCACATTTATTAGTTGGTATCATACGGCAAGCAAGAGATTTTATCCCTTCTATTTATTCTTTTATTTATTGATATCAGTGTGGAACCACATATTTCTATTTTCTTCAATAGGTGAAAAACCATTAACATTAGTATTTTCATACTCAAATTGACCTCAATTTGATACGTGGAAGCTCCCTGAAACTGGTTTCTGTGTTCTTTTAAAGTGTCTCCATCATTTTATGAGTAATTCTTTACTTTTCTCACAAAACAAGATATTTCAGGTTTAAATTATTCTTTCTTTGCTTTAGTCTTGGAAACTGTATTTTCCCACAGTACTGAGAAACCGTGGTCTGAGTTCCAGGTATGCTAATTGTAGTCCCCAGGTAGGCTCATAAGAAGAATGGGAGGGAGGGAGAGAGGGAGGGAATGGAAAGAGAGGAAGAGAGGCTCTTCTTTTATTTGGTTGTATATTAAAGCATATTGTTGATGTCATGTGATTTCATCTCTACATATTGAAGGATTTATCTCTAAAAGGCATGAAATTTATACATATATACACACATACACGTTTCATATAATGTACCTGGTACATAATAAAATACCATGGATTGACTCAAAAATGCCTTTTTGAAGTTATATATTTAGATCAGTCTCTATTAAAATGTCCAAGTTTTATACTCAGTGTTATATTTCTTAAGTCTCATAAGTCCTCCTCCAATTTTTTTTTTTTAATTTCACTGTCTCCTAAATAATCAAGAGTTAGTTGTGCTTGACTAAGGTCTTAACCTTCCCCTCAGCTTGACAAAACTTTAGACAGGTTTCTTCCTGAGTATAGACCTCTGACCACCCTTTCCTTAAGAGAACTTACTTTAGAAAACCTGCTATTGTAAATTTTTTCTCTGCCTCTTTGAGATATAAATCTCAGTCTCTTGTCAGTTTTGCAATCCAATAACGTCTTTTTAGAAACCTGGGAGCTATTCCTTTGAAATGTAATTATCAGGGAAGATAATGTCTCAGTGGGAGGGCAGGAGTCAATTTAGCACCAATTAGCAAACACTTACGGCCTAATGACACTAACCAACTTCCCCAATAACATTCTCCAGTACTTTTCACTAGCTCACCTTAATGCTGAAAACTTTTATTTCAGCAGAGCTGAGTTCTCTCTCTCCCCCTTCTGCAATAGTCTTGAATAAAATCTCCCTTCCCTGTTTAACCTGAACAGTGCATTTTTTCTTTCACATTAAGTAAGCTTGCACTTTACCCTGGAATCATCTGATTCCTTGCATATAGTTTATATCTAGTCCCTCTTGGTATGGACTGAACATTTATGGCACCTCAAAATTCATACATCAAAGCCCTAACCCCTAATGTGATGGTATTTGGAGGTGGGCACCACCCTGATCTCTGACTGACAGCCTCCAGAATTGTGAGAAATAAGCTTCTGTTGTTTAAGCCATCCAGTACGACTGAAATTAGCCATAAATTCTTGATTATATTTAGATCCAATTTATTAATAAGAATATTTCTTAGGTGATTCTATTTTACCAATATAGGGAGAACATACTGTGGACTGAATTTTGTCCTGCAAAAATTCACATATATGAAACCCTAATCCCCAATGTGACTGTATGTGCAGACAGGGTCCTTAAAGAGGTAATTAAAAGTTAAGGCTATAATCCAATAGGACTCATGTCCTTATAAGAGGAAGAGACACCAGGTGATTTACACACACAGAGAAAAGGCCTCAGGCGAACACAGCAAGCAGGTAGCTGTCTGTTAAGCCAAGGAGACAATCACATTCAAATCAGAATCACCTAGAGAGTTTTTAAGCCACCTGATACCAGGTGGCACCCAGAACCAATTAAATCAGAAACTCTGGGGCTAGCATCCAAGCTTAAGTATTTTACATCAACTGAATTGATTTATAAATCATCTGTCAAAATATTCATAGATTAAAGTACATTGTTTAATGCATACAAGCAGGAACCTAGTTAAGATATAGAACATTTCCATCACTAGATGGCGTTTTTTCTTGCCTCTGTGTAGGATGGATCCTGATGATTTGGATAGTTACTAAAAACTTTATGTAAATATAGCATCTTGAAGGTCCAAAGACTGTTATGAAGAACTAAAGTGATGTAATATAAATCTACAAGAGTACAATACTACCTCTAGATACTGTGAACAGGTATAAAGAAGGTTTCTAACCTGCATACCAATTTGCAATAGACAAATTATTTTTGGTACTTTGTTTCCTTCCTTTGTCCCTTCTTCCTTCCTTCCCTCTCTCACACAGTCCCATTTTTTCTGATCCAGTTTGCTAGCTATTTCATCTTATTGCTGTTTTAGCCTATGTTTATATTCCTGCTTTCCACTGCCCCATCAATTTACTGATTTTAATGTGCCCTTTAGTTAGAAAACTAAAAGCACACTGGATACTTTTGAGAGCCAAGGGGTCTTTCCTCTGAATAAATTCCATGATGTTTAGTGTTTGATATTATAACTTGTGCATGCCTAAAGACAGTGTTCTATGTGGGGAATACCCTGTTTTGCTGAGTTTTGTATAGTTGCAGAATTACTCTATATCATACTCATGCCTTTTAGAATCTGCGACTCTAATCAACTCCTACATTTCTGCCACCGGGAACCCCACATCTGTTAGCAGCAAACTCTGCTCTATCGTTAACCTCTTCTCTGAATTCTCTCTCTACTTTCTGGCCTTTATTAACAGCTGCTTCTGAGACCACCTGGCTGTAGCACTATCAGCAGGAAGCTGTTTGGGCTATTATTAAATCTCAGGGCCAGAAAGAGGAGGTTTGGTGGTGTGGACCAGATGTTCTCTCTGTTGTTCTGTAGTGCTTCCAAACCTCCTCTCTGCTGGGCTATAATATAAACTCCTCTTAGCCACTCCTTCAGTAACATCTTGTGCTTCTCACTTAAGCTCATGATTCGTGTACACATTTCCTTTAGTCACACCTTTGTTATCACAGGTAACTTCACTATTTATGACTCTCTTGGACCACCACCTCCCATCCTTCCCACTCACTACTAAAAAAATTATCTGCCATCATCTATATCATCCAAATATCCATTGCACTGACCTCTACATTTTCTCTTCTTTCCAGATTTGATTCCGTGGTTTATTATGCTCAGATAATTGCAAACATTGCAAACATTCTCAGAAAACTAGTCCCTCTCTTTATCATCACTTATCATCACTTTATCATCCCTTAATTGATGTACCCCAATCACAGGTGAAGTCAACTAAAAAAACCACACAATCTCACTGTTTAATTTTAAATAAATGATAACATATCTCAAACAACATACTCTGCCTGCTGATCTTACTCTGTGCTCTTAGGAAGCTCACTTTCTTATTATATATAAACACAATTTTATCCTTTTTCCTTTATCTTCATCATAATTCTACCCCAACACATAGCTGATGGCTTTGCATCCTACTTCACTGAGAAAGTGAGAGATCCTAATAGTGAGGCTGGGATCATAGGAACAAATTAGGATCATCCCAAGCAAACCTAGATAAAACCTGACTTTTCTGTAGATTTCTTTAAATATTTACTCTGTGAGATTTTTTTTTTCCTGTACTGGGATTGCATTAAAAATAAAGTTACTTTGTAAAAAATTTTGTAAAGATATTTTAAATTAGTGAGCCTAGATCCTGTGACATCAATGGCCTGAGGCAGGCAAGTGCTTTGAAAATGTGGTATAGAAAATGGAAAGGGAGTTAAGAGCTGTGTTATATACTCAGCTCAACTGGTAACTATGTAAATTTCCATACCTTTCATAATATCTAAGACTTGGTTTCATAACTGGAAAATGAACATATTGGTCTGATCATTAAAATTTTGTCAAAGTGACATTTTGTGATCCTCTTATATAATGGAACTCAAAGCAGAAGGAAAGCAAGAGTGCTGGCAAATAACACAAGGTTTTAGAAAACTGTATAAGCATCATGAGTTAAAAACTTTGGAATTCATAACATAAAAAGATCATTATGTAAAAAAGAAATTTTGTCATTCTGTACAGTATCAGAGATAAATGTTCTCCAACAAATTTCATTTCAATAAAATTGTTTCATTGTGTCCTTAATTGTGGTGCTCATGATTTACTTTTACAATAGCTGGAGGGAGTGTTGTTTATAATCTGGGAGTGCTAGAACTTTTCTTAAAAATTTCATGGGCATTTTATATAAGGAAAAAAGTGCCCTTGGAGTATCATATAAAATTAGAAACCTAACCCAATACCCAAATGCTGTAAATCCACACATTTTCTTTGCAATTCTTGAGCTTTGTAAATCAAATCTAATCCCCAATGCATAATATATGCTGTCGGCTACTACTTGCTATTAATAACAGGTGACATTCCTCTCCAAACAAGTCTAAAATATTATATCGGATTTTATCATAACAACTGCAAGTCTCTACAGGTGGATGGGAATAGTAATAGTAAATAGAACTTTAAAAATACAGAAAATTAGAAATGTACTAAAAAATAGGCTTATTTCTGAGTTGGTACTCAAAGTCCTTAACGCAGTAACTGCATTCAGGTGAAAGGTGTCTGAGTGACTGAAGCAGTGATTGAAAACCTATGTACCTACTGAGATGAAGTTATGAGATCTAATCTTTTATTATGTTGTCAAAGGTATTATTTTGCATTACCTAACAAATGTAATTTCCACTATTTCAAAATCTGCTTTCTCAAAAAACTAAAATCAAATATTAACCCTTAATCTTAATGATTTTAGTATTAGGCTCTGTGATTTATACTTGGTATATGGTGGGCCTTAAGATTTTTTTCAAAACTGGTACATCTACACAAACTTTACTTTGACCATAGTATTTTCTGTCTAATCTAACCTTATCCAATATCACTCCTATCAGTCACACACATACACATTCATATATACAAACATATTCTTAACTAATCATAAATCTCTATACTTGTGTCTATTGCTTCATACACTGTTTTTCCCTTTTTAGTAAAATGGCAAAATATCTCTATTAATTCTTCATTGCTGTCTTAACAAATTGCCACACATTGGTGCCTTAAGACCACAAAAATTTATCTAAAAGTTCTCAAAATCAGAATTCTGGAATGGATCTCATGGACTAAAGTTACGGGTTTGGGTTTGCTTTTTGTTGTTATTGTTGTTTTTTAGGACTTCATTCCTTCTTAAGATTTTGAGAGGATAAAACCTTCCCTTGCCTTTTGCAGCTTCTAGAGATTGTCCACATTCCTAAGCTTGTGGCCCCATTCCATCTTCAAACCCAGCAGTGGCTGAGTCTTTCTCACACTGTACCACTCTTACACTGACTCTTCTGCTTCCCTCTTCCATATTTTAAGGACTCCTGGGATTGTATTTGACCCATCCAGATAATCTCCCTATCGGACTGCAGTTGATTTACCACTTTAACTCCATCTGCGATCTCAATTCTCCCTTACCATGTGATGTATTCACAGGTTCCAGGAATTAAGATGTGGAAATCTTTGGGGAGCCATTATTCTACCTACCATATCCTCCCACCTTTAAGATATCTATTTTAGTAAAATTGTGTTTTTTTAAAATAAATACTAGCTATTTTTTTTAAATGAAGCTCCTTCAGTACTGTGGCAGGCAAACTCCAAGATGGCCCCCATGACACCCACATCCTGCTGTTCAAACCTTGTGAAATTCCCTCCCTTTGAGTGAGGACTGGAGTGGTGAATTGATTCTAACAAATAGAATATACCAAAAGTGATGGAATGTCACCATAAGATTAGGCTACACAAATTGTGACTTTCATCTTACCAGCTTTGATTTAAAACAAAAAAAGCCACGTGGGCCTCCCCCACATGGCAGTAGCTGGCAAAGAATTGAGTCCTTGGGTCAAACTGTTCTTAATGGACTAAATGCTGTGGACAACCATCCATATAAGTGACCTTGAAGGAGATCATTTCCAGTTGTTCCATGGAGACCCTAATGCTGGCCAACTCCTTGGTTATACTCTTATGAGAGACATTAAAGCAAAAAAAAAAAAAAACCTAAATTGGGCCTGGATTCTTAGTCCACAGTGATTTTGAAATAATAAATGTGGGTAATTGTAAGCCAACTAAGTTTTGTGGTAATCTGTTACATAGTAATGTATAACCAATATACAATCTTTTTTATTTTTCTTAAGTAACAACTAGGTCTTAACATGTTGAACAAATCACAGAAATAATATGTCAAGAAGCAGTTATGAAAAATACAAGTCTCATCTTGACTTTTTGATTTAAAAAAGATCTGGTCATCAAGAGTGGGAAAAGATCCATGTCAAAATACTTTGGAGAAAAAAAAAAAATTGGGGGAGGAAGGTGAATTAGCAAAAGCTTTCCACCTACCAAAGAAAGTAGTATTGCATACTGTAGCTTGAAGGAAAAGAAAACTTACCAGGAAAAGGATGAGTACGTTTATTTGGTTGTCTCTCAGAGAGAGGATCCTTACTTCTTCTCAGACCAAGAGCTTGGGAAGAGGGCAACTGACAGATTTTCGAGCAGAGGAGATTCATGTCTTAATTTGAGAATACAGCTACATGTAGGATCCAGAGAGAGCATCAGTAATATTCCAATTATTTGCATATACTACAACTGGTTTATGCTTTCATCCAGTGATGGACCTTTCGCCCGTTGTGAATAGGGCTAAGGGGTGCTGGGTCAGAAACAGAATAATGTCCTGAGGCTGCTCTTCACGTGAAAGCCCCACGAACAGGCAGCGATATTCTTTAGTGGTGAAGTTTAGACACCTGGAATCTGCCAGGAGGAACAGCGGGACCGAGGAAAATGAATTGGTGTGTCTCGGTAGCTTGGTCGTGGAACTCGGCATATGTCCAATTCGTGACCAAGAGCACTGCACCAGAAGCCTGCTTTTCAGCCAGGGCCCTTTGGTTTCCTGAAACGCTAAGGCTTTGCAGTTCACGCCGGCCTCCTGCACCCCACCCCCCAAGGTTCCCTTTCCAGCCCCGCCTTTAGGCCAGAGCCGTCCCCCACAACTGGCCAAACCTCTCCACCACATTGTGACTCTGAGGCGGGAGCCAGGCACACAAAAGCACTGGGGTTTGCATGATGTGTGGTGTAAGCCAGAAAACTTCCAGAGAAGTCTGGAAGGAGAGGCACCAGAAGCACCTAAGCTTTTCTCTGTCCAGGGCTCACCGGACTTCCCATTGAACTCCCGAAATCCCGCGAGATTGGGCTTTCTCTGCAATGCATTGGTGCGTTGCAGCGCCTGGGGCTTGATTTAACCATTCTCTGAGCAGTCCCTGGATTTAGCGCCTCCCAGACTAGCCTCCGCTTTATCGGGACCCACACTTACTCCTCCCGCGCACACTGAGGAAGTCACTTGGCACACCTTCCCGGCTCCAACTGTGCATTGTTTGCCTTGCTGGGAAATCCCACGCACCACTCTCTTGGGCCAAGCCTGGCCCTGACCTGCAGATGTCACTCATGATGTTAAGAAAAAAAAAAATTATATTTGAACACCTGTTTTCAATTATTTGGGTATACACCTCAAAAGTGGAATTGCTGAGTCATATGGAAATTTCTTCCTTTCTAATTCTGATGCCTTTTATTTCTTTTTGCTGCCTAATTGCTCTGACTCCAACTTCCAGTGTTATGTTGCATACCACAGTGAAAGTGGGCATCCTTGTATTCTTCCTGATCTTAAGGACAAGATTTTAGTCTTTCTCTATTGAGTACATTGTTAGCTGTGAGTTTTTCATAAATGCCCTTTATCATGTTAAGGAAATTCAATTTCTGTTCTATTTTGTGAGCGGTTTTGTTTTTGGTTTTTTCTTTATTAGTTTTTATCATGAAGGGTGTTGGATTTCGTCAAATAATTTTTCTGTGCCAACTCAGATGATCATGCTTGTTTTATTTTTTTCCCTTCATTCTCTTAGGTGGCATATTACATTGATTTTCTTATGTTAAGCCACCCTTGCATTACTGAGATAAATCCCATTAGATCAAGGTGTATCATCCTCTTAATATGCTGTTGGACTCAGTTGGCTAGTATACTGTTAAGAATTTTTGCATCTATATTCATAAAGTATATTCATCTGTACTTTTCTTTCTTGTAGTGTATTTGCCTTGCTTTGGTATCTGGGTAATAATATTGGCCTCATAGAATGAGTTAGGCAGTGTTCCCTCCTCTTCTCTTTTTTGGGAAGAATTTGAGGAGATTTTTATTAATTCTACTTTAACATTTGAAGCCATCTGATCCTGGACTGCTTTTTATTGGGAGTTATCATTACTGATTCAATCTTTTGCAGATTTCTATTTCTTTTTCAGTTAATTTTGGTAAGTTGTATATTCTTGGAATTTTTATATTTTTCTAGGTTAATTTGCTGCCTTTTAATAGTATTCTCTTATAATCCTTTTTATTTCTATAAATTTGGTAGTCCTCATTTCTTTTACTTTTTTAAATTATCTACATCTCCTTTTTTAATTTGTAAGTTTACCTAAAGGCTCATCAATTTTTAAAATCTTTTTAAAGAACATAATTTTGGTTTTGTCCATTCTTTCAATTGTTTTTCCATTATCTACTTCATTTTTTACCACTATAATCTTTATTATTTCCTTCCTTCTTCTAGCTTTAGATTTAGTTTTCACTTTTTCTTGCTCTGTAAGAAGTTTAGGTTATTGGGGCGCCTGGGTGGCTCAGATGGTTAAGTGTCTGCCTTCGGCTCAGGTCATGATCCCAGGGTCCCGGGATCAAGCCCCACATCGGAATCCTGGCTCAGCTGGGAGCCTGCTTCTCCCTCTCCCTCTGCCTCTCTCCCTGCTCATGTTCTCTCTCTCTCTCTCTATCTCTGTGTCTCAAATGAATAAATAAAAAATTTTAAAAAAATTATAAGAAGTTTAGGTTATTGATTTTAGATATTCCTCCTTTATGATGCAGGTATTTACTGCTATAAAATTTTGTTTAGTCTTTGCTGCCTCTGATTGCTTTGGTTTTTCTTTTGTTTATTTTTTATGTTGTGGTTTTATTTTCATTTATTTCTAAATATTTTATACTTTCCCTTGTGATTCCTTCTTGACACACTATTTAAGAGTTTGTTATTTAACTTCCACATATTTATGAATTTTCCACATATTTATTAATTTTCATTTTGTTACTGATTTCTAGCTTCACTCCATTGCGTTCATAAAAGATTCTTTTTTATGATTTCAACGTTGCAAAATTAATTGACACTATTTTGCTGCTTAATATATGTTCTATTCTGGGGGCGCCTGGGTGGCTCAGTCGATTAAGCATCTGCCTTCAGCTCAAGTCATGATCTCTGGGTCCTGGGATTGAGCCCAGCATCATCAGGCTCCCTGCTCAGCTCCCTGCTCGGCAGGGAGTCTGACTCTCCCTCTTCCTCTACTCCTCCCCCTGCTCGTGCTCCCTCTCAAATAAATAAATAAAATGTGATATATATACATATATATATATAGTGTCTGTTCTGGAGAATGTTGCATGAAAGATCCTACTTATCTATGTGGTGGGATGTTTGTTTGATGGTGTTCCACAGGTCTCAGTCTATCTTAAGTTTTCTTCATTTCATTTTTCCTTTCTACTCTTCAAACTGGATAATTCTAACTAGCCTCTCTTCAAATTTACTGATTCCTTTTGCATGCTCAAATCTGCTATTTACTGCTGTAGGGAATTTTTCATTTCAGTTATTGTGCTAGTATGCTCTAGTTTTTGTTTTGTTTCTTTTCATACTTTCTCTCTTCATTGATATTTTCTATTTCTTCATACATTATTCTCCTGTTTCCCTTTAGCTCTTTGTCCGTGGTTTCCTTCAGTTCTTTGAGCATATTTAAAACAGGTGATTTAATGTCTTTGTCTAGTAACAATGTCTGTCTTTCCTCAGGGACAGTTTTGTAGATTTTTTTCTTTGAAAGGGCCATATTTTGTTGTTTCTTTGCATATTCCATAATATTTTGCCAGATAGTTTAATGTAATTCTAAAATCACATTCTTCTTCTTCAGTTTTTCCCCCTTGCTTGTTTTGGGCTGTAGCTGTTTGTTCAGTGATGTTCCTAAACTATTTTTGGAATGTCTGTATTCTTTTTGTGGCTTCTGAAGTCTCTTCCTTAACTTATATTTAGTTACTATTTTGACAAAAGTTTCCTTGAATGCCAGGAGAGAAAGAGAACAAGAGAGAATGATGAAAAAAACAAAGAGGAAAAAAAGTATCTCCTAGTTTTTATATATGGGAACTGGGGCACTCCTTCAACACGTTATCCGGGTCATTTACAGCTTGCCTTATCCTTCACATTGTGCTTCGCTAAGCCTAGAGATCAGTCAGAGTAAAAATTTAGGATCTTCTCAGGTTTTCTCTGAGTATGCATCTTGCTCTAGGCAAAGCCACGGCTCTCTAAATTCCCTAGAATACACAGGGACTTTTTAATATCCCAATTTCCCAAAGAAACTCTCTCCCCAGTTTTTCCTTCAAGGCTTTAGGAGCTCTGTTGTATACCTCAAACATAATATTTTGCCTTAGGCAACTGAGGGTTGCGTGCCTGACAAGATTTTCCAGGAATGATTACTGTTTTTCCACCCCAAGTGAGTGCAAGTTAGGTTTAATAGAGATAAATGGCTTGTGTCAATCCTTAGGTAGCCCCCAGACAGATTAGAAGGTACAAACACAAATTCTTTGTCTGTAAGAGCTGCTCTGTTCCCCTGGGACCAGGCTCCAGCTTCAAGACCACCATCAAGCTGTGAAGAAAGGAAGGGTAGGGCAAATAAAAATGCCACATAGCTTACTTACCATTTTTAAATTTTCTTTTGCTAGATTAAGCATTCCCTTGGTTGCTGGAAACCTTTGTTTTCCAGAGTTCTGACAAAGCTAATTCAGATAATTTTAGCTCAAATTTTTGATGTTTCTGTGGAGGGATGGGCCACTGGAGCTGCCTTCTCTGCACTTCCCTGATAGCCCTCAAGTCACTCAGCTTTATAAGTTGTTGCTCAATAATAGATAATGAATACAACGACTCAAACTGAAATTTAAATGCATGTATTAGACATATCGTAGGTGTCTCTTTTATACTCGGCACTGCCACCTTCCCTGCCTGTTTCACTTCCCTTCCCACTCCTAAGTCTGCTGTTTTCAGCTATTGCAATGAGAACCCCTGAGCCGTGAACCATATAGCCACTATTTCATGGACTAATGTAGCCACTAACAAGTGACCATTTATTTGTATGAGCCTTCTGTGAGCCCCTCTGCACAAAAGTGTAAGATTTGGAGCCAAGCACTAGACTAACAAACTAGACCCCAGTGTTTTTAGCTCTTCCCATCCTTTCCGGAGTTGGAGAAAATCCAGACTTTTGGTCAAAGAAATTGGCTTAATGACACAATTTGAAAGGCATGGCTTAACTATCATTAGAGTAAACTCTAATGGAAAACGTTGTAACAGGAACCAAGGAAGTAAATTTATTTTTTGTACTCCCACCCAAGGACTATTCTACAAAGCAGAAATTCATAAAGCCTCTATGAAGACATCATCGAAGGCCAGTCAATGAGCTGTGCTTGTTATGAAGAACAGTGAGTTCCCCTAATGCCTGCATTCTGTTTGGTCTCTATCCTTTCTGACCACACTTCCTTCCCCCATCCCCCCACTTCTAGTTCACTGTGATTGTATTCCCAAAAAACTAATAGCACATGGATATTTCTTTTAGGCTCTGTTTTTTTTTAATTAAGATTTTATTTATTTGTTTGTTTATTTAGAGCGTGCATGAGCGGGGGAAGGGACAGAGGAAGGAGAGAGAGAATCTCAAGCAGACTCCGCACTGAGCACAGAGCCGGATGCAGGGCTGGATCCCAGGACCCTGAGATCATGACCCGAACTGAAATCAAGATCAGCATTTAACTGACTGAGACACCCAGGTGCCTGCCTCATAGCCTCTGTTTTCTATAAAACATTGGGCAAGGCATTAAATTATAGATTTTTTTTCTTAAATGTGTGCTGTGCCCACCCAAGTGTGTGAGACAAGATCCATAAGTATTACACATAGCGTCGCCAGCCATCCCACCTTTCCTAATGTGAATCATCATTAGCAATATATCTTTGGGGCTTAAATTAGGTAAGTTATTATCACCAGAAAACAGCTAGGTAAATGTAAGGTTATTAAATTCATTTACACATCCAATATTTATTAAATGTTTGACAATGTTCTGGGTAGTATGCAAGGTACCATCACATTAAATTCAGCCAAAAGCCATGGCTAGTGTCCGTGAGAGACTAATCATTGCTAGAATTACATGCATGTTTTTTGGCTTCTAACATTGTTACATTTGGGACATTTTGAATTACTCCAGGTCCAAACAGAGAGACAGTTGCCTAGTGTCTATTACTCCTTTAGTTACAAGCAATGAAAAATCTTTATACCAATGATTTCGAAGTTAGGCAAGTTCACTTTGATGAAAGGACCTGAGTATAGGCAGAAATAAGAGGGATTGTAATATGATGGATAAAGCACAGAAAGAGAATAAACGTGGGTGGGATGCATATGACCAGGAGATGAAACATTCTTATTATACCATGAATGTTTTAGTAATTTTGAACAATTTGATTTTACTCTTTTACTTCCTTAGGTAGAGTCTTACTCATCTTCATCTCTTGTGTGCATCTTCTCCTGATTTGAAACCAACAACTCCACTGCATATGCCATTATTTCACCCCATTTATAGAAATAGATTTATATAAATAGATAGGGATGAAGTAATGGCATATACAGCAAAGTTATTTGTGTATATAATATATATATAATCAAATATATATAGATATAGATACATCTCAGAAATCAAAGAGACACGATAAAATAAAAGGGTATTTTGCCTTAGACTTGAACCAGATTTCTGGGATCCTTTGAAAGTTATTCAATCTCTGTGCTTCCATTTCCTCATTTGAAAAAGGTGTATAATAGTTGTACTACTCTCATAAAGTTGTAAGGATTATATTATAACAGTGCTTAGAACATTGTACACACCCAGTAAATCTTAGCTATTGTCAGAGTCATCCAACTTGAACTGTCAATGCATTAAGAGAAAGATGTCAGGTATGTGATAATAGAATAAAAAATTTTTTAAAAAAAGAGGGAGAAATATTTTTAAAGGGGGAGGGAAAAGGTAGATTCTGCTGTGATATACTATATATCGGCAGCAGAATAAAAAGGGATTATGTAGCCTTAGGAAGTACTGATCACAAGAAAGACATGGCCCCTTCATATGAACTGTCCAAACCTCTTAGCTTACAGGCATTTTTACATAATATCATACATACAAAGGAAACCTTTAAAAAATACTCACTCAGGCATTTATTTGTAAAATATGCTAGAGAGCCAGATAGTGGTGATTTTGTAAGCCAGCTTTATTTTTTCATTAATTTACCAACTACCATCTATTCACTTATTCATGGCGATGAAATCTACATTTCTGTTCCATGATAATGACCAATGTCATGATATTTTTTTAAAAAAAGGTATTTTCAAGGTTTTAAGAAGACAGAAGAAATGCAAATTTTGAATTGGAAATCATTAAATTGCCTCATAGCTTAGAAAAACTTTTGTCTTAGAGGAAAGGCTGAAATTGGCATTATGCACCCTTTTTAAAATTAACTCAAATACTGACATTTCCAAAATTAGATTGGGAGGATTAAGATACAGAAATATGATAAATCAGCCTATCTTACAAGGCTGTCAGTGGTAACATTACAGAGTAAACAATGGAAATGTTTGCTTAGCTGTAAATGTAATATTGAAGAAATCACTAACTTTTGCATATTGTTGTTAATATTAAAATCTCCTCATAGTCTGAGGGGAAAATATTTTCATCTGCATTCATCTTTTTCTTGTTCTAAATATAAACTGTTTTTAATTAGTGTAAAAACTAAGTACTGTGCTAATTAATCAGGATAAAGGAGATTACATTTGGACCATCAGTCAGTTTTAAAATGGGACTTGAATTAAATCAGTTACTCTGGCAGAGAATTTGTGAACATATTCAATAAACCACTTCTTAGGCATCTTTACCTTGGGAAAAAATCTTATAAAATAATTTTAAAGCCCTTCTTGAGCCTGACCTTAAACACGAGTTGCTGTTGATTCAATATGACTTGAAAGACTCTATCTCTTCACCTAGTAATCTTTCCATCAGTCTAAACATAATTCGAGGTTTTTATTAAATACTGCTTTGCAAATTGGGAGAAAGATATTATAAAATCAGGAAAAGAAGGAAAAATAAAACTAATTTGGAATGAGATTAGTACAGAAAAATACGCTGTAATTTTGCTTTGCTTTGCTTTACTCTTGCTTTAATTAAGCCACAGATTTGTCTTTGTTAGATTTAGGAGTAGATGCAAAGAAGGGCATATGATCAATGACACAATTTACTGTGGTTACAAAATGAAAACAAATGTGTTTTATCAGATTCCCTTTTATAACTCAGTAAATTCATACTTGATAATCCCTCACATTCTTTTAACTTAGAAAAAAAATCTCATTGAATAAATAGGAATGAGAATGAAAATGCAAATACTTTGGGATTAATAATCCATTAACTTAAATGTAAATTCATATTTGAATTCACATGTGGGAAAATAACTTGTCTTTTAATATTTTATACAGGTTCCCAAATATTCGATTATTTTCTACGTAAATTCTACAAGGGAAGGGACGTTTCAGCCCTAACACCTGCTGGCCAGATTTGTAGGTGTGGTCTTGGAATGCTCCATGTGAAGCCTGCCTTATTGAGACTTGCCAGTCTGTAATTTCTTCCAAGTAGCACACACTTTATGACAATGAGGGTACACTCTTTCCTGCCTTCATCTTTTTATTTCTTTGTGGATGGGATAGAAGAAATCTTATCCTCTTAGAGTATTGCAAACATCTTTTTCTCTTTGCATTCCCCGCTCCCATATAGCCACTGTGCCTAGACCTACTCATTCCAGGCTACTTTTCTGACCACTATCTAGTTCAGCAATAGGCCTCAGAATTAAAGATGTTCTTCTTGTTGAAACTTGTTCAACTTGTTTCCTCTGACTTTGATGGTTGCATTTTAGCTTGATCTTTCCCAGAGCTGCAGTGATAAAATCTACTATTCAGTTAAGGAAGGGTAAAGAGATTAAGACTAGATATTAATTCTCAATTTACCAGCCTTTTTTCTGAAGGCTGAGAAAATGTCTGCATGGGAGCCCAGCATTTTTGGGAAAAAAATTATTTATTTATTTATTTGAGAGAGAGAGAGAAGGAGAGGGGGAGGAACAGAGGGGGGAGGGAGATGCTGACTTCCCACTGAGCAGGAAGCCTGATGTGGGGCTTGATCCTGAGACCCTGGGATCATGACCTGTAACCAACTGAGCTACCCAGGCACCCTGTCCATTTCTCCCATTTCTCCCATACTAGAAGATACATTGTTTGTAAAAATAATTATACATGTTCATAAAATTCTGTATAACTCATACCTAGAGAATCTCTGGCATCTTATAGTTTTGAATTAAAAAAATGTTGAATGGATGAATAAATACAGGAATTACTAAATAAATTATTTTGCCATGCTGTTTTAAGTGGTCTCATGCAAATGTTTTCTTATAGGCTAACAGTCTACCTCTCATATACCTGGAGTCAATGCCATTAGCTTCCCCAGTTGCCTTGAGCTCTACAAAAGGCTTAGAGTGGCAATGTCTAAACCAATCTAACAAATGTGTTACTTATGTTCATATATATCAATAATATTACATTCTCTTACACCATCTATAATCTCCTTTTGGATTTTTCAAATACAAATATGCTCTCACTTCATATTTATCAAATGCTTCTATCCCAAATCCGTATTAGGCAGGTAAAGATGGGAATTGCCATCTTATACACGTATACCTCGAATAACTACTTATTGCAAGGTAGATGTGGTTAGAAGGTAACTGCACGGATAGCATTATGTCTTGCATTGATATTGCCTGTAATTTTAACACTAATGGCTAACACATTTATAACTTAAGAAATTGTACAATGTGAGCAACCAGCAAGGGCATTTAGCTTTCTAATTATAAAAAACTGGAACATAATTTTTGGGTATATTCATGTTATTATTATTATTATCAGTATTATTATTATTTTAAGCTTGTCTCAGTTTCCAGTTCCAAAAACAATAATTACCTCAACTTTTCTCAAAATGCTACTGCAGCCCAGGTAAGATATCTTGATAAAGTAATGATATCTTTCAGAATATAAATAATTAATTCTGGCTATCTGGTCCAGTTCCAGACCCTCTAGAGCAATAGCAATAGAGTTCTACTTCTAACTTGTGTTTTGAGAAGTTTACTCTCTATGTAGTATTGTCCATCCAGAATTCTGGGTCCACCCAGAGCAACTTATTAAGGTGAATTTCAGATTAATTCAAAACTTAAATTAGAAATGAATACTGTAAAGATAATGGAAGTATGATGCAGAAGAAAACCTTCATAAAGAAAACTTCACCATATCATGAAAAATCGACATATTTAATTAAAAGAAAGGAATTCTATTAAAAGAGCAAAACCTGGAGCAAAGGTAACAAAGATGACCAAATGGGAGAAAAAATATTTAAAATGTCTAATAATATCAAAGAACTAAAACTAAGAAAACACAAGGAATTCCCTCAAACTAACAGCTCATTAGAAAAGTAAAGCAAAGAGGCACCTGGCTGGCTCAACTGGTTAAGCGTCTGCCTTTGGCTCAGGTCATGATCTCAGGGTCCTGGGATTGAGCCCCACGTCAGGCTCTCTGCTCAGTGTGGAGCCTGCTTCTCCCTCTCCCTCTGCCTGCCGTTCTGCCTGCTTGTGCTCACTCTCTCTCAAATAAATAAATACATAAATAAATAAAATCTTAAAAAAGAAGTAAACCAAAGATACAAGCAGGTGACTTAAGGGAAAGAACCCCAAATTAGTGCATCAATATAAAGAAGTCCTCAGTAATAAGAAATACGTATTTTAAGACAACCATGAATTTAGCAAAGAATTAAAGTCTGGATAGTAATAAGCATCTAGCTATGGACCCCATGCACTAGTCATGTGAATATAGATTACTGCTGTCATTCTGGAGAGAAAGTTTATTCAAATTGACAACAATCAAACCCTGGGAATGAATGAACCACTCTTGAATATGGACCACAGAAATTTTTCATAGCCATCCAATAAGGGAACATGTTTATGAACAGTTATCACAGAGGGCTTGTGAGTGCGTATGTGTGTGTGTGTGTGTGTTGATTGCTGAGAGTTGTAGACAACAACTATATCCCAAACTGAAGAACACGTAAGTCAAATGCAAAGGATGCTTATGCAGGGGATGGAATGATGAAATAAATATACATGTGTAACATGAATATATTGTAAAAAAATACTGTGCTTAGAAACATTTAAAATATGTGCATATAAAACAACACTACATATTTTACAAAAATAGATAAGTATACAAGGCTATGCAACAAACATTTTATATGGTTGCCTAAAACAGGAGGAGAGACTGGAGTAGGAAATGGGAGTGAAATAAAGGGATGCAGGAACCCACAATGTCAGTGGTATCTGGCTATGAACATAAGCATATGACTATTTGTACCTAAAGTCCCCCAAATAAGTATGCTTAAGATAGACTTTATAAAATGTAAGAATGGGGCGCCTGGGTGGCTCAGTCGGTTAAGTCGGTTAAGAGTCTGGGATCAAGTCCCATATCAGGCTCCTTGCTCAGGGGGGAGCCTGCTTCTTCCTCTCCCTCTCCCTCCTCCCCTACCCCCCCCCCCCGCCGCTCATGCTCTGTCTCTCTCTCTCTCAAATAAATGAATAAAATCTTTACAAAATAAATTAATAAATAATAAAATACAAGAGATGATCTATGGAGATGGGAAGCTTTCAGCAGGGATTGTTGGCTCACTTAAATGAACAGTTATGAAAATTATATGACAAAATTCTGTGGCCACTGGTCATTTGGAAGTTAAGAGTGCACCTTACCCAGAGCAATGCCATCTTGGTTCTAATAAGAAAAATAACTGCAAAATTATTTTCTTCACTTTTTTAAAAGAAACTTTAAAAATGAAAGCTGAATATGGAATTCAGAAACACAGGACTTATTTATCCTTTTAGTTCTCTGCTTACTTTGTTATTGGACTTGCTATGAAAATGCTTTAAGAGAAAGTAAAAGCTGTTCGGATCCAGTGACATTTTAATGCTAAGCAGAGAAAGCTCTTCTAAAGCAGCACATTAAAAAGCTACAACTGGGGAAAGTCAGCTTCTAATTAATGAGCTTTAAGATAGAGGGGGAAAAATCAGCTACATAAAGACATACTTAAGCTTACAGTCCTCGGAGAGAAAACAATCCTCATTAGTGACTAAATCATTGGCTTTTGGAGTCAAAAGTGCTTAGCAACCTAAGATAATTTAAATGTGAAAACATATTGCTTTGATTGCAGTTACCACCTAGGTTTCAATAATTAATCTCTAAGAAATATGTATTGTGTACTTGCATATGTGGGAGAAAAGAAGTAAGGAGAAATGTCAATGTTTTAGGACACAAAAATATTTAAGCTTGTATTCCTGATGCAATTGTTTAACAAACACATGTGAAATTTCAATCTGAGGTTCTGGTCTTGTGCCAGGAGGTGGAGCCCTTCAGCTATCCCTTGGTGCTCCTGGAACCCCAGACTGGGTGAACTCCTATCATCTTGCAGATTATAACAAAATGGTTTAATATTTGAAAATGATAATGGCAAATTTTAATATGTAAAGGCAAAATCAGGAGAGGTAAGGATTTTACAAACGATAATACAAATGACATGACTTCTTTTCTTTCTCAAATATTAATATGTAAGTTAATTGTAATATATTACATGTTATATATTAATGTGTGATAAATATAATATTAATATGTTAATGCATGTATTGATATGAGAGTTAATTAAGTTAATATGTTCTAATAATTATAATTAGAAATTCTTGAAATTGTATATAAGGAACTAGAACTGTTGGAGCTGATTCTGAAGATGGTTGCATTTAAAAAATACACAAGTAAAGAATGTGGCTGCACTTCAGGAGATAAATGTTTATTGTGTAGAAAGGACAGATCTCCTGCAGAGATTTCAAGCATTCCATGGCTTATCCACTGGTTTTACATATTGGAAGTCAGAATACAAGTAGTTCTTCTGTCCCTGTGAGGCCTACCAATAAGGGACCTATTAGGAGTTGAGATGAGTGTCATCAGTCAAGAATATCTCTGCTTCCATTAGCTTTTTAAGTTTACATTGAAAGCTACCAAAGGTATAAGACATTTACTACATTCATTTATGAACACCTAAGTCTAGGTTTTAATTTTTTAGCCAGAGTGGCAAGACTTCATATTATTATTACCAGAGCTCTCTGTTTCTGCATTTCTTTTTTTTTCTTTCTTTTTTTTTTTTTTAATAGACTTTATTTTGGGGGATGGTTTTTGGTTCACACAAAAATCGAATGGCAAGTACAGAATTCTCATGTAGTCCTCCCCTCATACACCCATAGCCTCCCACTGCACCAGAGTGATACATTTGTTACTGGCAACGAACTGACATTGACACATCATTATCACCCACAGTCCATAGTTTCCTTTAGGCTTCACTCTTGGTGATATGCAGTCTATGGGTTTTGATACATGTATAATGACATGTATCCATCATTATAGTATCCTACAGAATGGTTTCACTGCCCTACAATTCACTTGTGCTCCACTTTTTTATCCCTCCCTCCCTCCAAATCTCTGGCAACCACTGTTCCTTTTACTATTCCCATTGTTTTGCCTTTTATAGAATGCCTCATATTTGAATCACACCATATATAAGCTCTTCCAGTGCCGATAGGGCATATATGTTGACTACATTACCATGGATCCATTAAGCCCCCAAATTTTGCTGTTTGAACCAGTTAATACATCAGGAGATACAGAAAAAAAATTCCAAAGGAAAAAAAAAATGACTTTAAGGAATTTACTTGGGTCTCTAACAGTACATAGAATCCTTAAGATGCTATGACTTAAAAAAAATGATGATTGTATCATTAAAAAAATAAGCTCATGAAACATCAAGAGAGAAATTCAAATATTGAAGAAATCATTGGCATAAAGTAGTTATTAAATCATTGGAAGGATCGCAAATAATAGTATGTGCAACTGATACCAAGAAAATGTGTTCAAATTACTTCCTTTGCCATGCTGTCACTTCATATTAAGAAATAGATACACTGAAAAATCATAGTAAATTTGCAAAGCAGTGAAACTCCAACAGAGTTTTGACCTTTTTAATAGGTTGTTGGAGCACAAAAATGAAAGTATTAGATTCAACATTTCAACTCTGCATTGGGAAAAATATATGCTGAAATTTTGACAAACTCCAGTTTAATGTGTTGTCAACATATATTCATAAAGAAATACCTGCTTAGGCTCTTAATATGTTATTTTTAAATAAATTCATATTTTAAATACCCATCTAAAATGTGAGCTATATTTGAAAATTTCATTACAGAAATGTTGTAAATATATATATTTCCCTTTTCACTATTTAAACCAATGTTCATCTAAAATACTTTCATGTATTTTTACGTAGAGAGTTAAAATAGACTTTTATCAAGGAAGATCGGTTTGCTTCTCAGAGATGGCCCAATAAGTTGTAGTAGTGCGTGGGTTCCTCTTTTCCAGGATAAGTACTTGATTTTATTCAATAGCTAAATTATTAAGCTAAGAGTCAAATGCTATGTTTAACTTTTAAGAAAAGCAAACATAAATAAAGTGTTGCTATCATATTGAGTAAGCTGATTAATGCAACATCAATAGGAACTAGGGAAAGTGAGATTCAAAATCAGATCTATCTTTACTACTGTGTATATTGCTTTCCAATCAGCATTTATCTGGACTTCAAGATATGGATTCATGCTAATTAGTGTAAATGAGATTGATACAGATATCACAATACAATCGATAATATTTAAAAAGAAAGATAATTCTTTCCACAGCCTGAACGACTTTTATCAGTCCAAGTACCACTTCCTTTAAAAGTCTACAAGAGGAACGAATACAGAGAAAATGGTAACTGTTTATCCATGTTATATTATATACAGTGCAGTATATTAAAAATATTTAACATCATATGAGAAAAAATCCTACATCATCCTTGCATTCCCAACACCTGTGACTTACCAAATACATGGGTTTCAGTTTTCAGTCACACAGCCCCACCCTTTGACACACTCCCAGATTCCAGCGAGATCTCATGTAGATATAGGTCTTGTAGTAGATAGGCTACAAAGACAGCCTTTATTAATGTTTTCCCTATCTCTACGTACACACCAGTTCTCCCAGGAAGTGAACTAGCTCCTCTCCCCTTTAAAGTAGTTGCTGCTCTAACAAAAACTTAATCCTTGTGGTATTGGCTCTGGAATGAAGCAGTAAGCAAAGTCCAGAAAGACAGCAGGAAGATTATCAGTAGAAACAGAAAATTCAGTGAGAAAACTGATAATGGAGACTGAAAAAAACCAGGCACGTTACATTTTGGTAGGAAAACCTGCAAGGCTGTTGACTGTGTTACATGTATTGATAGAAAATATACCTAATAGATTTGAGAGCTAAGTAAACATATTTTAAGCATAAGGTTCAAAGTGCCAGTTGGTTTATACATGCTCCCTATAATATATTGTAAAGAAAAAGAGATGAACTAAAGAAGGAGCTGTTCAGTTTTCCAGCAGAGTTTGGAGGAAATATTTCAAATCCATTATTTGCTAAGTTAGAAAATATAACCTTTTCTCATCCCCTACTACTCCTGACAAAAAACATTTTCTCCAAGTGAGAAATCGCATTAAGATAAATATCAGTCCATAGTGTTTCCAGTAAAATATGGCTTCAGGGTTTAGGCTGCAAGTTTCTTATTATGATCTTTGAAAGATTTAAAGTGGTGCTTTACAATCTCTTGCAGCTAAACCAAATGGATTCTAAGAATCTGAGGAGCATTGTCCCATAGCAGTCTTACCTGTGAAAGCAGAAGGGTGTCTGTCTCCGATGGAATTATGAATGAGTCTTCGGGGGCATTGAGTCAATTTCAGTGTTACTTATAAAAACCAACAATGTTTTTAAAAGAACTGTATTGGTGAAAGAATCAACAGCCTGGACTAAAAGGCGGAAGGCAGTGTAAAAGAAAAGAAAAATATGGGCCTCCTATTTTTAAGGTCAGTGTAGCTAAGAAGCTAAGAAAGCTATTCAGTTGTAAGCACAGGCTATTTTTCAAGACATAAGAAAGAGGAAACTCAAAAGGCAGAGAAAAGCTCTTAGGAGGTAATGTGAAAAGTTTTGGAAAATACTCCCAGGGAGAGAAACTAGGCCTTAATTGAAGAACATCTCCTGTTTCAGAAGTAGGAGTCTCTAATAAAATATACACAATTGGATTTCAAAACTTCTGTGGACAAGTGGCTGCTATGTGCTTCTATTTCCCACCTTTTTGGAGTTTCTGTGATTTTTTTTTTTTTTTTTTTTTTTTCTGTTCCTGACTCATCATTGTATTTTGAGTTGTAGGATAAGGGGGAAGATTTTTATTTTTTGTACACATATATTTAGATTTAGGTAACTTTTTTTTTTTTTTTTTTTTTTTTAGATTTTTATTTACTTATTCATGAGAGACAGAGAGAGAGAGAGAGAGAAGCAGGCTCCCAAGGAGCAGGGAGCCCGATGCGGGACTCGATCCCAGGACCCTGGGATCATGACCTGAGCCGAAGGCAGACGCTTAACCATCTGAGCCACCCAGGCACCCTAACTTTTTTTTTTTTTTAAGAGAGGGAGGGAGGTGGGGAAGGGCAGAGTGAGAGGGAGAGAATCTTAAGCAGGCTCCACGCCCAGTGTGGAGCCCAACACCAGGCTCGATCTCACAACCCTGAGATCATGACCTGCGCCAAAATCAAGAGTCAGATGTCTAACCAACTGAGCCAACCAGTCACTCCATCTTTTTAGTTCTGGAATAAGAATCACTAAACTGAGAAGCCACAGTGAGAAACTGCCCCTGAGGAAGTCCCTCTCAACTGGACCTGATTTACATGATACAATCCTGGCTTTGTGCTAATGCTGGTTTTGGATAGATTTTGCATGAGGTGGGTGTGTATTTTACATATTTCTGGTCTAGTTCATTCCAGTCATCAGTTGAATACAGCTGAGAGAATAACCATGGTCTGTCATCATATGGAACAGAACTGCCCAGCACAGCCCCATGTGAATTTCTGTCCCACAAAATCATGAGAAAGAATACATCCTTGTTCTAAACTACAAACTACTGGAACTATTATTCAGGATTGGATAACTGACACAGAATGAGATATCATCGATCTCTTGGAGTGAAGTTATTATATAGATAACCGTGGATAGTTCTGTAACGGTTAGGTATTATAGATACATTATAATCACTCTGACAAATATGAGAATCAATTGAAAATGAAGAATATTTATTTATTTATTTATAAAGATTTTATTTATTTGAGAGAGAGAGAGAGCATGAGTGGGGGGCGAGGGGCAGAGGGAGGGGGAGAAGCAGATTCCTTGCTGTGCAGGGCGCTGGACCCTGTGATCATGACCTGAGCCAAAGGCAGATGCTTAACAACTGAGCCACCCAGGCACTCTGAGGAATTTTTATTTAAAAAATGGAATCAAGTGCATTATACAGAAGTTAGTAAAATTTAAATTTTACCTCAGATTTTGGATCAAATTAGAATAATGCATTGGGCCTAAAGAATAATTTTGCATGGCATATTTTAATTTTTTTTATTTTCATAAAGATACGTATATCTCTCAGATGACCTGGTGTTTTTGTCACAGACAAGCACCATGGCTGTGAAATAATGATATGGAGTTCATAAAAGAGAGAAAAAGCAGAATTCAGTTGTTAATTTTAGAATTGGATTATTTCAATCATACATTTATTCAATCACATTTTAATATATCTTATTATTAGGTCTCATAATGTGGTTCATCTAGTTGTAGTCCTCTTTTATTTGTTGAAATGTACATGATATATGAAAATTACTTGTCATATGGAGAGGCCCTTTATGGTTTCTGTGAGTCTATCATAAACATCTTACCAGTTCATTGAGAAAGTAATACTGTTATAAAGCTCATAATTTAATTCGTGACACTGAGCAGAATGCGTTTTAACATTACTCCCTTTGTATTATTTATTTTTTATTGTTCATCTGAGAAATAGTCAAAATAAGCAAAAATGTTTGTTTTGTGTGACTCAGAAGGAGGGGCAGGATTAGACTTTCTATGGGTAGTTATTCCTGGACTAAGCACATCTTCACTTGCACGGATAATTGCTGAGATCATAGGAATATATATGATAACTGTATAGTTTTTCTTTTATAGTGTTACTTGTTGAAAATCACTACATTAATGTTTTAAATGGATACAAAGCAGATTTTAAGAGAATAGTGAAAAAATATGAAAAAAGTTAACAGTACTTAAAATATTCCTCATTGACCATATTTTTAGGTCTATTTCTGCTGAAAGTGACAGAAAACTAACTTGAACTGATTTATGCCAAAAAAGAAATTATTGCAAAGCAGTGGAAAAGCCTTTGGGAGTAATTTTGAATTCAGGCATGGATTTAAATTGTATCATCAAGACTAGATTTCTCTCTACATTTTGGTTCTGCCATCCTTCTGCTGCCTTCACACTCATGTCCTCCATGATACTGATAGTAAATCTGTACCATTAAGCAGTGAGTGCACCTGGAATGCTCATTAGACTCACTTAAGGAACTCTAAACACTTACCTAAATCCAGCTCCTCAGATTCAGTCTTAGTTGGTCTGCAGTAGACCTACACATCCATATTTTTTAAAGCTCTTCAAATGTTTGTGACAAAGAGAGTTCTCCTCTTCCGTCAACACAGGAACGAGTCTTAGGAGCAAATCTCACTGGACTCTACTGAATCAGTATCCCAACCTTGAAGCAATCATTTTAGGTCACTCAGAGGACTCTCAGGCCAATCAGGGATGGCCAGCCAATTTGCTAGCAATTGGGACAATTCCATCAAAACCATATGTGGAAAGGCAGTTGTGGAGTGTGGTACTTAAGGAAAGTTAGGGTAATATTTTGACATAAAGATGACAGAATTCCTGATAGCAAAAGCGGCAAGGTATCCACCATAGGTCAAACATTTAATGTACTTGTGTGTTATTTTTCTAATTCTTGGTGAATCAGGACTCAAGAAATTAGAATGCAAAAGCATTCACTATAAGTTACAGTAGTTTGTTTTCTGTGTGTCATGCAAATTTCCCAGATGTAGGCATTATATTTTAAATACATCAAATAAAAATACAAATATAAATGTTTATTTCATTTATGTTTGAGTTATTATTTTTTAAAGATTTATTTATTTGAGAGCGAGAGAGTGGGGGGGGAGGAGCAAAGGGAGAGGGAGAGAGACAACCCCAAGCAGACTCCCCACTGAGCATGGAGCCCAATGTAGGGCTCGATCCCAAGACCCTGAGATCATGACACGAGCCAAAATAAGAATCAGGCACTCAACCAACTGAAGCACCCAGGCACTCCTATTATTATTATTATTATAATAACCAAGAGCCTTTTCTTCCCACTATATACAAATTATTCTATAACTAAAAACAATGTATCTGTTATAGATTTTTTGTATGAAAGAGCTAAAAATTGTATCAAAATTATACCCTCCTAAATTCAAGCAGTGAAGGAAAGACTCTGATATACACATTAGGATCTTATCCTTTATATATTCTTCATTTTCCTTCATAGAGAAATATGTCATTTCACAATGTACTTGAGTATCTAATGCTCACTTAAATCTCAAAAACTCAGATTCCACTGTGAAACACCATTAAGTAAATAGACCACAATTATCAGAGAAATTGAGGTTACATGCAGTGACTCACAAAGAAAAAGAAAGAAGTTGTTTTACTTTAACAGGCCCTCTGGTATTAACAGTACCTGTCGACAACAGAGAAGATGCTTTCTGGGAGTTGCAAGTTCCCTGTTAATTCATTTATTGATCTATGACCTAATGAATAGAGGATAATTAAATGAAACTCTTCGTGGACATCTATCACACTAAGGTGAACACACAGCGTTCATTTGTTAGTTTTTGTTTTTGTTGTTTTGGTTGTAATCACAATAGCTTAACTTTGGTTAACATGAAGGAACATGAATTTATTGAAAAGGCATGGACTATGTCAAGAAATTAGAAGAAATAACTCAAAGGCAGCAAAGAAGCCTAGAAACGTTAAGAGCATCAGCACAGAACTTCGCTGACCTTCTCTCCAATGAATTTCCTTGCTTTGCTCAGTGTAGCCCAGCTGCAGCATTGGCACCACCTGAGTGCTTACTGAAAACACAAAGCAGTGTGCTGTATTGTAGACCAGAATCTGCATTCTAACAAGTTCCCTGGTTTACCCTGATGCACAAAGATTGAGAAACACTTCAATTAATGTGACCCAAATATAACAATAAGTCTCTGTCTCTCTGTTCCTAAGTTAAGAGGGTGGGAGAGAAAATCTGGTCAACTTGGCTCTAGTTGAGTGTTTTTCAGTTATATCACATATAGAGTAGGGCTAGGTCACATAGAACAAATGCTGGCTCTTAGTCTCTTGTTATACCAGTGTGTGGACTCACCTGGTACATTATTTTAGGAATGCAGAATCACTCCCCTGCCTTTTGACAGATGTAAATATGATATGAACATGGAATTAAAAAAAGGGGGGGGCACGTGGGTGGCTCAGTCAGTTAGGCGTCTGCCTTTGGCTCAGGTCATGGTCCCAGGGTCCTGGGATTGAGCCCCATGTCAGGCTCCCTGCTCACTGGGGAGCCTGCTTTCCCTCTCCCCTTTGCTCCTGCTCTCTCTCTCGCTCTCTCTCTCAAATAAATTTAAAAAATCTTAAAAAAAAAAAGAAAAAGCTAGAATTTAGGAATTTGTAAAAAAGAAATGCAAAAAAAAAAAAAAAAGAAATGAAACAAGTGTTAGAATCCATGACATTTCAAAAGAAAAAAATATATAAATAAGTTTTAATTAAGATTGGAAGTCTCTTTAACAAATCACCAGTGAAAAATTTTGGAGATATGCTTATTGAAAGACAAGAGAAAATACTTAATGGTAGATAGTTGGGGATACTTGGGAGTACGATCATGAGTGCTAGCTTTTTCCATATATGAACTGTTGTATATATATGAACAGCTAATGTATAAATTGAAGAGATATAGAAATTAATGTATATGTAAATGTGCATTAGTATACATACATTTACTTATTATCTTTCTCCATTATGTTGCTAGAAAACAAGAAAGTTCACAAAGTGATGGGAACATGTCACATGGATAAAAGAAGCAAACTGAAAAAGTTCCCAGGGGCCAAGACTGAGACAATTTGAGTAAAATAATAATGAAACTACTAGATTTTTCACCCATGTAATAAAATAAATGCCCTTGAGTTTATACTGATGTAAATAAAGGAATGAAAAATATATAATTTTCTTGGGGTGCCTGGGTGGCTCAATCGGTTAAGTCTCTGCCTTCAGTTCAGGTCATAATCTCAGGGTCCTGGGATCCAGTCCCACACTGGGCTCCCTGCTCAGCAGGGGAGTCTGCTTCTTCCTCTCCCTTTGTCCCTGCCCCCCACTTGTTCTCTCTCCCTCTCTTTCTCTCTCTCAAATAAACAATATCTTTTAAAAAAAGAAAAATACATAATTTTCTTAAAATAGAATTCCAATTAATAAACATAGAAAGAATGATGGAGGTAGAAAATTGCCATTTGCCAAACAACATAGTGTTAATCACTGCAAGCTAGAACTGTTGATAGATAGTAAAGTTACTAAGACATGGGGTGCCTAGGTGGCTCAGTTGTTAAGCGTCTGCCTTTGGCTCAGGTCATGATCCCAGGGTCCTGGAATCGAGCCCCGCATCGGGCTCCCTGCTCAGCAGGGAGTCTGCTTTGTCCTCTCCCTCTGCCTGTCGCTCTCCCTGCTTGTGCTGGCTCTCGCTCACTCTCTCTCCCTCTCTCTCAAATAAATAAATAAAATCTTTAAAAAAATAAAATAAAGTTAGTAAGACAAAGTATGATGAGATACGAGGATGTTATTGAGGTCTCAAAGTATCTCCCCAAAAGAGAATTATTAATTACAACGGGAAAAAAATAGTAACATTAGAATCCAGAAATCTGACAGACACAACTTAAACAAGCAGCGCCAGTATTATGACATACTGGCATCATGCATCTCCTGACCCGATATACTACGAAGAACATGATACCAGTCTATGTCAGTCTTCCACCAAATGCATGACATCACTATAATCATGAGAAACTATTAGGCAAACCTAAATTAAGGAAAAGTCTCCAATATAGCAGACCAGGGTTGGTGAAAAATAGGAAGGAAAGACTAGGGACAGTCTTTAACAGATAATCAGCCTATAATAGATTAGCAGAGACTAAGGAAACATGACAAATAAATATAATGTAGTATTCTTCATTGGAACCTAGTCCAGAAAAAAGTAGAGGTTGGGAACCTGGTGAAATATGTGTAAGGTCTAAAGCTTAGTTAATAGTATTTATAGCAATGTTAATTACCTGGTATGATATTTGTACCATGGTTATGTAAGATGTTAACATCGGGTAAACTAGGTGAAACATTCATGCGGAAACTATATACTACCTTTAAGTCTCAATGTATTTCTAAATAAAAGGTGAAAAATAAAAACTTACTTTTTTTCTTCATATACATTTTTTAAATATTTTCTTCAGCTAAGGAGTAATTCCCTCCATAGTTATTAAATATCCTAACAGATTGGACAATAAAAATCCAATTCAAGTAAAGTGTTGAATATACGTATGGATTAGAAAGACTCTTTTCGATGATGTATTAATTTAGTAGATGTTTCATATTATTGTATTTTTGGTTGTCCATCTCTTTACTATTAATATTTAAGAGATTTTAGGAAGTCATTTTTTCTGTGATAGTAAAGCAAAAAATATCAATTTTGTTTACCCATATAAAAAATGTATATGATTAGAAGGTAATATTTTTTCTATTTTATAGCTGGTACACAGAATCAAATGCTACAATATTTAACTTCTGATCGCTGGATTTAAATAAGCATTATTTTTTGTTGTTGTTGAATCAAACACTACAATATTTAATTTCTGATCACTGGATTTAAATAAGCATTATTTTTTGTTGTTGTTGAATCAAACACTACAATATTTAACTTCTGATCGCTGGATTTAAATAAGCATTATTTTTTGTTGTTGTTGAATGCTAAATCATGACATTAGCCCACTACTCAATTTCAGCAATAAATATCTCCTGTTAATAAAGGTCTCATTCCTATAGATTTTCCAGCTTATACAAATATTTCTTAAGACCACATCATATTTATAGTGCAGTTTTAGGTTCACAGCAAGATTAAAAAGTGTAGAGATTTCCCATATACCACCTGCCACCACACTTGCACAACCTCCTCCACTGCCAATATCCAGATTGGGACATTTGTTAAAATCAATGAGTCTACATTGACACCTCATTATCCAAAATCCATAGTTGACATTAGGGATCAGTGTTAGTGTAATACATTCTACATATAATGAAATGTATCTGCCATTTTAGTATTGTACAAAATTAGTTTCACTACCCTAAAGTCCTCTATGTTCCACCTATCCATTCTTTCCTTTCCACTAACCCCTGGAATTACTGATCATTCTCCTGTCTCCATCATTTTGCTTTTTCCAGAATGTCAGATTGCTGGAATTATATAGTATATAGTCTTTCCAGATTGGCTTCCTCCTTGTGTTTTCATGGCTTGATAGCCCATTAGTTTTTAGCTCTGAATAACTTTCCTTTAGCTGGATGAACCACAGTTTATGCGTTCACTTCCTGAAGGGCATCTCCTTTGCTTCCAAGTTTTGGCAATTTGGAATAAAGCTGCTATAAATATCCATGTGCAGGTTGTGGGGCACTCTGACTGGGGAGGGGCCAGTGGTGAAAGAATTCACCCAAGGCCGAACAAAAAAGATGAAAGTTTATCGAATACACTGCAAAGAAGCAGAAGACAAGGCCGCAGAGGACAGACTGTCTACCGTGAAGTGGTGGTAAGGGGCCACAATTATAGAGCAGAATGAGGGAGTATGGGGATGCATGGAATTTTCCCTTTTTGGTAATCTTAGAAACTGTGCCTGGTTGTAATTGGTCAGTTAGAGCCTATGGTTATTTCGAGGTGGGTTGCTTAATGAGCCTGTTTTCATTCAGCTTGGTTGTCACTAGGGTCCATTTGCCTTGATCAAGTTTCCATTGCTCAAGCCTGTTGCCTAAAAGCAGCCTCTATACAGGTTTTCTCCTGGTATCATTCAACTCATTTGGGTAAATGCCACGGTACGATGGCTATATCTTATGGTAAGAGCATGTTCAGTTTTGTAAGAAACTGCCAAACTGTCTTCCAAGTGGCTATTCTATCTTACATTTCTACCAGCAATGAATTTAATGTAGTCAGTGTTTTGGATTTTGGCCATTCCGATAGGTGTGCAGTGGTATTTCATTCTTGTTTTAATTTGCAATTCCTTAATGACATGAGATAATTGAGTATATTTTCATGTATTTATTTGCCATCTGTGTATCTTCTTTAGTGAGGTGTCTGTACAGAGATCTTTTGCCCATTTTTAAATTGGATTGTTCATTTTCTTCTTGTCAAAGTTTAAGTGTTCTTTGTGTATTTTGGAAAAGTTTTATTATATATGTCTTTTGCAAATATTTTTTTTCAGTCTGTGTTGTCTTCTCATTCTCTTAACATTGTTTTTCCCAGAGCAGAAGTGTTTAATTTTCATCAAATTTAGCTTATCAAGTATGTTTTTCATGGATCACATTTTTGATGCTGTATCTAAAAAGTCATGTCCAATCCCAAGGTCATTTAGATTTTCTCCTATATTATCTTCTAGTTTTATAGTTTTGCATTTTACAGTTAAGTCTGTGATCCGTTTTGAGTTAGTTTTTGTGAAGGGCCTAAGTTACGTGACTAGATTCATTTGGCTGATAAATGACTAGTTGTTCCAGTACCATTTGTTGAAAAGACTATCTTTGGTCCATTGTACTGTCTTTGTCTCTTTGTCAAAGATCAGTTGAGTATATTTTTGTGGGTTGCTTCTTTTTCAAATTAGTTTTTATCTATTTTATGAAAATGTGAAAATATCTGAAAAAATATGGTCCTTATATTCAAGATGAAAAGGATTTTTTTCCTAAGAATTGGCAGTGTGAGAAATGAACAAAATTCAAAATTTGTTCATTCCAAAATGAACAAAATGAGGGGTGCCTAGTTGGCTCAGTCGGTTAAGCATCGGCCTTCCACTTAGGTCATGATCCCGGAGTCCTGGGATTGAGCCCAGCATCTCCGTGCCTGGCTGAGAGCCTGCTTCTCCCGCTGCCCTTCACCCCACTCATTCTCTCTCTCTCTTGCTCTTTCTCAAATAAGTAAATAAAATCTTTTAAAAAATGAACAAAATGAGAAAATTCTGTGTTCATTAACTTACATCTAACACATTTAAATTTTCTAAAAAATTTACTTCAGTGTATCTAGATATTCTCCTGGAGATTAAAGATGTAGAGGAATACCAGAATTCTAGCTTCAGGACGGGAGGGGAGAGACCCAATCAATTTCTTTTTTCATTTTTAGATTATTGTTATAGTATCGTTATCAACAATAGACAAGCTATTATGTCACCATACTATTAAAGAAGAAAAGCATTTAGTCACTTCACTGAGATTCTTATACCTGCTTAATCACTATGCTATTCTATCACATTGTAAGCATGTATTAGCATATATTAAGAGCAATACAGCAAAATCAAACATTCACAATATGTCAAACATTTTGCAAAAAACATGAAAAGCAAGACACTCATTTACTTCTTTAGAAATGCTAATTAATCATGAACAGTACTACAGAAGAAGTTATCTAAGAGCAAGCCTACTCATAGCAACAGCTTTGTGGGTTAGGAAGATGGCATTGTTCCAAAAAATCTTTTATATGAGCATTAAAGAAAAAATGCAGCAAACTTCAATCTTAATTGGCAATATCAAAAAGAAACTTTGAAACCCAGAGGATGGAAATGAAGCAAAAGACTGAAAAAATGATAAAAAAGAAACACAGACACTTCAAAATAAATTCCCTTAGGAAAAAGATTGAAATTACAGTGTTCCTTCCTAGAGAAATCTCAATAGATAGTTTCCAATCTACATCTGAAAATAATATTTTCTGATCACAGATGTCTAAAAATTTTAACAATAACTTCAATGTTCAAAATCATGGCAATAAAAGCAAAAAGCCTGTGTGGCCAGTGAGTTAATACTAAATGGTGCTGATTTGTTTTCAGATTTACAAGACAAAATGTGGCCAAGAAACTTTTAATTATTTTTGCATGCAAGAATTAAATTACTAACTAAATGAAATTATGGAAGAATGAAAGTATGCATTTGTTAAAGTATGTGTTATTTAACAGTATGCTCTCAGATTTGGAACTATGTAAAGCTCTATTGTTATTTTTAATTTTTTTAATATTTAGGAGATAGACAATGTCTAAGCAGTCAGTTCTGTATATTTCAAGCTCTGTTACTTAAAAGAGTGCTATGTGCTGCCATTGAAGTACAGATAAACAAGCCACTATTATTTATTGAAAAAGCAATAATTATTGATGGATTTGAAAACCATGGAAATCTTTCATCCCAGCTCAGCTTATCTCAATTTATCTATGTGGAAACTGAATTAGAAAGATGAATTGACTTGCCTAACTTTGTATTGGAAAGCTAGCAAAGCTGCAACTTTGCCTCATATATGTTGTAGATAATTCCACTTTATGATCTAATTTTTGTTCCAATATTACTTTGTGATATTCTTGTTGAAAATCTGAACACATGCTTCTCTTGTGGAAGCAATGTTGGATATAACAATATACTCTATGCCCTGTATACCCAACGTCTGTATGAGCTACATCATATTTGTTAAAGGCTCACTTCTTGGTTCCTATAGTAGAAGCCCCTTCTGTACACAAAGGAAAAGAAATGTATCTTTTCCTTTTTGAATTTTTCTTAGGATTTGCGTTATGTATTTGGATTAATAGGACTCCTTTAATTTGCAGATATCCCTTTGGCACACCTGTCGAGGAGTATGACTTCCTTTCTCCTTTGTGGCCATACTCCCTCTCATATTTTTATTTCCCTCCCTCTAGGCTGTCAGGGACTTCATGAGCTTTTTTTAAGCCATCATTTATAATTATTTTTCTTTCTATCAATTATTTTGAGAATGATTTTTTTTTAGTCAACTAAGTTCACAGAGAAATGAACTTAATTCTCTGTCACCATGTTATCCCAATATCCCATTACAGAATATATATTGAATTAAAATATGGCTATAATCCCAGTGGAGCTCCTTCCATATACTGTGATATACTTGTATTACAAATAGAAAGACTCTGGCTTTTTAAATGGCAGAATTATTTTCAATGAACAGGTTTATCATAAATCATCTATAAAATACTGGTCATGTCTTCAGTTCCATATTGCTTGGGCCTTAGCATCCAAACCTCAGGTCCTGGTTAAGATGAACACTCCAGTTGGAATTTAAGACCCTTTTTTTTTTTTTTTTTTTTTGTGCTGGGGTAGTGGTTTCTTTGCAGGGGAGCTGGGCTGCCCCGTAAGACTCTTTAAATGTAGTAAAGGAATTGGTCTATTCGCTTGAAGCCAAAGACTGTTTCCAGCTGATAAGTTTGATTGCTCTCTTTTAGTCAATGCAAAATCCCTGAAGGGGAATTGCTTTAGATTCCTTTTTAGACCCTAAGCCAGCTCTGCAAAGCTCGGAGAAGACTAAACAAATTAAAAGACTTGGGGAGTGATTTTAAAGTGAAAGCAAAATGGTTTAGGGGAACATAAATAATGCATTATGTAACCAGAGGGGAAAAATGATGGACTCAATCAAGCTCTATGAAAAAGACAAAAGTAATCCCTCTGAAACAACTTAAGTTAAATATATGAAAAATATTATAGCACACTTAAATTGTTTTATTGCTCTAACTCTAAAATTTTGTAATGACAATCTTATTTTTCATAAATAAAACTGAAAAGATCATGCCTATTTTGCTCAATTGAAATGAATAGTCGTTTTAAACTTGTAAAGCAGAATTGGATCATTTGGTACTGGAAATGATGTTACAGCAACATGGCATTCCAAGCTATCTGCAATCATGTGAATTATTCCAGTGGCATTTAAGCTAGGAACAGCTAATTATAAGACTGATGAATAATAAGTAAATAGTGGTTTCCTCATTATTTTAAATTATAAGTTTTCAAATATTCAGAGCTATGTTTATTAGAGAATAAAGGAGAGAAATCAAAGCTGTATCAACGTTAAAATCTCACCTAAACAGATTATGAGCTTTTAAATATTAAATTATTTCAGTTCCTGTACTTATCTCTAAGAATAGATACCATAAAATATATTTTTTCAAATGTACCATTTTCCTATACTGTTAATTTTTATAAATCTGAGGAAAGGATGACAGTAATATTAGTCTATTTCCTCTCACACCATATAAAAGATTTCTAATTTGGAGACTACCTCTCCTCTCCAAGACATTATAGCATAGAAAAAGAAGTAAGTCTGTGTCCACAAAATTAACTGAGTGGTATGTGGATACACTCTAGAAAGAGGTGGAATTTGAAGGGAGATGGAAAGAGGAAGTAGTGTTGACTCTGGGGTAATTGCTTGTAGAAGGAAACTGAAAAAAATGTAACAGAAAGAATGAAATCAAATTGTTCTTCATCTCTGAATGAAGGACAAGGTAACAAATGACAGCAAAGACAAATAACAGTTGAAGAACTGGCCAAGACTAAACCATTTTGGAGTTTGAGTATCAAAAATGCTGTAATGAGAAGGGGGGATGGGGGGACAAAAGCTTTTATTTAAGTAATTGCTTCCATGGGAAGCCACCGTCTTTACAAGAATGTTGCAACATTCTAGGGAGCGAGAGTAATTCCACAGTTTCAAGGCTCACACAGGTTGTTGTTACCTTGGTCAAATAAACTGATTATTATAAATGTGTTTTATTGGGAATAATATTCTGAAAATAATTGACATGATTTTATCTTTTGCCTTTTAAGTATAAAATGTACACGCGAATCTTACTAAAGATACTTTATGACGATAGGGAAATTAGGATTGGCTATCAAAGGAAATAAAATGTAAGTCGAAGATAATAACACTTTTCTGGTATGTGAAACAGGGTTATAAAGCTAGACCGTAACATTCAGAACCAGGTATTTAGGAGGGAGATCATTTTTTCCTGATTGTTTTTTCTTCCATTTAAATAAATCACGGTTCAAAACAGGAAGGCTCAGTCCATAGTGTTCTCCTGAAATACGGAGAAAAATCTATTATATCTATGACAGTTCCATGCAGCTATAGCAAAGATGCCTAAGAAATAGGGGGCCTGAAAGGATAACTCCCCTATGTGGGGGAGCATAGAGGATTATGGGAAGGAAGCAAAGCAATCAAATGGGAAGAATTTTTCTCTGAGCTTTGACCATTGAAGAGGAAGTGCTTTAGTAAGAGGTTACCCTTTAGGGCAGACTAGGGCTCTGACACTTACATTAGGGACTCAGTGGAGAGGCTGCTGAGCAGAATATTCCATACTAATTTGAAGTTGGGTCATATCAAGATACATCTGGTAGCGCTACATGCACAGACAGAGGGAAGGAAGTCCATGACGTTTTATTTCTGCCTCTACTTCTCATGATGTGTTGATGGCTGGATCCAGTTATTGCTGGGCATCTGCACAGGGAGTTTGCCCTAGAAAAACCAGTTTTGTAATGTGCCTGCAGAGCAGACTGCCAGAAATGTTCCTTTAAATCACATTATGGAATTGTTTTATATATGTCTTATGATCATGTCGTGATAAAAACAAGATAATATTGAATCATTCCTGAAATAATATAACACTACATATAGGGCCTAATATGTCTACAAGCATTTTATCTATATTCTTTAAAGTTTCACAAGAGTCTCACAAGAAAGTTAAGTGTTATTATTATTACTGTCTTAAAATCTCTGTGATGTTTATGCCATCACCTAAAACATCAAATGGCAAATTGGGAAATCTACCGGATTTCCACTACCATCTTCACTGTACCATCTATCAATGCTTTGAGCCCAGGATCTAAAGATCTTGATTTCTGCCCACCAGACTCAAAAACTGGACTTACAGTCATCTCCAATCATTAATCTTTGTCCTTTTTATTTTCATAGAAATCTCCCTCATTAAATATCTGATTGTATGCAACATCCAGAAAATATTTTCTACTACTAAGGTTCATCAGATGACTCAAATAGTCCTTCAGCAACAGAAATCTAGTGAAAAAACTAAGTAAATATGTTTTCTTAAGTCATTCAATGGGAAACTTGGTTTCCTTTGAATAAAAGGAAAGACTGACCAAGATGACAATTTTTCCTTGCCATGTCTAAGATAAGAAAAGCCTTCCCTGGGGCTAATAACCTCATCAGTTTATTCATGGATCACACAATGTTCATAATACTAGTAATGCTTTGAGTAAACAGGTACAACCGTTTATTTTCAAGACATATTTTCTTCTGCACATAATGCGCATTTACCAGTTTTACAACAGTAAATAAAAATTAAGTTACAGTTTTTAAACTGTTTATAAATATAGAATGTCTTTCCAATAGTCATAATAATAACACTTCTTGTTTTAAGTTAAAAAAAAGAAAAAGGCATCTCATGTCTAGTACTCTTTCAGGTAACAAAACATATTTGTCATTATATACCAAGTTCAGATAATAAAAGGAAAGAAAATGCCTTTCAATCCTTATTTTGATATAAATATTTTAGGGATTGACTCATCACAAAAAATAATTTTTATATGAGCATATTTGATACAACTAGGCTTACCCCTTTAAAACTATTGAATATCTTCATATTGTTTATTTAGATGTGAAACATTACCTGTCCAATGATGTATAAAACCTGAAAAGCCCCAAAGTGTTCTCTGGGCTAACTTGTAGACACACATGGCTCTCAGATGTTACTCTCTTCCCGTGACTTAGTTTGTATTTGATTATCTAGCCTTCACTCCCATTCTTTCTAAAAATTATACCTAACCTTATTTTTTTCCCTCTCCAAATTGCATGTTATTAACTACATGCTCTTTAAAAAAAAACTGTGTATCTGGATGATCAGATGGACCTGACAAAATTAGAAGCTTCTGGTCCAGAGGAATATTTTAATTCATCTCAGAAGAGTTTTAAGGTGTTATAGAAATGTGATTAACTGATAAACTGATATAAGAGGAGTGATTATGTCAAAACACTAGAGTCCTATCTCAAGCTTTTTCCTGATCAAATAATACAGCATCTTAGTACCTCCAATACTCTAGCAACACAAGCAACCCTATATAGGACTGTATTTTCCAATTGTAAGAAAAAAAAAGTTAGGTAATTTCAATTCAGCAACTTCTGGATATATGTGTTGATGTTTGAAAATCATTTTCATGTGATACTTAATAAATTGTTTAGATCCTGTGATAGTAAATCTTTCCATAGGAGAATGACAAAGGATGAAGGTAGCAGGTGTGAGCAACTTTCAATTTGGATTTGATTGCTACTCAAGCTACTTAAGAATCAAGAAACTGAATTTTATATCTGTGTACCTTCTGTATATAATGAAGCTAATTATTCTAAAAATAATTGAGCTGACATTTCTGTGGTAATACCATCAAACCTGATTGTCATAATCTTTGAAAAGAAAAGGTTGAAGTTTAAATGATTATTTCTTATTTATAATATAATAATTTAGCAGAGCCTGGAAATTACTTTGTAGGATTAGAATAGATGTTAATCAAATCCAAACAAGATGTGAGAAAATAATTGGAGTTTAGGGTGCGGGTTTAATTAAGGGGTGCTTAAGAACCTGCATCACCCATTTATTTATGTAGAAAACACACATAATAACCTTTAAGGAATTTTTGAGAGCAAATGTATGGCATTCAGAAAACCTTGTGGGTATTGCAGACACACTCAACAATCACCTAACAAAAACAAAAGTATTATACTTATTTCTTTCCAAAGGTGGAACAAAATAGGAGATAGTGTATGATGAATGTTAATTATGCAAGTTAAATATATACAAAAGCACAGACTGAAAAGCAGTGTTTCTCAAAATGTGGTCACCAGACAACTTGATTATGAATAATATCTGGTGCTTATTTAAGAGGCAGATGGATGAATCTCATCAGAATACTCATAAGTAGAATCTAGGATCTGGATCTTCTTTTTCTCTTTTTAAAAGACTTATTTATTGGGGAGCCTGGGTGGCTCAGTAGGTTGAGCATCTGCCTTCAGCTCAGGTCATGATCCCAGGGTTCTGGCATGGGACTCCCTCCTCAGTGGAGAGCCTGCTTCTCCCTCTCCTTCTGCCCCTCTTCCCCACCCCCCCAGTCGTGCTTTCACTCTCTCATGCTATCTCAAATAAGTAAATAAAATCTTAAAAAAAAAAGATTTATTTATTTATTTATTTGAGAGAAACACACACACACACACACACACACACACACACACACACACACAGTGGGGGGAGGGGCAGAGGGAGAGAATCTTCAAACTGACTTCCTGCTGAGGACGTAGCCAGATGGGGGCTCGATCCCACAACCCATGAGATCATGACCTGTGCTGAAACCGAGTGGGATGCTTGATTGACTGAGACACCCAGGTGACCCCCACTTTTTAATGGACCTTATTTCTCAAGGACCCCACCAAGATTCATATGAACACTAACATTTGAGAATCACAGAAGAAAGATGTAGCAAAAATTTGAAATTATCCCACTAGGACTCCAAGTTAGGTCTGTTACATAGTAGGTGCATAAACTTCAATTTCTTATTCCTAAGTAAAATGGAGAACTTAACAATATATACTCATCTATCTCACAGGGATTTTTGATGAAAAAAAAAATCACTTTCAGTTGTTACCTGACACACATTATTTGTTGTTTGATCATTTTTTAAGATTGCAAATGAGATAGTTATATATATATATATATAAAGAGAGAGAGAGTATATATATATATATATATATACACTCTAGAAAAATATAGTATTTGGGGTATATATAACTTCAATTATCTAGTTCTCGGTGTCATTGTTATTATAATCTTGGATCTTGGTCAAACATTTTCTATTATCTCTATACCTTTCATCTGTCACTATTCAAATAATATTTTAATGATTTTGATTCATTAGTAAATGATAAGCCTAGAAATTAGAAATAATTATCCCATATATATGCTTTTCAATTATAAATTATCAATTGATCATTTTATTGGTCTTTTCCTTAATACCCAAGCACTAGGTCAGGACATTTTTTTTTTTTTAAAGATTTTATTTATTTATTTGACAGAGAGAGACCCAGTGAGAGAGAGAACACAAGCAGGCGGAGTGGGAGAGGGAGAAGCATGTTTCCCCCTGAGCAGGGAGCCCGATGTAGGGCTCGATCCCAGGACCCTGGGACCATGACCTGAGCCGAAGGCAGACGCTTAATGACTCAGCCACCCAGGCGCCCCAGGTCAGGACATTTCAACTTTTAGAACAGAATTATCCATTCTCAGAGCAGTTTTTTTTTTTTTTCAAAATTGTATGCATGTGATTTGTTAAAGCAAATGTAGATATACAGAAATAATAACTAAAAACAAATAGCATATAAGTACATTTAATACATGCAGATAAGTCATTATGGTAAAAGTTAAGGAGCAAAACTGGACTAAAATCATATATAGTAGTCAAAGCATAAGTGGGCAAACTCACATTTTAGTTGTTACTGGTGCAAAAGAATAATAAATTTAAGGTGTTCTAAAAATATGCCTCTATACTTAATAAAAGCAAATATTTAACTGATATAAACACATCAAGCAATACAAAAAATTATGAAATAATTATAATAGAAATTATCATGTACCTATTGCCATAGCAACACCTCCTTTATTTTTAAGCCATTGGTTGTGATAGTTGTATATAGGTATTTATTAATTTATTCATTTGATAAAGACATCTTTCTAGTCACTCTCCAAGTACTTTAAAAATATTAACTCATTTAAAAGATGCTCAACATCACTAATCATCAGGAAAATGCAAATCAAAACCACAGTGAGATTTAACCTCACACCAGTCACACCAGTATCAAAAAGACAAGAAATAACAAGTGTTGGTGGGATGTGGAGAAAAGGGAACCCTTGTGCACTGTTGTTAAGTGAAATAAGTCAGACAGAGAAAGACAAATACCATACGGTTATCATTTATATGTGGGATCTCTGAAACCAGAACAAACAGACAATACAGAGAACAAACTGGTTGTTGCCAGAGGGAAGGTGGGTGGGGGATGGGCAAAATAGATGAAGAGGATTTATAACTTTCAATTATAAAATAAATAAGTTACAGAGAGGAAAAGTACAGCATAGGGAATATAGCCAATAATATTGTAATAACATTGTATGGTGACAGATGGTGACTATACTTATTGTGATGAGCAATATCGCGGTGAGTAATGAATAGAATTGTCAAATCAATGTGTTGTACACCTAAAACTAATATAAGCATTGTATGTTAATTATGTGTCAATAAAAATAAATCATTGTCACCACAAGAAAAACATTTTTATATTCCATAGGCCGTTTTTGGTTTATGTAATTGGAATGAACTTTCATCTATGACAACATAAAGGTATTGTATTGTTGAAGCTAACATCTGCAGATCATACATTTTTGTGGGTTTAGACATTTTAAAAAATTAACTCATTTAGTAATCACTAAAGTACTTAAATAAAGAGAATAATCCCACAAATATATATATATATTTATATATGATTATTTATATTTGTTATATATAGAGAGAGGGATATATAGATTTGTTTATCACTATAAAGAAGGATGTATAGATTTGTTTATCACTTTGGGCTTTGTTATCTTTCTGTATGGTTTGCCTGTTTTTAGGCAAAATCATACATTGATTTCTATTCTTATCTTTTTCATATCACTCAAGTTTATATATATATATATTTAAGTAAATATATATCTAGAGAGAGAATTATGACAATAAATTCAACAACTTATATTACATGAAGAACTATCATAAAAATATAACTTATCAGAATTGACCCAAGATGCAATATAAAACATTTTTCTAGTCCAGTATCTGTTGGAAGACTGAAATCATTTTCAAAGGCTTTACTTTAAACAAAAGTCCAGAATACCAACCCTACACAATTCTCAAAAGGAGAGGAGGAAGAAACACCTTCCAACTGATCTTATAAAGAAGAAAGCATGTATGATCAGTTTAATAGTTGCTGGAAAAGCATTTGAAGAAGTTAACCTCCAAAATTCTCAGCAAATTAAAAACAGAAAAGACTCCTCCTTGAAGGGCGAGTACAAACAAACCTACGTGTGGACTTTGTGCTCCTAGTCCTCTGCCCTGTAGGTAAGACATCGATTTAGGAGTAAGGTCTTTCACAAAACTTCCTTGACTATGTTCTGTGCCCTCTGGATCTGCCACCCTCTGTAAGGATCTTGTTCATTATTCTCAATGGCCAAATCTGAGCTGGAAATGCACAGCTTAAATAGTTCATCCTAGAAAACTTATTTTAAGACCAAACAGCCTTCTCTGTTTTCTGAGTAATTGGGCCTGAGTATGTTTAAATTTGGAAAATGCCACCACAATTGCCACTGGGCAAGTAGGGAACTGAGGGAGATTCCTGAGGCCTCATTCACTCTGTATAAAATAAGAACAGGAAATGCTCTTGCAGATTCTTGTTTCTCTGGCAACCAGTTTCTACGTGAAGATCTACTAAGACAATTTGTCCCTCTGCTGTCAAAAAGCAGTCCATTCTGGTATTTGTAGCAGAGGGTATTATGTTTCTCCTTATATTTTAGGTACAAAATGAATATAACTTTGTATGAACTCAACCATATTTGGAAGTTCAATGTCTCTTTCTATATAAATTTATCCAATTAGGTAGGTTAAATATCTTGAAAAATCAGGCGCCTGGGTGGCTCAGTCGGTTAAGCCATCTGCCTTCTGCTCAGGTCATGATCCCGGGGTCCTGGGATTGAGCCCCGCATCGGGCTCCCTGCTCCGTGGGGAGCCTGCTTCTCCCTCTCCCTCTGCTGCTCTCTTTCACTCTCTATCTCAAATAAATAAATAAAATCTTAAAAAAATATATCTTGGGGGCGCCTGGGTGGCTCAGTCGTTAAGCATCTGCCTTCAGCTCAGGTCATGGTCCCAGGGTCCTGGGATCGAGCCCCGCATCAGGCTCCCTGCTCAGTGGGAAGCCTGCTTCTCCCTCTCCCACTCCCCCTGCTTGTGTTCCTGCTCTCGCTATCTCTCTCTCTGTCAAATAAATAAATAAAATCTTCAAAAAAAAAAATATATATATCTTGAAAAATGACTCATATATTGGTAGCATTAAAGTATCTAATGGAAGAAAACGAGATTCATCGTATTAGACTTGCTTCTGAGAAACTGACTCTGCAAATATGTGCAGATAGAATGCTGACCCACAAAACTGACCCATACTCTACAGCCCAGGAAGCCAAACCAGTCTCTGTGGCACTGTGGCAGTTGGTCCGAGTGGTCAGGACTTAATCACTAACTGCCGGTTTTCCTAATTTTTGTTTCCCTCCTCACTCACACTTCCAGCTTAGAACCAATCACCACAGAAAGGCAAACATGCTCTCCTAACCAATCCCAAAGGATGCCTCACTTCTAGCTAGGCCATCTCCTGAAGTAATACAGGGAGTAATAATATGAGGAATAATATGGGGAAGCCAATAATATGGGGAAATAATATACCGATAATACTGGCTTCCCCAGGCCAATAACCTCCAACCAGGGCACACATGAAGCCCTACCTTTCCCCTCCACTCTTCTGCTTGCCTTCGAGTCTGTGCCAAACACATGTAATGGTGGTGGCTTCTTATCTGTCATGGCAAGCTCTGCATGAATAGTCTTAGTTTTCATTTGGGTGATCTTCATTTATTTCTCTCAGTTGGAGGAAAATATACAACCTCATTCTAACCTGGTAAATATATATTTCAATGAGCCATTTAATCCATTTTCTATTAAAATCAAACATATTAGAAGTGATGGCAACAAAAATAACAATCAAATCAGTCAATTGGACATGTTTATGAGATTAGTGCAGGATGACTGAAATTCTTTATGATGATTTGTAGATTTACTTACAATGGCAGAAAATTCATTTCAATATTAATTAATTATTTAATTACCTCAACATTAGTTTTAAAGGGAAACTTTATTTCAACATTTATTTCAGTCATATTGACTAAAATGTATGAAAAGTTTAAAATTGGTTTCCAGAAATAAGTTTTCAATGATATGATGAGGTTTTAAGTATGTATTTTATTAGAAATGACAAACCATGTGACTTCTTTATACTTGCAAGGCACCCTCCACTGGATTCCAAAGTATTTTCAATTCTGATAGTTGTCTTTAATATTTGCATCAGTCTTGTTGCTTTTGGAGCCCTGAGGCTTAACAACATCCATGGATAGAAACATCACCTGGGGGAGTTGAACCACAAATCAGAAATCCCATGATGGAGAAATTGTCAGTGTTCTTGTTAGAAATAGACTAAGGGAAAGGTAAATTAGGCCCAACAGTTTTGGGAAAGAAATTCAGATTTAGGACAAGGGTGCCATTTCATTGGCAAGATAATATAAATTACAGAACAAATCTGGGCTGAGATATTTTTAAGTTATCTCTGGCTTATGGTAAAATACAAGATGGAAGCTATCAGTTATCTCTTGGACACACTTTTTTTGGGCATCCTGTTTTTGGGCATCCGGTTCTACATAAAATTAGTCCCACGTTCAGTTTCCAAAATGATTTTGAGAAGTTCTTCAACTTCATGATTTTTCAGTCTGTGTGATATCTTTCTGCCCCCCTTCCAAATGTGTAGGTTGATTTGAGATGTCAGATTCTGTAATTATACCATATTCCAAGTTTTCCAAGCCACCTTTTTAACTTTTAAACTATTCTTGTCCTTTGATTTTTTAAAATTTTTATTCTCATGTGCTTGAAATGGTATTCTTTATGTTTAGTACAGACTAAAGTAGCATCTTTAAATTAACATGAAACAACATACTCCTAGAAAGTAACTTTTGCTTCATTTAGTGGAAAGCAAAAATATTTACTTTCCTAAAGCTATGCCTTCAGTGTATTCATTTCGCTGATTTTAAATAAACAGCTGCTTTTCCAAACTTAACTGACTTTAATGAAGGATAGTCAAAATAAGGTGATTAAAAACTTTGGGGGATTCAGTCATTATGAGTTAGTTCATTAAACAGCCAAAGGCCTTTGCAGAAAACAATCACAGGGTTTCAGTATTTCTTTTCCTTTGGTGCCCGTGGTTCTTGGTCATGCCCCTTTGAAGAATGAAGAGGTAGTCCAGATGAAGAGTGGTGGGCAGCAAAGCAGTTTACTGAGCGATAGTACAAAGCTTCCAAAGAGGGAGGGGACCCAAGAGGGTTGCTGCTGGAGTTTCTAAGTCTGGGGGTTTTTAGGAGAATTGGCGGCAGTTTTAATCTGATTAACCCTCCATGCGCCTGTCACCCAATCCGGTTTTTGTCCAAGCGCTCATCTACCTATCAGGTAGTTGTTCACGTGGGAAAAGGTGGCGGGCTCTTTCCCCCTTGGTGTAAAATCATCTTAAGGGTGGTTTCTTCTTGCTGGGGCAGGGAGGTTGTCCCTGCCTGCCTTTCTTCTGACTATCCTTCATTAATAGTAAACAAAAACTTAAGTCTCATAATACAAGTCCGGTTTATCCTGAGGAGTGCTAATTTTCCCAAGGGCTCATTTCAAATTAGAGTAAGTTGGCTAAATGAAAGCAAAGCTTACAAACAAAAGCAATAGTGAGAGTTTTCTTTATGGATTATCGCTTATTGATTTCCTCTGAATTATAGTCAGTATGATTTGACTGATATTTATTTGTACATAAAAATACTATTATTGCCATACCAGGATTCTTATAAAAGAGGGTCACCATAACAATCACATAGGATATTCACAGGGTTCCACTGGTGCCACCTCCTCCTGATTCATAGGAAAATCATGTTCCAATCCTATTCCTTCCTGTTGCTCTGAGAATGTTCTGGACCTTTTCTGGACCTTTCCGAAGTGTTTTGTAATTCTTTTGATACTCCATGACAGCTTCTTCTTCTTTTTTTTTTTTTTAACTACTCTGTTTTGGGTAAATTATCACGCTATTGTCAACAGAAACATCAGGAGATTTGCAGACAAATCCCACTGAGGGAGCGTGTGGTTCTACTGATGACTGCCCAGAGGATATGTTTCTTTGCAGAGCCAAGCCTTTGGTCTACTTTATATAAAGCTGCTGTTATCAGTGCTGCTAAGGTTGGTGATACAGTCTCTTTGAGTTTGCACTTCCTTGAAAAATGATTGTCATTTTATTATTGATTTGTAGGGATACATGCTATATTCTGGATTAAAACACCTCATCGGTTCTATTTGTTACAAATAACTTCTCCCCTCTTTGCCTTGCTTTTTAATTTGTTTCTATCTTTTAATGAAAAGAAGTTGTTAATTGTAATGTAGCCATTTGTCAATATTTTTCTTAATGTTTCTTAGGTTTTCTAACGTTCTAAGTTTTGGTTAAGAAATTTTTCCTACTCTAAGTTTCTGAAGATATTCTCTGATCTGGAAGATTTATTAACCTCACTTTCACATTTAGACATACCATAACAACAAAAAAAGTAATTGATATGAATGGTGTGAGGTAGGTTGTGAATTTTCAGTGTTTTATATACAGCTATCTAGTAGACCCAGCATCATTTGAAGTAATCTTTCCTCAGCACTGCAATATTGCCTTTGTATTAAATGAAATGTGTCGATTTTTCAACTTGCTATCTTGATCCATGGACTTCCTTGCTTATCTTTTAGGAAATAAAACAGAGTACTTCACTAGTGTTTTTTGTGTGTTTTTTTAAATTTAAATTCAATTAGTCAACATATAGTACATCATTAGTTTCAGATGTAGAGTTCAGTAATTCATCAGTTGCATATAACACCCAGTGCTCATTACATCATGTGCACTCCTTAATGCCCATCACCCACTTACCCCATCCCCAACTAGTGTTGTTTTTAACAACTCATCATATCTAGTAGAGGGAGTATCCCTCTTTGGTCATCTTTACATCTTTTTATCATTCTTGGTCGTTTGAATTTTCATATACATTTTAGAATCAACTTGTTAATTTACCAAAAAAAATGTGGGGGAGAGGAAACTTCTGTAGTTTCAACTGGATTTTCTTTGAATTTATACATCAATAGATCAATTTAGGAAAATGTGTCCTTTAGTCATTTGAAGTCCTCAAATTCAAGAATATATTTATACCCTTCCATTTGTTAGCATCCTCTTCAATATAGGAGAAATAAAGATTCCTTACATATATATTTAGATTAATCCTTATTTAATGACTTTTAACTTTATTCTGTTATGTTTTACTTTTTATAACTGCTTCTATTTTATATAAATACAACTGATTTTTCATATTGCAATTACATATTGATTTTAGTATATTGATCTTGCACCTAAGTACATTGCTAAATTTACTTATTAACTGATAATTTATTTGCAGAGTCTTGATATGGCATATAGTTGTGTCATCTGTAAATTATTAAAGCTGTATTTCGTTATTTTCAATTCTTATGCTATTTAATAGTTTTGTCTTATTTATTGGCTAAGACCTTCAATACAATATTGAATGAAAGCAGTGAAAATGAATGATCATTTCTCATTTTTGATCTCAAAAAAAGTGAGTGAGCTAAATGTTTCTGATTAAGTGGAATGTTTACTATAGATTTTATGTATGTACTTTTTATTTGAATATAGAATTTCTACACTAAAATTTGGAAGTATTTTAATCACAAATGAATATTGAGTATTATCAACTGTCTCATCTGTATTGGTTGAAGTACAATATCAGTACTGTTTAGTTGTTATAATTGTTTCTTCTCTCTCCTTATTTGGTTAATTAATATATTTGGTTACTATAGTACATTTTTTGGTTATTTGGGGGATTTTGTTGAAGCACACAAATCCTAGATCTACAATTCAATGAAACAGTCATGCACTTAACATGTACTTAACTGTAACCAGTATGCAGATTAAGAAAAACTGCACTAAGCCCCAAAACCCTCTGATGCTTCTTTACAGTGACCGAACTATGTTAACTTCTAACTCCGTGTATTAATTTTGTCTGTTTTTGAACATTATGTAAATTGAATCACATATGTGTACTCTTTTTTACCTGCCTTTTTAAATCTGAAATTATTTTCTAAGATTCATTTCTATTGGTGCATGTGGTTGCAACTTGTATAATCAATTTCAGGAGTATTTTATGTGTAAATACATCATAATTTACTATCTTTTCTGCAATGATGATCATTGAGTTTCCAGTCTGGGTGTTATTATAAATAGAACTATTACTATATATGGTACTGGGTGGTATGATTAGTTGGATTTATCCTCCTGCTTATAATCCTGTTGAGGGGGGCTTATTACATGCCAGTCTATGTCTTTCAGATTAATCAGAGTGAATAATGGAGTGGAATATTCATAGAAAAAAATTTCAGAAGACATGATGATGTACACATGAGGGGTGTGTGTTGTTTGTGGACAATTCACCATGGTATTTCTACATATCTTGGGGCAGATTTTGTTGCACACTCTATTTTCAAGGGGGTTTACCTAGCAAATAATATTGGAAGATAAAGTGTCTTCCACTAGGGTGGAAAGAATATTGGTTTCTTTCTTTATTGGTAAAAATAATCTCTCTCTCTAGAGCGAAAGTTGGGAAGATTTGCTTGCAGCTTCCCTATAAGAGTAGGGGTTTTCTAAGCTAGAGGTTCCTCAACTGTGAAACCAATTCATTGTATGCATAGCCTTTATCTTGGTCTACCTCACCACCATCCCCGCGGAATTTGTGGAATGTGGGGAATAAATTGGATATGAACATAAAGCTCATGCTACCTGCCCTGCTCTCAAATAAAGTTCATTGTTTCTGAGTGAAGAATCTTGTATTTGCTGACAGCATCAATGAAGTTGAACCAGACTAATTTGTTAGCTTGCATCATCTCCTATCTCTCACAATTTTTACATATCTCTGTTTCCTTCTGAATATTTATTTTCTGGCTTACCTTCTAGTTTAATAATACTCTTTTCACCAGTATCTAATCTGATCTTCAATGCATTTATTGAGTTCTTAATTTCATTTACTATAACTCTTAGTTCTGATTACGTTTACATTCTCATTTCCTTTTTTTGTCTTTTAGCTTTTTAGGCATCCTAATCATTGCTTATTTTAAAGACTGTGACTGGTAACTTTGTTATCTGTATTCTCTATGGGTCTCTGCCTTTGGCCATTTGTTTTTCTTGGTTTTCATTCACATTCTGTTCCTTATATGCCTGGTTAATTTTGATCGAGTGCTTGACATTTTATATTGTACCTTATTAAGATAATTTGAGGCTTTGGATTATGTAAATCTTATCTACAGAGACTTTATCTTTGCTTCTGGCAGTGTTATAAAATTGAGATGATCTGAAATTCTAATTTTAGCGAAGACTTGTTTCTTTACAGTTCATGTTTATTCCTTTATTGTAGCTGTCTGAGGGCCCATTCCAAATTCTATGGATTTTTTTCCAGATGGCCTTAAACTCCAAGCTTGTCCTTTTAAGTTCACAAGTCTGTGGAAAGCTTTGCTCAGCTTCTCAACCTCTTAGCTGCTGCTTCCAAATCATTGTGCTTTTCTAAATGAGAAAAGGTCCCAAATGTCCATTTCATCCATTTATTATCCTCTGCTCTCCCAGACTGATTTCACAATTACCCACTGCCTTGTTCTTCTCTAATGCATTTTTCCTCCTGAAGGCTATGGGGTCAAGGGATAGCTTTCTTTCTTTTTTTTTTTTTTAAGATTTTATTTATTTGACAGAGAGAGCACAAGCAGAGGGAGAGAGAAGGAGAAGCAGGCTCCCCGCTGAGCAAGGAGCTTTATGTGGGACTCGATCCCAGGACTCTGGGATCATGACCCGGGCCAAAGGCAGCCGCTTAACCAACGGAGCCACACAGGCATCCCAAGGGATAGCTTTCCAGGAGATATTCCTCAGAGTGGTACATCTTGCCATCCACTTTGTTTGGAAATAGATATGGCATGAGATAAGAATATTCCATAATTCATAGCGAGGGTGGTTAATTTTGTTGGACAGTCAAGGAAATGAAAGAAGCAAGTTTGAGCAATTAGAAAGAATGAGGATTCTTGCAGACGGAAGTTGTATAATGGCCCAGAGTATAAAAATATTTGTGTCACATGTGAATTCTTATTCAAAGGCTATTTGCCAGAGGAGATTTTAATTATCAGCTGGACAAGCTTACTTAAGCTAAATATGTAAGTGAGCCTCCTTCAACTGCCACTGTACTACTCTCACAAAGACCTCATAAAGAGACAATTTTGCAAATAGGAGGCTATGCAGAAAATCAATGGCATGGACTTCCATAACTAAGGTTATTTTAGTTATGGCTGCCACTGAGTAATTAAACTTGCTAGTAGAAATAAGCAGCCTCAAGCCCTTAATATTGTATAATATTCTAAGTAAGAGTAGCCTTGAAATAGGTCAATTTTATTTACCCCTTCTACCTTAGAGAAAGTAGCAATTTATTCTCAAAGAGATGCTCATTCAGGTTTTCAAAATACTTGATCTGCCTTCATGCCTTTATCAGTACCAAAGTCCATACACTGACTAAATGATGACAAACTGCTTTAGTATTTTATAGAGCATTGCTTTTGACTGAGGGATTCTTTATACAGCAACATAAGGAAGGCAGTAGGCCAGTGTCTATAGAAATCATTAGCTTTCTCAGTCAGGGATCAGTTGTAAACAACATCATGCAAGGTGTAGAATATATTCTGTGCAGATCTGAAAGTTAATAAATAGAAATAAGGTATGACACCTGCCATAGTTATTTTTAAGTATCCACTCACAAAACATTTGTCTAGCAGTTCCATGACTGTCATCTTGTGCAATTTAGAGATTTTAGTACCTCAAAAATACAGGCTTCCACTAGTGGATCCATGATTCCATTGAATTAGATGATGTGACAGAAACTTACTTTTTGAAGCTTCTGATACCATTTGGGGAAAATAGGAATTTTAATGTTGGTTTCAGTGATTTCTGCAGATCGGAAACATGGGAAAGTTTGGATGGAGCCAACATTTATTCTGGGAATACTTCGCTTTTTTTTTTTTTTTTTAAATACAATGATGAATGTTGGGGCACCTGGGTGGCTCAGTCGTTAAGCGTCTGCCTTCGGCTCAGGTCATGATCCCAGAGTCCTGGGATCGAGCCCCGCATCGGGCTCCCTGCTCCGCGGGAAGCCTTCTTCTCCCTCTCCCACTCCCCCTGCTTGTGTTCCCTCTCTCGCTGTGTCTCTCTCTGTCAAATAAATAAATAAAATCTTTAAAAATAAATAAATAAAATACAATGATGAATGTCAATGAAAGACTACCATAACAGTATAAAAGCAGCACCATCATGGGCTCAGATCTTTCAGAAGTAAAGGGTTGTGTTATAAAAAAAAGTCTTAGGGGCACCTGGGTGGTGCAGTCAGTTAAGAATCCAACTCTTGGTTTCAGCTCAGGTCTGATCTCAGGGTGGTGAGATCAAGCCCCACATTGGTCTCCATGCTCAGCGCAGAGTCTGCTTGGGTTTCTCCCTCCCCCTCCATCTGCCACCTCCCACCCCCGCTCTCTCTCTAAAATAAATAAATCTTTTTAAAAAAAGTCTTAGAAACTTACCAGTTGAGTTCCAGATCGAATTCAAATTCCAGATTGAATTTAAAAGAATATTTAAAGAAGATGAATGTTCATGAATTCCAACTATGACTCAGTGATCAGCTGCAGGACTGAGGAATTATCTTTTCCTAAAATTAATTTAATTGCCTTTCTTTTCAGAGATATCTAAATCTATCTACATTTTTTTTATTAGTTTCTTCTACCAAACTATATAGAGGATATATTGCTTGTGGTTAACTATGCAACTTAATCAGTATGTGAAATAATATTTAGATAGCATCAGATCAGAACTAGAGGAGAAATGGACAACACTGAGTTATCTGGACGTTAGCATTCTATGTGATAATGTTGAGTTTGCCTCCCTTTGGGTCACATGGTCCACATATGCATAAATTTTGCATGGAAAAGGAGACAGATGCATTATGCTTCTTGAGAGCAATTTTCTGGTCTGGAAGTTTACGTATGGGAAGATTTATGTGGATGTTGAGCAACCAAGTTTTGTATTATTATAGTTATTTGTCTTATTTTTATTACTCAGCATGTGAACACACTACATATTTTAAGTTAGTCTACTACTATGCTATTCTGAATTCTTCTTCTACCTACACTATGGAAAAAAGAAGGGCTCCCTATTTTTTTGTTTTCAGCTCCTGGAGAGCTGAAAATGAGCATATGACCTACAATCACCCATTTCAGTCCTCTTACCGGGAGCTGTAAATATTGTGAGGATAGCTTAAAAATAAATAGCCAATCACAGCAGTGATGTGGAGATTAGAGGTAATGTTGGGAGCCAATGAAGTGGGACCTTTGGGAACATCCAAAAAAGTCCATTTTTGTGATATGGTATTTATTGAATTTCACATTGCCTAGTTTTCCCTTTTCCCAACAATTTCCTAAACCTTGTTCTCTAGTCTTTTTGATGATTCTTTGAGAAGCTAGATCTAGACAGACTTCTGATAACAAAATGGGACCCAAACTGACACAAAGGAAAAAGCATGTGATTTGCTAAGAAACTGAAGTAAAAGACATATATAAGTGTCAAAGCTGTTTTTTCCTCATAGTATGTAGCATATGTAAACAAAAGGTAATTTCACAAGATAACTGCACATTCTGTATCAAGGAAACAAAAACATGGGGAAAGGAGTACAATTCTAGCAACAAAATTTATATGAAGGACACAGGCATAAGTGAGAGCTCTGGAGTAGATTGAGGAACAGATTAATCAAAGGGCACAGGTACTCTTGATTACTAAAGTATAAAAGATAAAGTGGAACACTAAGACTGAATCATTGTTTCACAAATCTACCTGAGTATAAGAATTACTTGGAAGCCTTATTATGGACCCTCTACTGAGAGCCTTGTGTGTTAATGTTGGGATGAGTTTAAGGATATCTATACTTTTATCTAAGTCCCTAAATAATCTCACAATCCACAGTGCCTGGGACAATTCTGGACTAAAAATAAGTTTGTATGAATAAGAGTACTAATTATCAACAGATGTTTGAAACTCAGATAGTTATGATTTAAAGGATACTTTTGCTTATAATAATAACATAATCATGCTTTTGAAAAAGCTTCAAAAATGAGATTTGAAAAAAGTCACCCAGCTTCAGAATGTGTTCTCTAGCTCAACAAACTAGAGAGATGTTAAGTTATTTTATTATGTTGTTTGTAACTAGCTTGGACCCAAAAGTGCAGAAAGGGAGAGATGATTGTCTGTGGCTCCCTGAAAGAGTCATACATTGCTTTCAAATTCAGTTGGCAAGAATTCAGTCAGAAACATCTGCAAGAATTTAGCACTGAGCCATGTATTCACTGATCTCTCTACCTGTTACTCTAATTACAACACTATAAAATTTTTATTTTTATTCTAGTTCCCTCTGATGCTGCTGGAAGATCATAGAATAAACACAGCAGGGAATGGGAGTCTAAGATAAGAAAGCAATGGAAGAGAATAAGGCAGGAAAACAGAGAAAATGAACTTGGAAGCTATGTGTCATCATCTATGGAATAACAAACAGACCCTCCACATCCTGAGGCCTCCAACATAGCCTCAGAAGAAATGGAAATTGCCTTTAAGTTGGGTAACATACTTGGTAGGACAGTTTGGTATTAAGTAATAAGTTGAGTCAGTGTACATATATTAAAAGAGGGGGAGATAAATTTATTATGAGGCAATACTTCCATAGATTTCCTTCACTTCCTGCTCATCTGTTTTTTAAGCTATATTGCAAGCAGAAGATACTCTGAGATCTCCCAGTTTTTCTTAAATCTGAACATATTTGGGTCAGCTTTGGTCATATTTCCTTTTGTGATTTAACTAGCACTATCAAGGAGGTAGTCTATTTTATACACATATGATTTTGAGGGTCTATACTATATTGCTTTGGAAATGGGAATGGACAAAAGGGAAAAAAAAAAGATAATTGTGAGAAAGACCAATATCCCAAATAGTAATTAAGCTCATGATCCTGTAAGTTTATCACTTAGATTCTGCATTGTTCTTGGAGTCTCAAATTTCCAATTAATTACTTTTTAAATATAATAGAAACGAAAACCCAATATAAACTCCTTTAAGGAAAGTGGAACTTAGAGGTTATGTTGCTTAAAATCCAGAGTATAGTGAAACGGGACCTAGGTGCTCCAATGTGTCTCAGGACTCTCTGCTGGTTTTAAGGCTGGCTTCTTGGTCAAATAAGGTGTTACCATGCAGTGTGAGCATGCAGTGACACCACAGTAATTCCTGATGGTATCCTCCAGATGACAAATTCACATGAAAAGTAGAGTCTGCCTCTTTATATACAGAGACAAAGAAGAGTCCAGAGATGATGTCCTACAGCCACTAGTTACTTTATGTAACCAATTTTCTGGTCAATTATTCTGAGTTGGGAATACTGGATCATATTTTTGCCCCTAGAGCCACAGATAAAATTGACTGTACCTGAAAAAATGGGAAGAGAATTAGAAATAAATAGTAACTTAAAGTAAATGTGGGCTCTCTCACCAAAAAAATAAGGGAAGACTGTGGGTTTTCCATTAGTATGTTTACAAATTTATTCCAGGATAGTTAGATAGTTGGGTAATGTTTCAGCCCCCAAATTGAACATCATATCAATTAGAGCATTCTGAAGTACCCTAAACATGCACAGGAAAGTTAATTACAAGTTTTTGAAAGTACCCATGCCATACTATCACAAGTGATAATTAATAGCTGGGTACTTCTTTCATTCTACCATCATTAAAAATAAACCAAACTTTCATGGTTGAACAGTTCATTTTATTTCCAATTGCTTCCAGGATAACTATTTATTTTTAAATGTTACCAAAACCATGCAATTAATAATTAAAAATGTTTATCTAAGGATGATTCCCAGTATAAGATGCTGTTAGTCACAGGTTTTTAAAACAAATACCTGGGAATAACTTCTTTAATACATCTAAGCTGAAGGAAAAAGTAAACTGTTTTCATGCAATTAAATTATCTTAATTTTTAAAATAATTCTGTGATTTAATAATGGTCTGGTGTTGACTGTGCTTTTACCTTGTAAATTTGGTTCCTAAAGATTTGTCTTTATTTATTAAGAGTATTAATATTTTTAAAATTTATATTATAA
>NC_138371.1:151661325-151707531 GCF_054177405.1 Leptonychotes weddellii
GGGAATAACTTCTTTAATACATCTAAGCTGAAGGAAAAAGTAAACTGTTTTCATGCAATTAAATTATCTTAATTTTTAAAATAATTCTGTGATTTAATAATGGTCTGGTGTTGACTGTGCTTTTACCTTGTAAATTTGGTTCCTAAAGATTTGTCTTTATTTATTAAGAGTATTAATATTTTTAAAATTTATATTATAAGGGAGTCAAGTGCAAATTTACTATTTTGATAGTAAATAAGTATCTCAAAATTAAAGTCTTTATTTTTAAAACAAAAGAAAAGGAAGAGACTTGTTTAAACTTAAACTTAATGTATTTGTACTCTTGGTTACAAGTGATAGAAATCCTTAAAGTAGCTTAAAAAATAAGGGAAATATACTAAATCTCAGACTCCAAGGAATATTTTAGAAACTATATTAAGGGCACGTGGATGGTGCAGTTGGTTAAACATTGGACTCTTGGTTTTGGCTCAGGTTGTGATCTCAGGGTGACGATCTCAGGGTTGTGAGATAGAGCTCTGTGTTTGGCTCCAAGCTCAACTTGGGTTTACTTGAGATTCTCTCCCTCTCCCTCCCCCTCTGCCCTTCTCTCTGCCTCTCCTGTGTGCATGTGTGTTCTCTCTCTCTCTCAAATAAATAATCTAAAAAAAAAGAAACTATTTTAGAAACTTCTGAGAACCATGACTTGTGTGCTACCATGACTTTTTCCTAAATGCTTTTTTTTTTTTTCTGTTTAGATCAGTTTCTTCTTTTATTGTGTTAAGGTTTGCTTTATACCCATGGCATGAGAGATACTAAAAACTCCAACTTTTATCTTTGGTTTCCTTTTCCAGTGAAAAATATTACTTCCAGTATTAATCTACTCACAAGTTCTGAATCCAATTGAATCAAGTACCACCTTTGGTCCAAATCAATTTTACTAACAAGGCAGTTCCCTTATTAAATCTAAGGGGGGAACAAGAACAGTTCAAGAAAAGGTGCTCAGTGCTGAATGTTCCAGGTCTTACATTAATAACTTAAGGTGACATATATCTCATTTTTACCACTTCCTATATTATCCTTACTTCTAAATAATATACATGAGAAAGGTGAATAAACTCTTTCGGCTACCATGGTTCTACTGAGCTATCCTTAAACCTGTTTTTGTGGGTTAACTGAAATGCATTGCATAGGAATCCAAAGATTCCAATCAATCAAATTAATTTTAATAAAGCTAAACAAGATTTAGCTCAACAGCATTTTATTTAACTTCAATTTCCTAGATCATTACCTCATTCTTGCTGTTATGTTTGTCTACTTTGAATTTGTAAATTAAGTATATATATATATATATGTATATATATATATATATATATAAATATACATATATATATATTTGGTAAAGAAATCTAGGCAAAAATCTCAGATTGGTAAAAGGAAATACTGAAAGTATTCAACACTTATTTGGGCATATTGGTATTTCTATCATGCAAAGTTTTAAAGTACATGCTTTCTGTGGAGCACTAAAAATCACAGCTCTTCCGGTTCACATTTATGTCTCATCTAAGAACAGGTGGAAGAAGTCTGCATGCCAAAAAGTTTCCCTCAGTATTCACAGTTTGAGAGCTTGAACTCAAAGGGGATCATCTGATTTGCAAAGAGTTTTTATTTTCATATAATTGATATGAAACTGGCAATACATCATACAGGTATGTCATAGACTATTACCCTTCACACAATACAACATTCTTAAAACTGCTAGCAAATTGTGCTTTTAATCTGTAACTCAACATTTCTGAAAATAAAATAATATATTTTAAGATTTTATTTTATTTATTTGACAGAGAGAGAGAACGAAAGAGAGGGAACACAAGCAGGGAGAGTGGGAGAGGGAGAAGCAGGCTTCCCGCGGAGCAGGAAGCCTGATGAGGGGCTCGATCCCAGGACCCTGGGATCATGACCCAAGCCGAAGGCAGACGCCTAATGACTGAGCCAACCAGGCATCCCCAAATAATTTATTGTTAATTGTCAAGCATAAAATATGTATTTTTCTCACTCGGTAAATACATGGTATCTCACTATACTCACAGTCTAAAATAAATGACATGAATGGTTTCCTTTGCACTTGCATAATCATTTCTGTACTAAATTTACACCAAAAAAGTTTTGATAAAGGCTTAAGTGGCATTATCACTTGAAGAAACATTTCTAAGCCCATTGGTAATTGTTTCCTTATACCAGTGTCGATGCAAGGAGTCTCTTTGTAGATAGTAGGATCAGAATAATTTTTTATGTCCTTTTCTAGAACCTGGCCTTGCACTCCTTATAGAAGGTAGGGATGTTATTTCAAGGAACAGAGATATTGTAACTGGAGCTACGATTAATAAAGGAAAATAAAATCAGTCATATACTCTTTAAAATTTTATTTTACTTAATGAAATTTTTATTTTACTTAATGAACATTAGCCAATTCATTCCAACAATGTATAAAGAGAATTATATACCATGACCAAGGGGGATTTATCCCACATATATAGGATGGGTTCAACATTTGGAAATCATTTAACTCCTTCCATCATGTCAATATGCCAAAAAAAGAAAATTAAATGGTCATACCAATACACGCAGAAAAAAAATTTGACGAAATCTGAAACACTTTCATAATAAAAACAGTAAAGTAGGAATAAAGGGGAACTTGTTCAATTTGATAAAGAATACCTTAAAAAACTCATAACCAACATACTTGGTTGTGAGAAATTAAAAACTTTTCCAACAAGGCAAGGAGTCCCTTCTCATTACTCTTTTTCTTTTTTTTTTTTTTTAAAGATTTTATTTATTTATTTGAGAGAGAGAGAATGAGAGAGAGAGAGCATTAGGGGGGGAGGGTCAGAGGGAGAAGCAGACTCCCCGCTGAGCAGGGAGCCTGATGTGGGACTCGATCCCGGGACTCCAGGATCATGACCTGAGCCGAAGGCAGTCGCTTAACCAACTGAGCCACCCAGGCGCCCCTCATTACTCTTTTTCAACATCCTAATGGAACTTCTAGCTAATGTAAAAGACAAGAACAGGAAATAAAAGATATGCAGATTGAGAAAGAAAAAAAAAAAACTGCCTTTGTTCACAAGATGACATGATTATCTATGTAGAAAATCCAAAAGAATAGACAACAAAACTCTTGGAACTGATAAGGGATTATAGCCAGGTAGCAGGATAGAAGATCAATACACAAAAATTAATTGCTTTTCTATATATAAGCAATGAACAAGTGGAATTTGAAATTAAAAAGATATTATTTATATCAGTACCTAAAAATGAAATACTTAGATATAAATCTAACAAAATATGTGCAAGATTTATATGTGGGAAACTATCAAACTCTGATGAATGACTTTAAGGATGAACTAAATAAATGGAGAGATATAGCATGTTCATGGATAGGAATACTCAATATTGTCAAAATGTCAGTTCTTCCCAATTTGATTTATAGATTTAATGCAATCCCAGTCAAAATCCCAGCCAGTTATTTTGTGGATATAAACAAACTAATTATACAGAAAGGCAAGAGACCCAGAATGGCCAATACAATATTGAAGGAGAAGAACAAAGTTGAGAGTAGACATTCCCTGACTTCAAGTCTTTCTATAAAGCTACAATAATCAAGTGAGTGTGGTATTGGTGAAAAGATAGACAAATGGATCAATGGAACAGAATAAAGAGCCCAGAAATAGATCCACATAAATATAGTCCACTAATCATTGACAAAAGAGCAAAGGCAATACAATGGAGCAAAAATGGTCATTTTGACAAATGGTGCTGAACAGCTGGGCCATCCACATGCAAAAAATAAACAAATAAATCTAGACACAGACTTTTCACCCTTCACAAAAATTAACTCAAAATGGATCACAGACCTAAATGTAAAATGCAAAACTATAGAAATCATAAGAGATAATATAGGAGAAACCTAGACAACTTTGGGTATATCTATGACATTTTAGGTACAACATCAAAGGTATGATCTATGAAACAAATAATTGATAAGCTGCACTTCTTCATATTTAAAAACTTCTCTATGACAGACAATATCAAGAGAATGAGAAAATCAGCCACAGACTGGGAGAAAATATTTGCAAAAGACGCATCTGATAAAGGACTATTATCCAAAATATGCAAAGAACTCTTAAAACTCCACAAGAAGAAAACAAACAACCTGATTAAAAAAAGGCCCAAACCATAATAGACACCTCATCAAAGAACATGTACATATGACAAATAAGCATATGTAAAGATATTCTACATCATATGTTATAAGAGAAATGCAAATTCAAATAACAGTGAGATACTATTACACGCCTATAGAATGGTCAAAATTGGGAACACTGATAACACCAAATGCTGGTGAGGATTTGGAGCAGTAGGGATACTCAGACATTGCTGGTGGGAATGCACAATTGTACAGTCACTCGGCAAGACATTTGGTAGTTTCTCACAACACCAAACATAGTCTTACCATAAGATCCAGACATCATGCTCCCTGGTATTTACCTAACGGAGTAAAAAATTATGTCTACAAAAAATCCTACACATGGATATTTATAACAGCTTTATTTGTAATTGCCAAAACTTGGAAGTAACCAAGGGTCTTTTAGTAGGTGAATGGATACCTAAAGTGTGGTATAGCCAGACAATGGAATATTATTCAGCGTTAAAAAGAAATGAACTATTGTACCCTGAAAAAACATGGAGGAAACTTAAATGCACAATACTAAGTGAGAGAAGCCAGTCTGCAAAGACTGCATGAGAAAGATGTGAATTCCTGGAAACAAAAAGGAGTGTTATAAGGAGTGAATGGTACAGAGAATTAAATGATATTGTATAAGATTATTTTTAATGTCAACATTCAATAATTTTTGATTGGTAAATAACTTTATCTGGTTTTGAAACTTTAAATGATACTTTGCCTTAATTATTAAGCTGATGAAAATATTGTGTGTTGCATTAAAACCTGATTTACCAAATTTTCTTTTTTTTTTTTTTAAATATTGCGGAGAAAGACATGGTTTCTTTTGGAAAGGTGCTGTTTTAAAATATAGTCTGAAGCTACATAAAGAGGAAGGGAGAAGCACAAGCAGATGCTGAACCTAATGGCCCTCCTTTTATAATGGAGAAGAAATGCAAAGCTCCCATAACGGTGTTATTTGGGAACTAACCAACAGACACTTGCGTGAGGCTCTTCTATGAGCCGAGTATCTGAGGATGTTAAAACCTCCCTGTGGGATTGGCTCTCTTTTTCTTAATTTTGAAATGGAAAAACACTGTTTTGAATTTCTTCTTTACACAAGTTAGCCAGCTTGGTTGCAAAAAAAAAGGAGAGATGTTTCCAGTCTAATGGATGATTCAGAGAAGTTATTTCCCAGCTATCTGGAAGAAGCTGAAGCCAGAGGAAATGTTACAACCCTGAAAGGTAACCCAGCCCTCTATGACAGAAATAACTCAGATGCAAAACTACTCTTTTCTAAGATTGCTACGCCAATTGGCATTGCAATTTAAAAATTCCACTGGGGAGAGATCTCAGCCCTGCTGATTTAATTACTAGGATTTGCCTGACCTTATTTGTTTAGATTTTGCTGTATTGAGTGTTGCTATGGAATCCTGCCTAAATTTATTTAGTAGTATTGAAAGAAAATATGATGGCACTGACTATTTTAGTTAAAAATAACAAAAACAAAACGGGATTTGTACAGCTAAGAAAAGATCTTGTTAGAGAGACCACTTTTTATTTTTAATTTTTTAATTCCCAGATGCTTGTCTGGTCATCCAAGCCAAATGAAGAGAATTGTTGGTAATTAAAAAGTAATTCACTGAAGTGAGTACAGCTGTAGCCATGGCTTTTCTGCCAGACTCAATGTGATCTAGAGAAGCAGATTGTAATTGTTTCAAGTGAAAAAATATTCTTTACTTATGAGGATAAATCTGAAATGTTTATTTCATTTATAAAAACTTTGGTGAATTTTTAGCAATGAAATTATAAAGAAGAAAGGGAAGTTTGCCAATTTGACAAATATTAGCCTCACATATGTGTGCCTCTGAATAATTATGTACAAACTGCTCTAAAATAAGCAAGTGAATATTGTACAGCCATTTTATTTCCTATTTTATCCCTTGGGTTTAAAAGGCTTGAAAATAAGGAGCCTGGAAAAGGGAGGGAGAAAAAAAGCATTTAAATTATTTATTTATTTTGACTTTTAAGTACCAATAATACTTTTAAACTTGGTATTAAAATACCACTAAGGCTATGAATATTTATTAACCTTCTTTGGGCATTTGCTTTGCCAAGTATTGTTTCTATGACCTTCAAGTCAAAGGTTTCTGCATGGTGAGTCCCTTCCATACCCACCTGAGGGTGTATGTTTCCTTTAGTTGGTATCTCCCAGATTCCTTCAGGCTGTTGCTTGCTTTATCCTGTCAGCACTCTGAACATTTTTTTTTTTTCTATTTTGGCACTTAAGTTTTGAAACTACTTATTTCTATTTTTGTCTTCTCTAAGAGACTGCTATTTTTTGAAGGTCAGAGCAGAAAACATTTTCACCTTTATTGTTATGCCCTACCTTCACACATCACTTTCAGTGCATAGCAGAGTTTGGGCACTCAGGAGGGCACTGGTAAAAGTAAACTAAGTGAAGAAAGAGCAAAAGAGTGATGAATCTTATATAAACTCTTATAATTTATTTTTATTGGAGTTTTTACTGAAATGTATCAGTGCTATTTTTAATGCATAAGAAGTATTAGTACGTGGGTTATATTTATTAATGAAATGTTGATTACTTGCACTACAGGTGGTTTATTGCTCTTTTATTAAATATATGCATTTTTATTAGACTTATGTTCAAACTATATAATGTGAAGATTTATTGAGAAACTGCATTAACCACAATTAACTTTAAAGCAGAATTGTTAAGATTATAAAATTCTAAAAACTGAAGGATAGACTTATTCTGTCAGACTATATATGTATATACATGAACATTTTATGGATCTCAATTGTAAAACACTATCTTCTGAACTGTTCATAAACTTCCTGTTGGATCCATAAGTTAAGTTATGAAATAAATAAGTCTTCTCCATTTAAAATACAAAATATTTAAAAGCAGGATTCAAAGACTTTAATAGCTATTATCACTTGAGAAGTTATTAAAAAGAACAAAAAAAAGAACAAAACATAAAACTGTGCATGGAAATAGTAATAGGTTGTTGTAGGTATAAAGGCTATAAAGGTATAAAGAGGCAGTGGATAATCCTAAATTAAAAATTAAAGCACATTTGGGGCACCTTGGCTCAGTTGGTTAAGCATCTGACTCTTGATTTCGTCTCAGGTCATGATTTCAGGGTCGTGAGATCAAGGCCTGCATTGGGCTCCATACTGGGCATAGAGCCTGCTTAAGATTCTCTCTCTCTCTCCCCCTCTTTCCACTCCTCCCCACCTCTCTAAAAAAATAATAATTAAAAAAAATTAAAGCACATTCATTCATTCCATAACTATGTTCTGAGATATTCGATGTACCAGTTACTGAAAATACAAAAATATATTTAGCATTTGCTTTTATAGTTTACTTTCTAGTATGGGTGGGGCAAGAGACAATAAACATGAATGAATGAATGAATGCATATTAGGTATATGTGAAATGAAGAAAAATAAAGATAAAATGACAACTGGAGGTCAACTGATAAAGGTCCATGTGAGCAGAGACTTGAAGTATGGGAGTGAAATATCTGGATAGCCAGGGAAGAGCTTTTTGAGGCAGAGGGAACAGTTTGGTAAAAGGCCCTGTGGCATGGGGCGCCTGGGTGGCTCAGTTGTTAAGCATCTGCCTTCAGCTCAGGTCATGATCCCAGGGTCCTGGGATCGAGCCCCGCATCGGGCTCCCTGCTCCACGGGAAGCCTGCTTCTCCCTCTCCCACTCCCCCTGCTTGTGTTCCTCTCTCGCTGTATCTCTCTCTGTCAAATAAATAAAATCTTTAAAAAAAAAAAAAAAAAGGCCCTGTGGCAGAACTATCCCTTGATTGTTCCATAAACACAGGGTAATTTGTGTGCCTGAAATGAAATGAGTGAGACAGACACAGTTATAATATCAGATTAGAGAGCGGTCCAGCACAACATGATGTAGGGCCATGTAGTTTATGGAATGACATCTTTCATTCTGAGAAAAATGTTAAGCCACTGGATGGTTTGGAGTCAAGGAACATGTCTAAGTGTTTGAAAAAGCACATTATTATTGCTTTGTGAAGAATAAATTATAGAAGGCCCAAAACAGAAGCTGTGAGACTGGTTGGAAGCTTTTGTGACTAGAGTTCCGTATTTAGCTAGAATGCCCTAGTGTGACAATACCTGCTATTTATGACAATCGTCTTTCAGAATTTGTAAAACATACACTATATGAAAATTCCAATTTCCTTGAATTTATCTTTCATATTTTTTCATAAAACTAGTTTTACTTTTTTCTTCTGTTTTGGATACTATTTCTGCACTTTTACCATCTCTTTATCTAATGAACATGATTAATACAAATACATGCAGCTTTCACTTAATATTCATGTACTACTATGTAGCACGTTGTGTACATAAACTGCAACAATCCCCTGAGGCAGGAGTTATCATACCCTACTTCATAAGGAAAAGTGAAGCACCTAGAGGTTTAATCAACTTGCCTAATTTTCTGCTATTAAATAGCAGATCTGCCACTCAGATCCAGGTCTGTTTCCCACCATGGCCTGCCTGCTCTTTTCCCCTGAATTACGTGGACGTTCCTAGTCATTGTGGCCTATTGATTATAGCAGAGTCTAAGCAAAAGACTTACAGTGATTCTAAAAGAAAAAAGATTTCCAAATTAGAAAGATTTAAGAGTCTCAGAGTTATACCTTTGGCTCAAAATACATTTACTGGAAATTCATATCTATACTGCTCAATTGTTTTCTAGAATAATGGTATCTATAAAACATAGGCATGGAAATTAGAAATAATCTGTTTACTCCATTGCTTTCAGACTGTTACGCTAGATAAAATATTTGATCAAATTATTTATTTTTCAAATATTGAAAAATTGGTTGCAAATTTCATACACAAACTCTTCCCAGAACAAAGTATTGCTTATTACTTATGTTTTCTCAGTTAGCCTACCCGTCATAGACTATACATAAGAAATAAACTACTTTCAAATCTGTACATTGTCTCAACCTTTTCTCTAGGAATTATGTGATTGTTGCTACTAAAAATCTTTTTTTTAAAAGATTATTTATTTATTTTAGAGAGAGAGAGTAGAGGGAGGAGCAGAGGGGGGAGGGAAAAAGAGGGGGAAAGAATCTCAAGCAGATTCCACGCTGAGCATGGAGCCCTAAGTGGGGCTTGATCTCACAACCCTGAGATCATGACCCCAGTTGAAACCAAGAATCAGGTGCTTAACTAACTGAGCCACCCAGGTGCCCCCCAAAATCATTTTTGAGATAGTACAGTCTTTCCTTTAGTATAGCAATAAATATATCCAGTTTCCGGCATTTAGTGGGAAAGAAATTTAAGACTAATAAAGTATTTGCATATACAGTTCATTGCTGTGAAGAATAGTGTGTAAAGCCTTGTAAATCCACAAAAATAAATACTAGAAATTTATCCAGCTATTTTCATAATCCTGATACACTTGAATGGACTGATACACTTGAATGACCAAAAATTTATTTTTCAATTTATTTGTTACAAAGTGTTACTGGATGTCTAATTGAATTACCCACTATTTTTCAAGGAATTAATAAGTGAGATATAAAAAAATGTAATTTCAATCAAATATTATTTTTTTCCTTTTTAATATTAGCATAGTAAGCTAAAATTAATATGCATTTAAAAAGTATAGAAAATATGACTTGACTGAGAAGTAGTCAATGAGAGAAGTGATCTTGGGGAAATTCAGAGTATATCTCCTAAAAAATTAGTAACTGCTGTTTATATTACCTTAGAATTTTCCTTTAACTTTTCATTTTATTTGGTAACTTTTAAAAAAATTATACATTCTCTGACTGTAGAAAATGTAATCGCCGTTTCTGAAAATAGTTGAAATATTCTCTTTTTTAGATGCCTCTCCATATTTCTGAGGATTTATTGAAAATATATGTTGAAGGGCATCTTCCTAAGAAATCAACAAGTTCATGGTAAAATATTTAAAATACCTACTTTCTCCAAGAAAAGAAAATAAACCTTCCACTAATTGCAATTAAATTAGTTCTTTAAATGAAACCTTCCCAAACTTTAAGATATATTTGATAAATGAAATTGATATTGACTTGCCAAACCTATAGTCAAAGTTTTCAAGCATTGCTTTATGCTATCCATGGGGACGTCTGGAATAACAGTGTTCCAAACAAGAGGAACAAGTGAAAATCCTGTCAGGACTTTGACCTGGTTTATTTGCAGCCCACTGAGAAAGGGATAGAGCTGTAGGACAAGAGGTCAGGGACACTACAAGGCAGTAGAGGATCTTATGTTCTACATAAAGACATCTTCAGATGGAAATAGAAAGCATCGAAAGGCTTAAGCAAAGCAGTGAAGATCTGAATTGCATTTTAATCAATATATTTAATTATTCATTGAAAAAAATAAATGTCAGACATTCCAGATTAGTAAGGGACTTATTCCTTTAAAGAATGGAATTGAAAAGCTAAAAAGTTTCTCACATTTCAGTGACATTCATAATTCTGGATGTAAATTCAATCTTTAAAATGTTTTCCAGCACCTGACTTGGTAAGTGAAAATCAACCATATGTCAGCAAATTCTTCCCCATTTGCCCCAACACAAACCTCTGCCAACTCTACCTTTACTGTGACAAATCAGATAAAATAAGAAAACAAACAAAAGAAATCCTGGGAAATTTGCTTGCTAGTTTTTGCTTTGTTTTGTTTTGTTTTTTATAGGGACTTGGGGATAGAAATTAAATATATTCTCTGTTTTACATTCTGCTGCTTGATGAACCTAGCAACTTGATGAAGGTAAGGACTTTATCACACTGGGTCAACACATATTTTAATATATAAAATAATTTATACTTGTAGGTAGGGACATTTTGCCTTTCTAGATGCTTGTAGATATTGTATCTTCTTGTGGACGGGTAAGGTAAGATATTGTATCTTCTTGTGGATTGTGAAAGGGAGATTGGGACACTCATACTTAAAACCATATTGCCTGTAATTATGAAAACCATTTATAGTAGTAAACCTCTAATCCAACTTCCATTTAACTGTATTTATGCCTTGCTTGTTTTATCTAAAATCCGTAAGTTTCTGGGTATTTTTTCCTTACACAGAGACATTTATCTATCTCTAGGTTATTTCTTTCAAAAACATGAACTCAGTGTTTGCAAGCTGCATATCAAAATGATTCTTCTAAATAAAGACAATTTCTTCCCAAAATGTACCAGCTGGTAAAATAATTTTCATCCTATTACACATGTAAGTCAGGAAGGAAATACACTACAATATTTAATGGAATTACAGATAAAGTCCTTTTCATGGTCTGAAATATTGTACAGTTAGAAAAAGTGATTGAAAATACTACATTTATAAAGGAGATGCACATTAGCATAGTTCTTCTGTCCTAATTTATCACTGTTAGTGGGAAAATGTGGAATTACAGAATCAGACAGTTTAAAGGAAATTTCAGCAAACATGTCGGACATACTTCTACGAGTATCCTAAAAAACAAACAAACAAAAAAAAAAACCTTTTACATTTTTAAAGAGAATGGAGAAATACACATTGGAAATTTCACATCTGTGGTTTTCAAAGGACACTCACATAAATTACAATATTCATTTTGCACTAACTTAATGTAATATGAAGGAGAAAGCACCTATTATTTTCAGCTTACTATTAAGCAATGAATTATTTTTTTAAAGATTTTATTCATTTATTTGAGAGAGAGAGAGAGAGAAAGCAGGAGTGAGGGGAGGGGAGAAGGAGAGGAAGAAGCAGATTCCCTGCTCAGGGGGAGCTCAACATGGAACTCCATCTCAGGACTCCAGGATCATGACCTGAGCCAAAGGCAAATGCTTAACCAACTGAACCACCCAGGCACCCCTTTAGCAATGAATTAATATCTAAATCCAAAGTTATCTATCCATTAACTAATTGAGTCAAGAATAAATTCCTTATCTATGCTATCTTTAATTAGTTCCTTGTTATAACTTCAAATTGCTAAGGGAACATAAAAATGACATTTTAAAGTAAAATTAAATTTATATTTTTGTTTCTATTATTGATTGAATTATCTCTTATATTATTCCTTGAATGCAAAATTTATTTTTTATATATTCTCCTTATTTCAGTTCTAAGCAAAATTAAATACGCAATATCACTTACTATAGTAGTATGGTTAAGATGACAAGATGTAATGTAAATGAAAACTGGAAGTCTTTTATTTATATTTGTCCTTACCCTTGTGAACAAATTCTGGTAACTCTAAGTTTTGGTGCAGCTTTTAAATCCAGTTTGAACCTAGTTCCATTTAATAAATAAACATACGCAAAATTAAAAATCTGCTTTCTTCCCCAACAAAGCACAAATGGAGTTTGAGAGATGTAAATATTTTTTTTTCAAAAGTAAAAGAAATATTCAAAATAGGGACTCCATCTCAGCAGTTTTGACACGTTAGTGGGTTTCCCTTCAATCTCTCACTATTTATCACAGGCTGTTCAACTATAATCTACTTTCCAGCTCATTACTATGCTTTTACATTGTGTGACTTAAGAATCAAAGTTTTTTGATCAATTAATTCAACTGTGCTACACCTAGAACAGTATTTGCTTCCCAAATATACAAAATATAGGATTTTATATCTTTTGGATTCTCTAATAAAAGCAGAAATAATCTATAGAATTGAAAATAAATTAAAAACTTTTCCATTTCCTTCATTCATTTATTGATTTAATAAATATTTACTGAGATTCTGTATGTGGTGAATTTTATGTAAAGTATTTAAATACGTTGGTGAAGTAGGAAAGCTTTCCATATTCTCATACTGTTTATGGGCAGTTTACTAATAGTGTCTATAAAAAGAGGACCAGCAGATGTTGCACACCTCTGAAGCTCAAGAAAAGAAACTACTGTTAGACATAATCAGTGTATTAGAGGTAATTGTATTCGGGGGTATAATGATGCCATTTGGGATAATATGGTAAATTTTAAGGAGTTATATAAAGTTAGATAGTATTTTTCCTAATGTGTGTGTCTGTCTGTGTAATTTTGCATATGGGAATAAGGCATATTTTTAAAAATTGGATTCGATTTCAATTAGGTTGTATTAATAAGACTTTTTAAACATTACTTAATTTTTAAATGCTATGTCTTCAATAAGTGTTAGAATATGACTGATGATTAAAGAGGCAAAGAAGACAAAGTCTATTAAGGAAACTATGAGTTATTCTATTATTATACCTGGATTTTGTACTGCTTGGGGGAGAAAAAAAAAGTTGATTTCCTAATTTACATTTAAAAAATATCTAGTAGTCTCAAGACTGCTCAGAAGCAGGGTTTGTCAGTGCTAGGACTGTTGACATTTAGGGCTGGATAACTTTTTGTTGTGAGGATCTGTTCATGCATTATAGAAATGGTTCATATCATCTCTGGCCTCTGCCCACTAAATTCAAATAGCTTCCCCAGCTCCTCTCCTCCAATTTGTTGACAACTAAAAATATCTCTAGACCCTGCCAAATAAACCCTATGTAGGGTGCAAATTGCCTTGGCTGATAACCAATGATTTAGGAAAAACTCTCAGCAGAGCATTTTTTTTTTTAAGATTTTATTTATTTATTTGACAGAGTTAGAGAGAGAGAGCACAAGTAGGCAGAGAGACAGGCAAAGGGAGAGGGAGAAGCAGGCTCTCCGCTGAGCAGGGAGTCCGATGTGGGACTCGATCCCAGGAACCTGGGATCCTGACCTTAGCTGAAGGCAGCCCCTTAACCAACTGAACCACCCAGGCGCCCAGCAGAGCATATTTTTGATAAAAGTTATTTTGTCCTATTTTATCTTTTGCTTTCAATGTCTAAATAACATTTGCATCAGTGGTTTAAAAAATATAAGTTCAATGGGCATAAATTCATTGTAGATTGTAAAATGTATTATTTTATTATATATTGGGTATTTTATATTAAATATAAAATTTTAAAAAGCTTAAAAATCACTTTTCCTTAGCTTTGTTAAATGGGTAAAACTGATAAACTTTACATGAGAAACATGCAATTGCCTCACCTTGCTTTTAAAGTAAATAGTCATAGGAGAGCATTTTATAGTAGTATTGTTTTAAATAAAACTCACTGAAATTTTACAGGCATCAAAACTTAATTGAAATACATTAACCTGTGCTTGTAACTTGAGTATTATCTCATGCAGGTATTTCTATGTTAATAAAACTTATTATTAAGGACTTGTGTATGTCTCCAAAAAGTCTATCAAATGCTGTATTTCCGTATGTTTACCCTCCCACACCCTTTTATGTTTTTGTTTGTCATGCTTTGTAAATGTAACCTGGAGGAGTGCTGGTATTTTTGGAACTTGTATAGTTGAGAGAATGACTAGTTACACTGTTACAATTAATTGTAGTTGCTTTATTGTATTATATCTAATAATTGGCCATTTCATTTATATCTGTGAAATTATCTCCTAATCGATATTTTCATGTGTAATATTCATGGATATAGTCTTACAAATACATGCATTTTTAAAACAAAAGAAGTAAAACTAATGAAGACTATTTTATAATATCTTAAGGCTTTTTCTCATTATCTCTCAATATGTCATTAATTATTTTCATTTCATTTACTTAATTATCCTTCATCCCATAAATGTTATCACTTAGTCATTCAGATTTTCAATGTTAATTTACTTGGAAATTAAGACATGACTTTAAGTTATTTCTTTGGAAAGTGACTAATAAAATTTTATATTTGGAATAAATTTACCTTCTTTTAATGAACTAATTATTTATTCATTATCTTGTTGGCAGTCTTTTCTAAGCTATCTGTGGTTTCTTTATACTTAGCAGGTAATTAAAGGTTTCAAACTAAACACAATATTCCATGTGCAGCCTTACTAGTCTTTTGGAATTTATGTATTTATTTCTTATTGCTAGAAACCATATATTATGACAATAGCGATTTCTTATACCACTTACTATGTTGTTTCTCCTCTTGTAACACTCAGCTAAGCATCTTAGCAGCACCACTTACAAGTGGCTGGCAGTTTCTCAGATGGACATGAAATTTGTAATGATATTTACTTGTACTTGAGGGATTTCTAAATCCATTTAGGCTAGAAATACATACTGCTACCTTTTGGTTATCTGTGGTTACATGAGACTAGCAAAAATAAGGATGTCAATACATTTGAGAATTTCTTTTTGGCTTTATCCTTTAAGGCATTTAATGACAAATTTTAGTGGTATTTTGATAATACCTCCTTTTCATTATTACCTTAAGGTTATTTTTCCAAAATTTAATACCAACTTTTTTAATCATATCGATTCCCATTCTAAACAGGGGATAATGGAACAGGACTGAGGCTTTTAGGATTATAGCACTAGCTCCCAGACAACCGAAAAGAAATGGATAAAAATGTGTGGAAACAGAGGTGACAGTCTTAGAAAGGTGCCCATTTTGGAGAGAGAGAGATGGGTTGGAATAAAAGAGTTATCCCTTGGAATCTTGATGGTAAAAAGTAGAAGGAAACAAGTTGCAGATGTCAAGAGTCATAAATAAATAAACATCTTCAAGCAGAAGAAACAGTACCCATAACCCCAACATAAACAGAGGTACCATCTAGTAAAGACACTGCAATATAAAACAAAGAAATCCAGTAAGTTCAAAAACCCTATGAGAATCATATGTTACTAGAAGCACAGAATATTGAAATTCCATTGCTTACTTACCATGTCAGCAAAAATACAAAAACATGTTAAAACTTTCACTTAGTGAGTTTGTAAGGAATCCTCATCTGTAATAGTGATAGGTGTACATCTTTTGGTTGAATGACTCCTAATGTTCGAGTCCCTCTTGATCTGCTTGTTAGAGAGTAGTTGAGATAATGGGATATAACATCAAGAAAAATAAATGTGGGTCCTGTTTTCACAGGGCTCAATCTTTAGCTGACATCAAAAAGTTAGAGATTGGATTTGGCATCCTCTATGTGGTAAGCATATATTTTCTCTAGATAGATGCTGAGTAAATCAAAGTTAAGGTCATGAAAAAATTGTTCACCATGATTATGGTTCAACAGCATTTAATAGTCAATCACAGGCAATTTCATGCTGAGAACAAAGGGAAAAAATGGAAACAACGACCTGTCTCTCCTTTTTATTAACTTATTTTTTTTTACATTCCTGACCCAAAAGGCTTGAACAGTATCTCTTAGGATAGATATACTTGCAAATAAATAGAATACTAGTAAACTCTCTTGGCCAAAAGACTGTGCTGGAAATCTGCTAATTCTTACATGTTGGTTTAGGTCAAAACATTCATACGGGACTTAAGGCATCACTGAAATATGAAGGAACTGATATATGATAAATGCTAGAGTCATACCTCATGACCAGACCTTTGTCGTTTTGTAGCTCCTCTTCCTCTCCTGTCATCTGAGTCATATCTACTCCCAGTATCTACCCTCAAAGGTTGTAGTATGCATCAAAGTTACTAATTACCACTGACAATTATGCATTAAAATGCCTTACCATGTTTCTACAGTTAAAGGTTACTAACCCCAGGAATTAAAATATTTTTAAAATATGGCCTTTATAATCAGTAATAGATAATCATTTCTATAGTATTGCTAAAAAACTTTTAGTATATAAATATCAGAAATTTTACCTCCCTTCATAATACATGGTGAGATAATCACCAATGAATAATTAGAGATATCCGTATGAACTCAAACTAATCAAACCATAGTTTTAAGTAATAAGATGCAACATTTCTTTCTATTGAAGTCCTCCTTTTATTTAGGGCAAGTTAACAAAGTATCAGTGGGCTCTTACTTCGAATTGCTGCCATCTTCTTTTACTCTCATCTGTAAAAACCAGTTGTAAAATAGGAGTTCCAACCACAGGAAGAGAAGTGGAATAAATGTACTTTGCTCTATAGCCTTTGAAAAATGTAAAACTAATTCCAAATCTCTATTAATCTGGTTCAACAGAGAAATATCATTTCAGTCATCAATTTCAGCTTTTTTTTGGTCATATCACCTTTTCATATTTTACAGAGGTTTTAGGGTTTTTTAAAATCTGCCAAAATTTCAGAGAAGTCCTGTATTTCTATCTTCCCATGGGTTATTGACTCGTCCCTTCTAATCAATGATGACTTTGCAGCTTCTGTGCTCTTCTTGAAAGAATGGAAACTGGCTCAGTATTCCTAGGCAACAAGAAGGTATATTCCCTCTGAAGATACACTATCTACTCCAGGGAAAATGCATATATGATGAATGGCCAAAAATCTGGTGAAAATATGTCATAAAATTTAACTGGCTGAAAGAGAATTTACTGAATGGCCAGGTCATTACGTTGAAAAACTTACCTATTTACCAAATATTATATTTTCTATGTATTTGTAAAATTCACAAGGTCTATAGAATGTTATAGCTTTCACAGCATTTGAGTCTCTCTCCTGAATTATAATTGCAGGTTCAGACTTACAGTTTAATTTTAATTGTAATTTCTTTTTTATTTGCCTGCTGCAGTTTTGCCACAGCATTTCCACTATGAACAAACCACAGAGTACTCTGGGCTCTTGCAGAGGTCAAGCTTATGACATTTGGGAATGCATTTCTTATGAGTTTTGACTTACAAGTGTTTACAAAGGGTGAATGTCAATACATTTGTAAATCATGAAATTGTCTCAATTTCAACACATTTGCCATCCTAATCCAGAAATATAATTGACCTTATCAAATATAGTTTTTGTACATTGAAAAAAAATGAGATGTTCAGTGCCTGAAATATGAATGCATACACATTGGCATTCAACTCAGCTAATCCTCAAAACCACAGCTAACTGGCTGAATCAGTGATCTGAGATCTAAACACACACATTAAAAATAAAAGTGAACTGAACAAAAACTTCAAAAATATTCAGAGATTGTTGAAACCATCCCATGTAGTAAAACTTGCTAGAAACTTTGCAAATATTTACCAGGAACATGTTTTGTGATAACATGTAACTTGACAAGCATAATGAGTTGTTTTGAGTAACTTCTCCAATAGGACACTTAGCAAAGTCTCATAAATAAGCTTGGGCTTTCATGTACATATAAAACTGAAACTTGTTTATAGTAGCTTCCCCTACCTATCTTGCAAAAACTTCTTAGGCAATGATATATGAAAGGCCGATTTGTCCTTTGGAATGGGAGAGGAAAATGTTTAATAAAAATGGAAAACAAAAAAAAATTTTTTTAATTTAAAAAATGGAAAACAAATACAAATTGAAATTTCAATGCATCATTTTGCTACTTCAGAAAATAATGAAATTACAAATAATGCACTTGTAACAAATTACGTAAACCATAAATGAAAATGATAAACCCATCAAATGATTGATGCTGTGACCCATACCTGCACTGCAAAATTATTTAAAATGCTTTGGGGATAAAGAAATCGGATTGTTTTGGCTCACTGCCCATTCTATAAAAGCAAATCTGTAGAAGAATTACAGTATATTTATACCTTCTCAATTTTTTTTTCTTCTAAAGATTTTTATCTATCTATTCATGAGAGACAGAGAGAGAAAGAAAGAGAGAGAGAAGCAGAGGCAGAAACAGACTCCCCGCTGAGCAGGGAGCCCAATGTGGGACTTGATCTCAGGACCCTTGGATCATGACCTGAGTCAAAGGCAGACACTTAACCATCTGAGCCAGCCAGGTGCCCCAATACCTTCTCAATGTTTAATTGTTGCTGAAGTGTATCTGCTTGATATTTTTAGTGAAATGTTACATCTACTCTCCTTGCCAAAGGTCAAAAAGCAAAGGGTCTAAGAAAAAGACATTTGAGTGTATGATAAAAGACCGATGAAACACATATTTTGCAGTAAACTTGTGGTTTGCTTCTTCCACTGTTTAAGCCATTTAAGGAAGAGGATGAACTCACTGCTTTTGTATTCTTCAGACAAGTTTATTAGAGCCCACTGAAAGAAATTCCTTGCTTCCCTCAGATTACAACACACTTTGAACCCAAATCCAATAAATCACTCATATTTTCAAGTTTATTTGCACCTGTAATTTAAGCACCATTTCAACACCATCAGTAAGGTTACTATGTAGCCTTGCAGCGTACAGAACAAGAACGCAAATTTGCGGCTCAGTATGGATTTTTTTTTTTTTCAAGTTCCTCATGCTTTTGTTATGCATTTCCTAAATCAACCACTGCTAACCTTGTCAGTGAAGTGCTCCCTGGTTACACGGATGGGATCTCACTTTCCCTTGTTCCCGCGTTGCCGGCTCCCTGCCGCCTCAGACTGCATTGTGCATTCCTCTCTAGTGCTTCCGTGGGCTCTGGGGAACTAGCTGTGACACCAGCCCTGGGGTGCAGCCAGCGCTTCTGCCTTCTACATGCTTTCATTTCACGTCTTCTCTAGATTTTAGGAAATGTTCTTATAAGAGTTCAACATGACCATTCAGCTGATCTAGGGTTTTAACTGCGAATTTGCCTAAATTTTATCCAACCTCCTATGCAATGCATAGATTCTCTTTTTAACATTTGGGATCAAGACAGGCTGAAATTTAAGCAAATTCTCAGACTCATTTGTAGCCATCAGTCTCAAAAGCAGCAAGTGAGAGCCCTTGCCACTGATGTGATAGTCCTGGAATTATGTGTAACATTTGTTAAATTAGTGAAATGTCAAGTCATTTTTCCTGAGGAAAGATAATTAGATGTGTGTGGTTATGATGATAATAATGCTGATGGTCTGAGGGGTTATACTGCATAGGAGAAGAGAAGGATCCATGTTTGAGCATCAGAAATTGAAATATTATGTATAACTTGGACAAAAACTAGACTTTAAGAAGATTTGGAATCATAAAAAAGGAAAAATTATTCCAGCAACATAAAGAATTTAGAATAGATGCCAACCCTCTAAAACTAGGAATTAGATACTGAAGGTGCCATTTAGAGCCTTCTCTTTCATGCAAGGTAGACACGCATGTGTGTGCTCTCACACATACACACTCACACACGCACACACACACAGGCTTGGCATTTGCCACTGAACATGCATAGATATATAAATCTGACTTCATAATCAGAGAAATGACCCTGTTTCTCAGTCCTCAGGGATACTGGGCAGGTATCTGTACAAAATAACAAAGCAAAACAAAACACTATATATATATTTCTAATTCTATAATTCAAAGTAAAAAAAAAAAATAACCATACTCTTTGGCTCATAGTAAATGGAAACTAACACTCTAAACAAGGTCCCTTTCTCCTTTTAGTGTTTTTCTTTACCCTATCCTGACCACTGTTTTCCTCAGGCCCACCATCCACCACAGGCTTTCACTCTAATGTGTGTAACAGAGGTGTATGTGTATGCTTATCTGAAATTGTATGACACTGTTTCATGAATGTATCTGCTTATAATTTACACAAGTGATATTTTTTCTATAAATCTCATTGCATTTTAGTTTTAGTTGCTCAACAATTTGTTCTGAGTTATGCATGTATGCGTAACATCTTGTTACATAAAACTACTTCATTTTAATTATTTACTGAACTTATTTTTGGTTGCCAATAACCCTCAGATATAATGTAAAAATGCCAGAAAATACTGGATGTCATTGCCCATTTCTTCACTGCTAGTTATCTGAAGGACAAGATTATCATATGATTGAACTGACGGCGAGGTGACTCACAGTCATGACCAGGGACAACATTCCAATTCTAAACTAAAATTGACCCAGATGAAGAATTTTTTTTGAGTCATCGGATGAAAATATAGATGCCTGTGTGACTTCTTCATAAAGATACTACATTTTGGGTTTCTCTTTTCGTGAAATCTAGAGGTCGTGTTGTAATTTCAAGAACAGAGTGGAACTTCAAGAGACAGTGACAGTCTTTTAAAGCTATCACAGTTGGAGACCTACCTTAGCTGCTGCTTATGATATCCATGCTTAACGCATACATTTTTACTGATTCTTTTAAATAAAATGCTTCCTATTTAAGTGATAAATGGTCAGAGTTGTTACTTTTTTTTTCTCTTGGAAATGCCATCTCAATATAAACCTATGTATATTCATAAAGAATGATTTTGATTAGATTTAGCTGCCATTCTAAAGAAAATCCAAATAATATTGATTTAAACAGGAGAGGAACTTACTTATTTTTTTATGAAGCTCTTCTTATCTACTCTACCACTCTGGCATTACATCAGAATCTTAAGCAGGAGGAAGCAGGGGAGAGAGGGGACAAGTGGAACTTTTGAGTCATCTCTTCAAGTTTCCAGGAAGTTCAGCTTATACTTTGTTAGTCAACACTTATTCATGTGGCCATGCAATATGACTCAAGGAAGGCTTGTCTTTATTCCAGGCAGCTGTGTGCTCAGGATTGGGGAACTATTTGCTGCTACAGAAACAGGTGGTTCCTGAAAATATGGCCCATCTTTGTAATTCTTTGTGTAGCTATATATCCTTTGCTTCTTTGAATCAAACCAGTAACTTTATCCATTACTACTCTTGACTTCAGAATGAGCATTTCAACTGCAGATTTTTTTTCTGTAGTTCTTTGAGCTGTGTCAAGGATAGTCCTGCTGTGCTTCTTGTCTTCACTTCTACCCAGATATCTTCTGCTCAGCCTCAGCTGCTTTTGGCAGCCCCAATATGTATTTTTGAGTTTGGGATTATATTTATCTCCAAGATACTCTAAAAATGAAATTTCTGAGTTCTTCAAAAAAATTCAAAAATATATTCTTATTCTTTTGTAAAGATTCCAAGAGGATAAGGAGGAAATGCTGAAATACCATCTTGTTTAAAGCAGATGTTCTTATAAGTATTTTAAATTCTGTTCCAGTGAAAGAAAAATAAAAAGGATAATAGAGGCGATTTTAGTTCAACTGGGAAAGAGTAATTGACAAGAAGCTGATTACGTTTTCTTACAGAAGTCCATAAACATCTAGATAATAATGTGATCATAATCCTTGCTACAAGAGAAGGGGTATAGTAAATGGGAAAGAGAAGAGAGAGGCTTGAAGAAGTAAGTTGTCAACATGGAAGTGATCTTTCAACATTTTCCAGACCCATCAATTTTGGAGGTTTATTTTCCATCCTTTGCCATGTATTTAACTAGATGTATAGAATAATTGTGACATCCTAACAACCAGGTCTAGTTAGCATCAATATCACTGATAATCATCAATGTAATAAATCAGTGTAACAGACCAGTCCAGCAGCATGGAGACGCGAGCAAGGTTGCTCCAAGATTAGACTATACTGCAGGATTATGAGAGTTACATAGCTATGAGGTAGGGCAGTAAAGACATATTACTGGTATGTTCAGCTGAAAGAAAAGCACTTTTGATGATTTTTACCAACAAATATAGAGGAAAAAAATATTTTCCAAATCAATAGCTGCATACCAAGTGCTAGCTGAGGGATATGTTAATTTATTCCAGCTATGAAACCTCATCTGTAACAGCAGCTGCAATTGGAGTCAATAAGTGATTGAGATGATAATAATCCATCATTATTCTCCAAGATCCATCTGGATTGTGTATGATCCCTGTAGACAAAGTGAACGAGAATGTAGCATGAATCACCATCCTTGTAATGTTCAAGTCTTTTAGAGTGGCACTAACCTTGGCAATACCATCACGATTGATTTGTAATTAATGTTTTGGTAGATAAAACCAATTCTAGTGGTTTTCATTTGACCTTTGTAGATAAAACCAATTCTACTGGTTTTCATTTGACCTTTCTTATTACAAGAGTCCAGGGAATCAATGTGGAAATCCTGCCAGCTGCTAAGTGTAACTATTCCAAATTATGGGAAATAACCTCAGGATGTGTTCAAGGATCAACGAGGCCCTCTTTGAAATGGGCACAAGCCCTTAAGGTGCCTGGGTGGCTCAGTCGGTTAAGCATCTGCCTTCAGCTCAGGTCATGATCCCAGGATCCTGGGATTGAGCCCTACATCGGGTTCTCTGCTCAGCAGGGAGTCTGCTTCTCCCTCTCCCTCTGCCTGCCGCTCCCCATGTTTGTTTGCACTCTCTCTCTCAAATAAATAAATTAAAAAAAATGGCACAAGCTCAAACTTCATTGCTCAATTAACCTTCATAAGCCTCAAATCTGACTGGTAGAACACAATGGCATTTCAGGTGTCCTGGATTAAGGTCATTTCAGAGACAGAGTCCAGCAATGTTTCAAAAATCTGATTATTTTCTCTTTACCAGTACACAGTCACCCTAGTAAATGGTCACAGGTTATTTGAGGGAAGGGAGAAAGAAATTTTAAGTATTCATTTTTTTGGCTTTATGGAAGAATCCCTCTTTAAGGAGACTTGACCTCTACTTCAATCAAGAGACTGTAGGTCTATGAACTGGCTTAAGTCTTAGAATTCATTTAGAGACTGTGATTCTCTATTATGGTGATTTAAATACTTTTGTTAGCCAAACTTAGAGTTTAGTTACTCATATGAATTTAGTAGACTACCCATATATTTCATTTTAGAGATACAGTGTTTAACTAGTCAATGCTAAAAATTTTATCAGATTATTCTCATTTTTAGATTGGCTTTGTCACCCATTATGGTAAACATGTATACCTTATGTTTGACAATTAAGAATCACAACTTGGTCCAGACTTGCTTATCCTCATTAAATTTGGAGAACTTAGTTCTATGACAGCAGTTTCCACTATCATTTCTGGCTTACAAAGAATAGCCATCACAGAATTATTCAAGCACGGAAGGGATCCAATCATGAATGTATTTTCTAGACTTGGAAAGAAATGTCCTTTGTAACCTTTGTGGACATAGTTAGCAAGTTTTATCTGATAAATCCATTCAAGCATTCCAGTCTACCCCAGCACTTGGGTTCTTCATCCACAACAAACTTAAGAAGTTCTGATATTTCCCCTTCATTTAATATAGTACAGATTTGGGTCCAAATCAAACAGGCAAAATATTAGAGGTACTCTCAGCAGTTAAGTCAAGCCATTCAATGCTCACATTTATTGAACATTGATATAATATTGAGATGAATATTAAATGGGGAATATCTATTTCAGAAGCCTAAATTCAGCCTGATCTAACATATTCTTAAACCTGATTTAACACTTTTAGAATTGATTTCAAAACGTGTCCACTAGATTTCTATGTACCTTTGCAAAATCTTGGTAATCCTTTCATGCATATTAGACCTTCTCATGGGTCATATTTTGTACCTTATTCTCTAGCATTGTTGGAATTTAAGTCCCGTTATATATATCTACATGTAATGAATTGTGGGTAGTTAGGACTTGAGGAAGATCAGAAGTCCTTGGAACAACAGTACCACAGCAGAGGCCACTAAATTTTTTCAGGCAGAAGTAGACCACCTCCTCAGAAAGGGAGAAAATAGTGTTTCTACTGACAAACGAGGCTTAGCAAAAATTTTAGGGATTCACCTGGCTTATTGTAGTATAAAAGCAAATGTCCGTCACAATTTTCAGTGCCCCATTCCTTCCTAAACATTGGTTTTTTTGTCCCTACCTAACAAGGATACTTTTACTTTACGTTTACAATTACATGTTCCTCACATCTTTGAGCTCTCACTGGCAACATCCTGAAAGTCCATATTTTTACTAGCAGTCTGTTCAAGGAAATTTAAGCTTTCTATATCATACTCCTCAAAAATCTTTTAGCCTCTGCCCACTGCCTGATTCTAAAGCCCCTCTCACATTTTTAGGTATTTTTTACAGCAGCACCCCACTTCTAGGTAATAAAATCTCTATTAATTTTCTATTATTTCCCAACAAATTACCACAAAAGTAGTGACTTAAAGCAACACAGATTTATTACGTCAAGGTTTCTATGAATCAGGAGTCTGGACATAGATTAACTGGGTCCTCTGCTCAGGGTCTCACCAGGCTGAAATAAGGTCTCCATTGGGCCTATTTTCCTATCTGAGACTCAGGGTCCTTTTCTAAGCTTATTTGGATTGTTGGCAAGGTCAAGTTCCCTTTGGTTGTACCACTGAGCTCCCTGCTTTCTTGCTTGTTGTCCATCAGGGGCTGTCCTCAGCTACCACAGACTATCAGCAGTTCTTTGCCCTGTGACTCTTTCCATTGCATTGCAGTTTGCTCATTCAAGGTCAGCAGACAAATTTTCTATTTCACCTTGTTTTAGGAAGTCAGCAAATTAGGTCAAGCCCACCCAGTATAACCTCCTTTTGATTATTTAAAGGTCAACTGATTAGGAAATTAATCATGAGAATGATATCCTATTTTATTCACAATTTCTGCATTCATGCAAGGGGGAGGGACTGTAAAAGTCATGAACACCAAAGGGCAGGAATCTTGTAGACCATCTTAGAATTTTGCCTATGACACCCAGTGAAAAAGAAAATATCAACAAAACATTATACTTCTTATTTTCATGAAATGTCTATGATAGCAACTTATTGATCCTCCAAAGTTTCATTCCCATAGATACTAAATACAGTTGTCTACAGGGGCTAATTTAAGTAATTTCTTTGCCACTTCATGCCATAGACTACCAATGGCCATTTTACCACTGGAAACAGCATCATTAACGTTTTTAAATATAATCAGGTAGAAACCACATCCAGATAACCCAGGCCCAATTCAAAGAACCCACCATTAATGTCCTATTCCTGTGAAATCTTTTAGTCTACTTATTTTTCTAAAAATTAGGGTTTATTCAGAGAGAAGCAAAACCATCCTGAATGAAATAGTATACAGGATTTATCATAGTGTTTATGTCTTATGCAGTTTGGGAGCTAGTAGAATATTTGCCATTCTTTACCCTGGCCCAAGACCAGAGAAGATGAAGGAGTAAATCAGATGGGAACTAGAGAAGCTGCAGTTCCAGGTGGTAACCAAATACACTAGACTAATGCCAACAAGATGGTTAAACACATTGGTGACATGTGCAAACTGTCATGGTGACTGGCACCCTCCTTCAATCTTCACAGTATAAAAATATGGCTCCTATTTCATTTCTGCCTTCAGACCCTCACAGAAATTTATCCTGTCATCAACACTAACCTAGGGTCATATAGTAAAATAATTCTGAGCAATGCAGTTGTAGCCTAACTAAATTGACTTAGTAGTATACCCCATAATTTACAAAACTATAGCTACCTGAGATTCAAATGAAGTAGTATGCAAACCTTTCTTAAAATATCACATTCTGTCAGATAAGTAAATATTTATAGATATTATATTTTAAAGCTTTTTTATAATAACAGGAATGTGAAATCATAGGCATTGGGACACTATTTTAGCTATGTCACTTTTCAAAGAAAATAGATTTATATAATGCATAGTTTTGCAGTTCATTTTACTAATATAGAGCCAATTTTTACATTACAATAGTTCATGATTCTGTTTTTTTTTTTTTTACATTATTTGTTTAGGCAGTTATATTTTGATTTGACATTTCAAAATCCCTGACATATATGGCAAAGTTGTATTAAGTCATGATAGAGACAATTAACATCTAATTATAAGAAATCAAGGTCCATCTCTTTTATGGTAGTACTTGATCCTTTGTTACAGGCTACAATTTACCTGTCCTTTAACACAATTTATGGGTTTCTCAGAACAGTAGTACTCCAAAATAATATAGGTGCTTTTATGGATATAATCTGAACTTCAAAAATTTTCCATAATTGCTTTGCTTCTTTAGAGTAGTTTTTTTTAACTTTTGTTGGCATATCTTATTTTTTAAAAACAAGTTTTTCATTTCTCTTTTGTGGGGCCTATGTTGCCTCTTCTTTTAGATTCTACATGCTTCCTGTTTCTCCCATCCCCGCCCTGGCCTAAGGCAATGACTGGAATATACCAAGAACTTAATGTTTCATTGACTTGAGCATTCCCAGCAATGTTTTTATATTTGCCACAAACTATGTAGCTTCCAGCCTGAGAGTTTATATACGTTTGAGAAAAAATTGACTTTAAAATAACCTTACCCTTCACAAATCATTTAAATAATGAGGTTTCTCAAAGATTATTAATCAAACTACATGGAGAAGAGTTAAAAATATTGATGAATTGTTTAATACTGTTGTTGTTAATGATTGCACTGCTCATTTTATATAAAAATTCAATCTTTTTTCCTATGTATCATTTGGTAAAGCTCTTTAGTGACTGAACAGAATGTGAATGATTATCAATTCTTTTCTTGCTTTGATGTACAGTCTGTGCCTGAAGGAAGATAAACCAAAGCATACATATATCCACAAAGTTGTGATGCTTGTTCAGAAGTGATATGAATTTGAGAGATTATGCAGATAGCATCATTCAACTAGCTTGGCTTTTCCTATTTCCTGATTTTTTTTTGCATTAGTAAGTCTTTGTAAATTCTATAAACCCTCGAATTGTCCACAATTATTCACCAGCTATGCATGAATACCCACGTATCCAGGCTGAATACTGTAATTATCAGGACTGATTTTTATTGTGAAGTTATAACCACATCATCTCTTTCTAATGTGAATCAGGCTTATAAGAATGTTATGTGCTTTGTAAATGGTAATTAGGTAAATATGAAAAAAAAAAGAATGACTTTAGAGGGGAGGCTGTAATGGCTTTCTGGCTTAACAAATTAGAAGGGTGGCTAGTTACAATTGAGTATTTACTGAAGATGTCTTTTTAAAAAAATCAAATATTTTAACAGTTTTCATTGCTTCCTAAGTCAAAATTGGATCGCTCAACTTGTAAAAGTCAAGGCTTTAACCTCTTTCCATCTTAGACTTAAGTACTTTCATATGAGGTATATAGATACAGATTTAAATCTGTACTTGAAAAGTAAAAGATGCAAATGAGCACAGGGTAGCTAAATTAACATGGAGCAGAAGCTGTATAAGGATATTTGAAAAGTAAGCATAAGGCAAAAAGTTTTTGGAAAGAAAGTGCTAATTCAAGTATATAGATTCTATGTTTTCTTCTTTCTGAAAATTTTGTGCATGATCTTACTATGTTCATCAATGTTGCCTCATGTTTGATAACTATGGTTTGCTTCTCACCTAGTAATATTTCCCTAGAAAGTGAATATTTTTACTACTGGCATAACCATAAAGATTGTAATTTGTTGAATTATCTTCCTAGATTAGAAATATTATGTATTAAAAATCAGTCAGCACAGACAATTAAGCAATAAGCATCAATTTATCTACTGTAAACATAATTTGACTTTTAAGGAATCCTAATTAAAGATACTTTCCCTGGTTTATTTGCCTGAATGATAGACACTTTCCCAAGGGAGATATGTCTGTTGCTGGATTAGGTCATATTGAGATTTTTAAACAAAACAAACAAAAAGTTTATAAATGCATGGAAAACAAAGAAACAAACAAAAAATTATTTTAAGCAGTGTCTTACTCAGAGAAATTTTCAAAAGAAATTGATATCTTGCATTTTTCTTGTTGTAATATTTCCGATTCCTTGAGTGAATTTTTACGTTATCACCATGAAAGATCCTATGGGAATTATCCAAACGTAAGCCCATTCAAATGAATGGTGATCTTGTTCAGTGAAGAAGAGACATTTCCCTGATTCAACGAAGCAACTTACACATACTTAGTTCTCATGTTTTTATTTTTTAAGAAGATGTTTAGTCAGTATCCTTCAATTTATCTAATATGTAATTATCTTCAATTCTCCCAAATTTTAGAGAAATCTAATCACATTTAAGAAGACATGTAAATGGATCTCTTAGAATAAAAGTTGGAGATGAAGACAGATCATTAATGAGTTTATAACTAAGACACTTTTTTTAAAGTCTGATTTTATAAGGAAATAGAACATTAAAAATTCAACCCTCAATTTCATAAACTCATGGTTTTATTGATGGCTATTTCAGTTCAGTTTAGTGAAATAAAATGGAGGTAGCATTCTACACAAAGTAGAACATCAACTATATTTTAAATATATTAGTGTCGATTTATGTATAATGTAAAATTTAATTTTTATCTTTTACCTTTTCAAGATTTTTTTTCTCCAGAATGGTTAAGAAGATGATAGTTATTTTGTTTGGCTTTGTCACATACACACATAACCAGCATATTTTTAGTCTCTGGCCTCCTATCCTCCCTCCAAGTGTTCTACTTTGTGATGTTTCTGACAGAGGAGTTGGTCACCGCTCTGTTCCAGACCTTCCTCTGGTGCTCTGCCTCTGGACCCTGGAGTCCCAGCTCTGTTAGAGCGCCTCATGCAGGCAGGCTGCCCCTTTTCCATTGCTCCTTTGTGAAGAGGAAAGTGTGTTTCTTCCCTTATCGTTTACCTTTTCTATCATTAGCGAGTCTTTCTTCTTGTCTTAACAACTTTACTTCATTGTTTTCTTATTTTTCTTTATTTCTAATTGTACTCATCTTAAATGAGCTTCAATTCAAATGTACTAAAATTAGAGTTCTTCAAAATTAATTAACAACTAAATGCACATAGATTATAGGGCAGTGGGTGGTGGTGGTGGCTGGGTGGCTCAGTCAGTTAAGTTTTTGACTTTTCATTCTCCCTCAGGTCATGATCTCAGAGTTGTGGGATGGAGCCCACATTGGGCTCCATGCTGGGCTTGGAGCTTGCTTGGGATTCTCTTGCTCCCTCCCCCATTCCCTCTCATAAATAAAGAAATAAAAATAAATAAATAAATAAATAAATAAATAAATAAATAAATAAAGGTACACAGACTACATTTGGGGTAGAAATAATTGTATAACACCTATAACAACCTAACACATTTGCTTCTCTGAATAGCTGGCTACTGAATGAGAAAATGCCCTTGTTCAGTATATACTGGGTACTTAGTTAATTGATTTATTTGAAATTACCTTAACATTGTACCCTGTCTTGCCTTTTCTTTAATAGGAAATGACTACTATTTCTAAATAAACTCTAATAAATCAGTTTACTATTTAAAGCATATTTTTTCAATCAATCATTCTTTCATTCTTCTAAAACTTTTGATTTAGTCTGTACTCCAAAGTGGAGCACTGGGCATGGTTCCCAAGATAATATACAGCAAAATTATTGGTATCTTCCCTCATAGAGCTTATAGTTTGATGGACGATCCTGGAATTAATCAGATAATCATACACAGAGTCATGCTATAAAAGTAATAATATGTAAATTACTAACATTTACGTGATTAAAAAAAAGGCTCAACCCAGACATGACTTTTTCCATGAAGTTTTAACTGATCTCTCTAAATTCAGAATTTCCCTGTCTCTCTTTCTGATTTCTAAAACACTTAATTTATTTTAGGTTGTCAGACTTAACTGCTCTCTCTACATTCAGAATTTCCCATTCTTTCTCTTTTCAATTGCTAATAAACTTACTTATTTTAGGTTGTCAGATTTGGTAAATAAAACAAAAATTAGACACCCAATTAAATTTGAACTTCAAATGAGCAACAGATAATATTTTTAGTTTCCCTCTGCTGCCGTAACAAATTATAACTATCACAAATTACCACAAAAAATTATAATATATAAAAACCCTCACATTATACACGAATTGATACTAATTTGAAATACTCAAAATGTAGGAGCTTAAAACAATGCATACGTATCATCGTAGAGTTCTAGGGGTCAGAAATCCAAAAGAGGTCACTGAGCTAAAATCAAGTATCAGGAGAACTAAGTTACTTCTGGAGGCTTTAGCAGGCAATGTTTCCTTGCATTTTCCAACTTCTATATGTTGCCCACATTCCTTGGCTCACTGACCCATTCCACCTACAAAGCCTAAAGTGGTGGGCTGAGTCCTAACATTGAATCACACCTAAATTGCTTCCATAAAACATGAGCCATACAATATATAGGGATATATTTGAGACTATATATAGACACACACACACACACTATCATATATAATATATACACATATACAATTCACCTGCACACATATACAATTCACCAACCCTAATTTATGTCTTGTTTGCATGTTACAGCACAAATTTCTATTTTTATTCCAGTTATTTGATTAGATATATGACATTCAGTTTAGAAGGGTAAGGACTCTATTTAGGGCAATGTAATCTATCATCATGCTTAGGGTCAGAAGCAAATACACACTTTATTTTTATTAAGCAACTAATACATTGGCTCCAGGTGTCTTCATTTTTTTATGTTGCTTAGATTCATTCTATTATGCTCAGAATAAATTTTGAAACACAGCTATCTTAGGGTGCCTCTATTTTCTTCTCCTTGTTTATTGATCATTTATTGTTAGAGATGAGATGGAAAAGTCATTCCTGGAAGTCCTGTCCTAGTTCAACAGTGGAAATACCTGATAATATATGATGAAGACCCATTCTATATTCTAGGAATCCTTAAAAGTAAAAATAAAGAGTAAAAATATCTTGAAAATATAGAATGCTTATAAAGTGCTGGGTACTAAGCACATGATTTTTTTTTAACATTTATTCCCTGATTTGTTTTTGACTTTTTATTTATATTGGAGGGGAGGGGAGGGGCATCTTAATCTTTTTAGATCCCGGGGGCTCTAACATCTTACTCCAGCCCTGATCTTGGGTTTAAGACTTCACAGGTGCATCTATGACTGCTTCATTGTTTTTCTAGTTACAGATTATTCCACTCTGTGTATGTTCCAATCTCTTATGATGGATGTGTAGGTTGTTTTCTGTCTTTTGCTATTACAAACAAAGCTGCAATGCCTTTGCTCATCCGTCCCTCTTTGCACATGTGTGAGCATATCTGTTTTATAAAATCCTAGCAGTAAGCACACGATTTTTAAATTTAATCCTAAGAAGACTCAGGGAGTCATTATATGTGTCCCATTTTCCAAAAGACAAATCTGGAACATTTAAATTGTTTACTGAAGGTCATACAGTGCTAGGATTCAAAGTTCCTTACCACTGGGACATTTTATCCAAGGAATGATTGGGATTACATACATCATACTATCTCTCAAATAGAAATTTATCAAGGAGAACCTGCCTGATAGTATGATTTTTGGCCTATATAATTCAAATTGAAAGAATCCTTGCTCATGTTGCCACTGAGCACATTAGCATCCTATTATCTTTACAAGGTTAATTTAATGGACTGTTATGCATATTGAAGAATACTTCTGAGTTCCCTCAAAGTCACTGAATTAGAATTTCTAAATGTTCATTAGCCATATATATAATAGAATTGGTCTAGATTCGATGAATTTCTGTTATACCCTTTCTAAAACTGATCTTAAAATTGCATATACTAATGTAAATTCAGATTGTTGTAATAAATAGACATGTGTAGGGGCACCTGGATGGCTCAGTCATTAAGCGTCTGCCTTCGGCTCAGGTCATGATCCCAGGGTCCTGGGATCAAGCCCCACATCGGGCTCCCTGCTCCACAGGAAGCCTGCTTCTCCCTCTCCCACTCCCCCTGCTTGTGTTCCCTCTCTCGCTGTGCCTCTGTCAAATAAATAAATAAAATCTTAAAAAAAAAAAAATAGACATGTGTACATGAAAAAAACTCATTTTTTTTTCATTTATCAAAGTTACTAAGTTCATTAGTGGCTAAGTTATTTATTGGGTTAAGACATTTAATCAGAAAATGGTCCTTCTGTCTTTCTCCTAGTATTCATTTAGAAACGCCTTACTTAAAATGTAAGAAATTTCCAGTAAGTTTCCAGGCTGCAGAAATACATTAGTTATGTTAACAAACTGGAAAGAGTTCATTTGCTTTAATATTTATAAGGGAGATCAATGAGACATACAATGCAGTATTACTAAGCTCTAAAACCACTACAAAACATAGGTTCAATTAATGTAATGTTAACCAAAGAATACAGTCAGCAATTCTTAAATAAATAATTGTAATAAATGTCCAGATTTTTAAGGTTCTTTGGAATACCCTACCGAAGTCAGCCATTAAGCAATGTATTCTGCTATCTCAGTCCATTTAAAAAATGTAATTTTAAGGAAAATTACATGCAGTCTTGCTTAGAGCAGATTACATATTTTATTTTATTTTATTATTTTTATTTATTTATTTTTTTTAAAGATTTTATTTATTTATTTGACAGAGAGAGACATAGCGAGAGCAGGAACACAAGCAGGGGGAGTGGGAGAGGGAGAAGCAGGCCTCCCGCAGAGCAGGGAGCCCGATGTGGGGCTCGATCCCAGGACCCCGGGATCATGACCTGAGCCGAAGGCAGACGCTTAACGACTGAGCCACCCAGGCGCCCCCAGATTACATATTTTAAAGCTGTATTGGTTTTTTAAGCCTTTGAAGATAATAAGGAGGTTCATTAAGCTATTACCTTTGAGTTACTTGAAATATTGAATAACCTCAGAATGATCTGATTCAAAAAGGTTTAATTGGCACAAGCCATGCCATGCCTTTTAAATAAAATATTTTGTAAGATATTCATAAAAAATATTCATTACCAAAGTACGGCTACAGTAGATAAATTGGCAAAAATTTGGAATAAAAATGTTTGTAAATAAAATATCTGAATCAAATGAATTTAAAGGTTAGGATATTTAGAAATACAAAAAAAACTCCACAGTATATTTCATTCATATAAAACTTTAATATTGGCCTGAAAAAAATAATTTTTTTCCCTTCAGTACAAGATGTGAATTAGGAATGTGTGAAATATTAATCAGCAATATGAATTTTGAAAAAAATTCAAAGGAAGTGGAAGCACTTTCTCTTAAAATATTTATTTTAAAAGTGATATAGGAATGACACCATAATCAATATTACTCAAATTTGTATGCAGTGACTTGTAAAGCAGGAGAACAGCAATCTAGCTGTTCATTTCACATGCCCTGCAGCTATCTGATCAAGGACAACAGTTGCCAATCAGCATCACTTCACAATTCCATACGGTTTAATTTCCGTTATTAAAAAACTGCACTAAAACATTGCAAATGAATCAGTTCATATATTGAAGTGAATATATCAGTCAACTCGAGGGATTTTTAAGCTTTATCAAATACTTTGATCTTGATCACATTGAAATTCCTTCCAGCGGTTTATGAAATGTTCATGAATTCTTGGATGAAGCCCAAAGTAAGTTATATAAGTTAACTTATTTTTGGGAGTTCTTTGTACAGCTGATATCAATAGGCTTTTGCAAAAAATATTAATTTTTTTAATTACCACTTAAAATTGTTAAGTATAATATTCACTTGAGAGTCACCAATTTTTTTAAAATTGAGTGAGAAATTCAGCATATATCCTTCCTGACTTGATCCTAGCAAGTTATTTCTCTCCTTGAAACTATGAATTTGTAGGATAGAGTATCCATTGTCCCTTTTGACTAAAAAATAGTGTCATAATAGAATTTAAGTTTTCTGTTGCTGTTGATAATTTTTACTGGTTCTAAATTATTCCAAGTGGTAAAATTATTTTCATTGGTTTATTGACTTAGAAAAGCTCAATTGGTTGTTAGCTCAAATCACGAAGCAAATTGCTTTTGATTTTTCAGATGTTGAATAATTCAACATATTTTCTTAGTAAAAAGAACACTGATAGAAATAAAGTAGGCAGCTATGCACTAGAGACAGTTTTAACCACAGAGTCTCCAAAAATGAAGACATTTGTAGGCCTATGAAGGTACTGATTAAAGGGCCCAACGCTATTCCAACTGGGGTACATAAAATGAATGTAAATGCTGTTAACATATGAAAATTCACTTGTGCTGGTAATGATTGAAAGAAAAAGAAAAACACAGAATACTTAACTTTTTTAAAAAAGAATTCACTGAGGAAGGTTGTTTCTATCTTCATTTAAAGGCTCTTCATCAGCCATTCCTACTTGCCAGAAGACCGTATACTCAACATGTCTATTTTCTCCTAATATCAGACACTAGGGAGACTCTGTATATTCAAAGCTTACATGTTGCACTATAAAGCACTAAGTATGTATTTGTTGTTGTGTATTTGGATCTGAATCATAGTTTCACAACCATATGACTAACAATATTTTGTTTGGCATGGGGGAAAATGCACTGCAGTTCTTGCGATTTCTATCATGAGAAAAAAGGGCAAGAGGTAACACCCATTTGTTAAAATAGTTTAGTGAAAACTATTTGATTTAGCCCTCTGGTTCTTTTAAAGTTGATTTGAGGTCTTCTGCAATTAGGAGAATAATTTACAGATTGTGAAGCTTGATCAAGTCAGGAGGAAAAAAAGTCTCCAATCTGAAGCTAGCAAGTAAGAATGCCCAGTCAATACAAGTTAGAAGAAAAACCACCATAATAAAACCAAAAAATAAGAGAGGAAATTCTGAAAATAATAGGGTACATAAAAATTTCTAGGAGAGAATTAAATTCACACTGTACATGAAAGTTAAGAGTTACACAAATGTTTTCTTATTTAGGCAACCTATCTTAATTTAAGAGCAATACTGTCACTTACCAGACACAGCTCCTCTTAGCAATGAAATATCCTGACATATTTCTCAGGTTTGTGTTCTTACATAAGACAATATTTATTTAAACTTACAGAAATACTAACAAATAACTCAGTGTGTCAGTTTAACTCATTCAATTATTGTGTAGTCTATTTTTTAAAGTGGATATAGAATTTTTTCACAAACATATGTGCACACACATACAACTATGTAGAAAATCAGGAGTCATCAAAATGATAATCTTGTATGATTAAGAAGTCAGTTGATAATATCAGCTGGCAATTGATAATATAATTTTTCTATTCAAAAATATTTCCCATGAGTCATGGTACAGAACTCTGGGTATAAACTGTCTTAGCCATCTGTACAATGTAAAACTGATTGATATAATGAAATTTGTCCCCAGTGTAAGCTACTTCTATAGATAAACTCTACCACATGGTTGGGTATCTGAAGTGAAATATAATCAATTTCTTTAATTCAAAAATAAAATGACAGCTTTTCCATCTTTATGTTTGGACTAGAAGCCATATATGTCTCGTTTGCCGGGGACATGATGTTAAGCTAACTGCTTTTGAGTTCCTGCCAAAAGCTCCATTTTCATAATTATATTTGGTAGTCAACAGAACATGCTAAAAATTCATTGTTGTAGGTTTTAAGCTTTATTCTTCATATTTGAAATTTGACTACCAAGAGCATACCTGTTTTCTAGAGAAAGTTTAAAACTCTTTTACAAAACAAATCCAAACCTATCATGATCTGATATAGAATTTTTTTTGTTTGCTACATATTTAAAATAAAAATATATTCACTGACTCACTAAAGCCAGCTGGGACATCCTAGCCCTGTGTTCTCCCACAGCCTTGGCAGATGCTTGCAGTCCACAAGAGGGGACACTAACTGATCACCTGGCTCTGGTGGGCAGGGACGGGGAGTACATTTCTGGGTCCCAAGGGACTGACAGAGAGACAGTTCTTGGCAGGCTACCACCTTCAGGCATTGTATAGACTGCAGACTGAAACAAATTTCTAGTCTTTCTGTGAAAAAAAGAAAAAAAGGCCTATTTACTGTTTTGGAGCTTCAGAACACATCTGGAGTGATGGAGGTGCTCTCAGAGAACACAGGTGAGGGTTGTCATCTTTGTTCTCTCCCATGGTCTTGCTATTGCTCATGGGTACTTCCCAGAAAGGAGCTTATCAGAAGCCTAGTCATACATCTGATAAGGGGCTGATATCCAAAATATATAAAGAACTCATACAACTCAACAGCAAAATACAAACAATCCAAAGAAAAATAAGCAGAGGATCTGAATAGGCATTTTTTCAACAAAGGCATACAGATAGCAAAAAGGCAAATGAAAAGATGCTTAACATCACCAATCATTAGGGAAATGTAAATCAAAACCACAATGAGATATCATCTTACACCTGTTAAAATGGCTATTCTCAAAAAGACAAGAAATAACAAATATTGGCAAAGATGTGGAGAAAATGGGACCCTCATGCCCTGTTAGTGAAATATAAACTGGTAGAGCCACTATAGAAAACAGTATAGAGGTTCCTGGAAAACATTAATAATAAAACTATCATATGATCTAGTAATCCACTTCTGAATATTTATCCAAAGAAAACAAAACACTAATTGGAAAGATACATGCACTGTTATGCTCATTGCAGCATTATTTACAATATCCAAGATATGCAAACAACCTAAGTGCCCATTGATAGAAGAATGGATAAAGATGTGGTAAAGGGGTACCTGGGTGGCTCAGCTGGTTAAGTGTCCAACTCTTGATTTTGGCTCAGGGTCGTGAGATCAAGCCCTGTGATGGGCTCTAAGCTCAGCACAGAGTCTGCTTGTCCCTCTCCCTCTGCTCTTCCCCCTGCTCTCTCTCTCTTTTTCTGAAATAAATAAATAAATAAATAGATAAATAAAATCTTAAAAAAAAAGACGTGGTAAATATATACAGGGGGATACTACTCAACCACAAAAAGAATGACAACTTGCCATTTGCAAACATGGATGGACCTTGAGGATATTATGTAAGAAAATAAGTCAGGTAGAGAAAGACAAGTACCATATGATTTCACGTATATGTGGAATCCAAAAAACAAAACAAACAAAATAAGACAAAACCAAAACCAAATTCATAGATACAGAGAAAAGAGTGATGATTGCTGGGGGAAGGGGGATGAAGGGGGTCAAGAGGTACAAACTTCCAATTATGAAATAAATGTCATAGGGATATAATGTACAGCCTAGTGACTATAGTCAAGAATATTATATTGCATATTTAAAACTTGCTAAGAGAGTAAATCCTAAATGCTCTTACCACAAGAAAAAAATTATAACTTTGATGATGGCAATAATACTTACTGGTGATCATTTTGCAATGTATACAAATACTGAATCATGTTGTACACCTGAAACTAATATATGTCAATTTTACCTTAATTAAAAATTAGCTTTAGCTTCATAATTGAAGATATTGTCTATTGTCAGGTACAATGGCACTGAGAAAAGGATTCCTATGATACATTCCTCTTAATACTGGTATTAGTCTAATTTTTTTTTTCCTCTAAGAAGACTTACAGGATTAACTATGAGAAGCCAACAATAATTTTCTATTTATTATTTTCTTCCTTATGCATGACTCCAGTAAATCTCCAAGTGAAACATAATATTTGATTGCACCAACAAGATTATCTTCAGTTGCTGCTCATACAACTGTCTTGACTCTCTTGGTATCTGTTATCTTTCCATAAATCTAACTTCTCAAACATACAAAGATATAAAGATTTAGAGCTGTACTTAAATATAAACAGACAGGAAGACACTGTACTTTAATAATTAAGTAAATGCATAATATAATGAATGAGTTATAGTGTTCTTTCAAAAATAATCAATGAAAAATAAAAATTTCCCCATAGAACTCAAAACATGTTGCCTCAGTATCTTAGCAATTCATAAAAGATATTACAAAGGAGTCATTTTCAAGCTGTATTTTGAAAGCACTTAGGACATTTTAAAATAAATTGTAGCCCAATATTGCTGACATTCAAGATGAAAGGGGAATGGGGAAAATTAAAAGTGAGGGAGATAAGAAGGGATAATCAGTCATGGGCCACAATTTGAAAAGCTTTATGTGAGAAGATACAGGGCAAACTGCTGTCCCCAAGTTTGGAGAAACAGACACGAGAATCCAGGCACTACATCTTACCAGAGCTGACTCAGGACTGGAAACCACTGCAGGAACCAGCACAGGAGGAAAACTGGAACTGTAATTGACAAATTGCTGGAGGCTCGGTGAGGACAACCCTCGAGAGTTAAAAACTCCAGGGGGACTCAGTCTTAAGAAGATTCCCACAATATTGTCAGATTTACCCTCCCGGAGCTCGACCAGATTTCCAGGGTAAGTAACAGAGAAAAGTAACCCTTGCTTCTGGTAGGTAGAGGAGAAAAGGAACCATTTTGAAACACGAAAGAGCTCTCTGTATTTAACAAGGTCTGCCCTCAGGAGAAACTAGTTAACCAGAGCCTGACCTGCTGGGTATTATCGGAGCCTCACCTGCGGGGGCAGGAGGTATAAGGGAAATCTCTGCACCTCACCCTCAATTTTGCTGTAAATATTAAACTCTTCTAAAAAAATGAAGTCTTAATAATGAAAACAACCACCCGTATGTCACATTAGAAAATGTGCATTTTATTAATATAGATTAGTATTTAGAAGATACTACTTTTTCAGAATACAAAAATATACTTCTTTAAGGAAGTCGAGCAATACAAAAGTTATATATTAATGGAAACTTTTGGACCCCACTACCTACAGAATGGCAGATTAGAGAGTCTGTTGAAAACCTTTCCTAGAAATAACGGTTTGATGGGGGTTATAATAAACATAAATAAAATCAATTTGCATTCATAGGTATTTACAATAAATCTCAAGGCTAAAAGGAGGAGGCATAATTCCACAGTGAAAAGCTAGTGCTAAAGCCCCAGGGTGGTTAAGGGCACATGGTGATACCAAAAATATAGATCTTTTTGTGTGAAAGCCTGGCCGGGATTCAGGAGGCAAGGTGCTGGACCTGCATAACACATGCACATGGAAATATGTCCTCCAGCTAAAGCTAGGATTTTATGGAAAACATGGGTCAGGAAAAGAAAATCAACTGCAGGCAAAAAAGAAAAAGAAAAAGAAAAAAGAATGAAAAGAGAAAAAGCAACCAGATATATAATATATTGATAATGAAAGAAAATAAAAAGAAAGAAAATGAAGAAAGGAAGTAAAGGAAGAGCAAAATAGAGGAAGAAAGGAAGGAAGAATAGGAAAACAAGACTCCTTTAATATTTTGTAGCAGCACACCAATTATTAATGCAAAAAGTCATTCTGGGTTGATAGCAAGTGGTGCCTTCAGAAGTAAAAGCAAAACTTTTGAAGGAAAAGATCCTTTGCTCAGGTCCCTCAGTAATTTATTCAGATCACCTAAATATGAGTCAAAAGAATACCCAAGTACAAAACCATTGTATAACAACTGCAGAGAAAAGGCACCTGAGTGAAAAAATTAAAAACTGAATCACAGTCCCAAGAAATTTTGATGCTGAAATTATCTGTTATGATTATATAATTGCCATGTTCAAAGCATTTATATAAATAAAGTAGCAATTGAAAATGATCAGCAATGACCAGACTAATCTGCAAAAGAACCACACATGAGAGGTCCACAGGGAAAATGTGCAGTGGCGGTGCTTACAGTGGTGGGCACCACTATTTCCACAAGGATGTTCACAAGGAAATGTAATGTTCACAAGGAAATGTGAATGTTCCACATGGAAATGTACATGGTGCAATGGTGGCAGCCAATGTCGATCATATCCAAGGTTGTAAATTTTAACCTCATCTGTAATATAACTACAATTTTGAAATAGAGAAAGCACAGAAATTTTATAAACAAGGCTCATAAAGCTTTCTTTGCCAATGGTAGCACTTGGTATAGTTCCCAAATTTTCATTTGTCAATTTATATATTTCCTATGATAGGACTAATACTTAAAAATCCATTTTTAAATGTCTTCATCACATTGGTACACCTTAAATTACTGAAATATTTTCATTTTCTTGGACATCAAAATTTGCATTTTAATGCAAATGCATGTAGATTTTTCTATATGTTAAGGTATTGTTTCTTGACAGATACAGATACCCATACAATCAAGAGCATGATAACTGACTTAAATAATAAAAATATTTTTCTTCCTTAGAATACATTGCAAAATTTTTTGAGCCTTCTCGTATTTGTTATGCATCACTAGAACATGTGAAAAATAGTTTCTTCATAATCCTGCTCAGACAAAGCACTGTCTTTCTTTGGTCTTGTTTTGTTTTGTTTTCTAATTTGGTCAGAAGAAAATTTCATGGGATTAGGGTTTAATTAATATTTCTTTAGAAGAACTGAAGTTTTTATGCCATTAAAATTAATTGTCTAATCATGCTCATTGCTTAGAAAAACATTTTAAAAACAACAATTTCCATAAAACTAATGGAATGTTGATGTAAAAATCATACAGTCTACCCAAACACTGGCAAACTGCCCACCCAATGACTTGTATGCTGTGTTATTTGTCTTTTTTTCCCCCTGCTAAATGGAAAAGACATTTTGCTTTCTCTATATTAGTTATATACTTATCATTACTCCCACCAACACATACTCCTGTCCCCTGGTCCAGTGATTTGCACTCAGTCAATGTTTGTTAAATACAGTCTGCCAATTAAAAATATGAACAAATAAATCTTTCCTGCAATGATTGTTCAAAGCACACTGTTGTGAAATATAAGCATTTCTGATATTTAGTAAAGTGAATTTCAGACTATTATTTGGAATATAAAAAAGATGACCTTCAATTAATATATCTACGTTTCTTTCTCAATTTCTTGGTTTTAATGAAGCATGGAAAGAGAGAGGATATATTTCTATAGATCTTGCTGAATCTTTCAGTATAGAACTCCTAAAGAGCAAGCTTTCTAAAATGACATTTCCTTAATACGCTCCTTGAAGTGTGAGTTAAGCACTTAATCGGTGTACCTAGATAATAGTCACGTTCAGTAGGCTGTATTTTCCAGGTTTTTATGTTTACTGAATTCATTCTTCTTTCCTTTCAGACAGGATAAATGTAAAAACAAAGATTATGAGTGCTTTTAACAGCAAGCCCATATTAATGCAAAATCATTTTTCCTATTTCTAAAATAATTGATTTTTGTATTTTCAGTGGGAAGATGCATATATGATAAGAAAGATAAAGGATTTGGAAGAGAAAGAAGAAAAGGATAGAAGGAGAAAAGAGAAGAGTAATCATTACATCACCTCTTAGATACATGTAATGTAAAATGTGTTACCCCTTTAATTCAAGAGGCAAGTATACGATTCAAGGTAGAGTTGTCAACCTCCACGTAACTATATTTATGGCCTAGAGTAACTGAAAATCCATAGATGACAACCTTTGTTATATTGTATCTAATTTTTAAAAATATACCTTGAAAGGACAAAATAGTGAGTTCTTTGTAGTATCAAGTGAATAAATGAATCATGAAAGACGAGCCATTGCTTTCTTTTTTCATTGCTCTCAGATTTACTATAATCTCCTCACATGAAATCTTTGTTTCCCTGAATAACCACTAAGAATTTATTTATAACAATCAAAGTTCTTATCTTTACTCCCAGAATAAGTTTTACTCTTTGTATTTCTTCCTAGTCTTCACTGAGGTGTTCTTTATTATGTGGATCAATTTATTAAAAATATTGGGTCAGGGTTATATATTTAATTCCATTGACTTTCAACTACTTGAGATACATTGGCTCAAGACTTGCTAGTATATGTAAGATAATGCTGACAACTTTATATTGGTACTGCTTCACACATCCTATAGGACAATCAATGAACAGAGAACACTAAAATTCAATTTACACGTATAACTGAGGAAACCAACACTTGAAAATAGCAGACCCAAGTGTGAAGCCCATTTTTGAAGAGTAGTAAATTTAAAAGAAATAAAAGTTCTCTTCTACAGAAGAGAAAGTTGTGTAAAGGAACCCGAATAGTAGTGAAATATAAATAAAACTACCCCCAGAGACAGTTTCTTGCTCTGGTAAGGAAGCTGAGAATGGGTCAGATCTGGTGCATCAAAAAGAAAGGGTACGAAAAGCATACAACGCCAGAGGAAACAATGTAGGGAAACACCTAGGGAACAAGGAAGAAAAAAGAGGAGGCTTGGTGGTGAAAAGAGAGAAGTAATCATACCGTTCAAGTTCATAAACTTATGAAAACAAGAAAGTGTCACTGAACCACAAGCAGAAGGCATTGACCAGCCCCCTGCCCTACCAATACACACACACACACCCAAAAAGGTACCATTTATTAAAGAGCTGAACTTCACTGTAACACCAAAATAGAAAGCTCTTTTTCTTTAAATTTTATTATGTTATGTTAGTCACCATACATTACATCATTAGTTTTTGATGTAGTGTTCAACGATTCATTGTTTGCGTATAACACCCAGTGCTCCATTCAATACGTGCCCTCCTTAATACCCATCACCGGGCTAACCCATCCCCCCACCTCTCTCCCCTCTAAAACCCTCAGTTTGTTTCTCAGAGTCCATAGTCTCTCATGGTTCGTCTCCCCCTCCGATTCCCCCCCTTCATTTTTCCCTTCCTACTATCTTCTTTTTCAAAATAGAAAGCTCTTAAAGAAAATAAACAAACCATCCAAACTCCTCACCTCACTCCACCCAAATTGTTATTGCTGGTATAAAAAAAAGTCTACAAAACTTTTTATGAATAATAAAAAACAATTTATATCCACGCAAAGTTACTGTAAGCATTAAAATGTGCCAATCAATAATTGTATGTATGAAAAAGCAGGTAATTTTCTGCTGTGGGGGAGGGGACCTCTCAAAGAGAGGCAAACTGTACCTTTCTGCCTGTGATGAATAAGTTAAATAGGAAATTAGAGATACGAAAGAACAACAAATATGACATAAAAACTCTTGTTTGTGATGTACAAGCAAAAGAAAGATATAAGAACTGAACAAAAGAAAAACAACTGAAAAACAAGACATTATCTCAGAGATGTTGCAAAGTACCAATAAAAGAGTGGGTAGAACCTTTCAGCAACTCTAGGAAAAGACACAGACAGGGAAAGAGAGAGAGAAGTATTCTCTTTTCTTCCAATAATTCTAACAAATGTCTTACTGTTCACATTGGGAAATACATGCCTCAACAGCAAATAGGGTGTTTTGGTCTATTTAATACTAAAAGTTTAAATAGCATACTAACCCAAGTCCCAGGTCTGGTTGATTCATAATGCTAAATATGGGCTTCAACCTGGGAGTTTCTCTCATCTAGCAAAAGGCTTTATTTAGAGAGATGCCTACACTTAGGCCAAAGCATGATCTCTCATTTGAGAGATTGAATTGAAAGCAATTGAAAGCAATAGTTGGAAGTAAGAAGAACAGATAATGTACCCTCCACTTGAAAGTTATTCTCAATATGGAGACTAAGTTTGGCCTTTTCTAGCAAGGAATATATATGCATCAAGTGTCCCAGAAAATTAAGTTGCTGAATTAAAATTGCAACTTAGTCTTAACGGAGCCCTACAGTAGAGGGCTCCTTTATAAATATATGTTATAAATAAATAAAAAATACATATAAATGTATGTTATAAATAACATAGGAAGACAGAGAAACTAAGGAAATGCATTCTAAGCAGATGTTCCAGGATGGACAGATGGACAAAGACAAGAATAGTTTTTGCAGGCAAATGTGTAGGTAGAGTTTAAGATAATATATATAGGTCTGGCAAAAGAAATGGCAGGAAGTAAAGTTGAAAAGTTTTGATAGGGTAAATTTGTGAAGGGTCTTGACAATCAAGGTAAAGATTTGAGAATTCATGTAAGCTGCAACATGCATTTGAAGGCTTAGAATTTTTTTTTTTTTTAAGTGGGAACAGCAGAGTGAAAACAGACACTATTTTGCTACTCATACATTATGCATGAGATATAATGAAGCTCTACTAGTGACATTATGATAGAGGTGGAGGTGCATTCTTAATATGTTTCCCTGGATCTGGATGAAAGTTAGTAGATAGCAATGCTTTTAGCTTCTGGGAAAATAAAGTAGGAAAATAAAAAATGGAAATATCTAGTAAGAAGTTGGAAAATAGACCACAAGTTCAAGAGAGAGACAGGATGGAAAATATGAGAATCATAAAAATAGTAGTTACTATTTATGGATTGTCTTCTGTGAGTCAGATAGTTGTCATGCATTATTTCATGTAATCTTCAAAATCTTCTAAGTAGAAAGTTTGCCCTTTTAAAAAGGAGGAGACTAGATTTGAAAGGATTAAGAAACTTGCCTAAAGTCACACAATTAGTAAGCCACAAATTAAGTAAGCAACTTAACCAAGATTGAATATTTGGAATGTTTGAAACTCACACTTTTTTTTTTTAAATATACTTTGTGTCTGTATTGGAATGATAATTGAAGCAATGCAAGCAGATAACCATATCTTATTAAAGACAATATCCAAATTATATTGAAGTACAGACACAAAGCAACATTTTTCCTTATCTACCGTAGCTAAGTATCATGGATATCACATAGGAATACATACATAAACACAGACACACAATCCTATGTTTTGTGTTTATGATTCTGGTCTGTTTTTGTGAAATATCTTTTAACTTCTCATCTTTTTATTATCACTTAGATCATCCAGATACTTTTGTTGTGGGTAAAATTTAAACTATGATAGTACCATTTAAGGCAATCCTCTATAAATTAAGCTTTTGAAAAGTATTAATTATCAAATTATTTTTATGGGAATGCAACAAAGACTGCTATCAGTTTACCAAACCTCATTTTTTCTTCTTCAGCACAGAGCTACTCTATGTTTCCCAGCCTCCCTTGATTTAGATAAACCCATAAGACTGAGATAAGTGATGGGTTCTATTTCAAGACTAACCTTAGTAAGTATTTTCCTTCCCAAACTGTCCTTCTCCTTATTCTAGGTGGATTCCTGCCATAAGGCCCTAGAGGATGGGAAAGTGAAATGATTTACAAGGCTTGGACTTTTGACACACAGGAAATCAGGAAAACCACACTGGACTATTACATGACTAAGAAATAAACTTCTACTGTGTTTGGGCTATGTAACATGTTGGGGGTCTTTATTATTATGGCCTAGCTATCCTAAAACATTGACATTGACATATAAATAAATATGTATCATTATTTTATAGGGTTCAGATTTCCATACTCCCAATTTGAAGTAAAATTAGGAACTTACAATTTAAAATCTATAATTTTGATTTTAGTCTTAACTGATTGCTAATTTACACATGAAATAGACATGATTGCCAATTTTAGTTCACAGTGAATATTGTAAAAATACTTAAATGAGTGTTTGTTCTGACGGAGTAAAACTGTCAAAAACTTTTTGCCTCTAGCACAGAGAACCCCTCTCAAAATCAATAAAAATAGGTCAACACCCCGACATCTAATAGTAAAACTTACAAGTCTCAGACACAAAGAGAAAATCCTGAAAGCAGCTCAGGACAAGAGATCTGTAACCTACAATGGTAGAAACA
>NC_138371.1:151708031-151778974 GCF_054177405.1 Leptonychotes weddellii
TGGATCTTGGCATAACAAAGAAGTCCTTGAAATACTCAGACTTGAAATAATCTGTAATTTTCTCAGGAGCTTTTCGGTCCCAATTAAGCTTGTCTGTTGTGACTGAATTTTAATTAGTATGGATATTTGTACTTCAGAAGTTCAGAGTTTGGATTAAACTTCATAAATTTATGAGACCAAAGGAAAAAAAGTGTAATTCAATAAGCTTAGAATTTTAATGAGGGCATTTGGAAATGCTAGCATTCTTCATATCATAGCTGTTATGTCATCCCAAAATACTTCTATACAACTGGTTTGAAGATCCAGACTGAATTAAACAGTTGGGTGAGTCAAATATTCAAAAATGTTCACACACCAACCAAAGGCACTCTTTGAGAAATTAATATGTTAGCTGAATTATTTGGTTTTTACATTTTAAGCAAATGATGAAGTAGCTCTATAGAGATGCAGACTTGAAGTGTTTTTCAAATTACATTTTTGATTTCCAAACAATTCAAATTTTTGGAGAATTTTTCTGAGAAGCTAATGTTCATTGCACTTCAGTTACTTGAAGACTACGAAACTGAAAAGGTGAGACTGTTTCAATAGCAATTATTTGTTTTGTTTGTTGGTTGGCTTAAAAAAAAAAGAAAAAAACTATTGAGATATGATTGACATACAAAAAACTACATATTTAATGTATACAACTTGATGAATTTGGATACACGTATAACATCTATGAATCTGCCTTTTCATTTGTCTGTTTTTTAAAGGACGGCTCAGGAAATGGTAATGCAGCAAAATCACCTTTACCATCCAAGGCAACTTTGAGCATATATCTCTCTGACAGGACATAAATGAAATGCCTTAAAATCAATGGTTTTCAAACTTACATGTGAATTACAATCATCTGGAGAGCCAGATAAAACACAATTTGCTAGGTCTCAACTCCTGAATTTCTGATTCAGTATTTCTAGGAGAGGTACCAAGTATTTTGCATTTCTAATAAATCCCCAAGTGATGTGCTGCTGCTGGTCCATAGTTCTGTCTGAAATCCACTGGCTGAAGCATTGAAGCCTACTTAACACTGGAACTCTTTTTATATGATGACATTTTAAAAAATTAAATATGTGTTGAGAACCTATATTTTGTTACAGTTAACCCTTGAACAATGTGAGGGTTAGGGATGCCGACCCACCAGATCCTCAAAATCCAGGTATAACTTTTGACTCCCCCAAAACTTAACTAGCAATAGCCTACTCTTGGCCAGAAACTTTTCTGATAACATAAATACTTGGTTAGCACATATTTTGTATGTAATATGTGTTATATACTATATTTTTATAATAATGTAAGCTAGAGAAAAGAAATTGTTATTTAAATCCTAAGAAAAAATATATAGTGTATTTATAAAAAAAAAATCTGTGCATAAGTGGACCCATGCAGTTTAAAACTGTGTTGTTCAAGGGTGCACTGTATATCAAAATTAGGCTTTCTTTCTACCTAGCATATGTTGGCTTTAAGTATAAAAAATATATCTTTTCTATATATATTTATAGAAAAGTGAAACATTTTGAAAGGAAGTTTCAAAGGAAAGGAAATTTATGTATACATAAAGGAGATAGAAATAAAAAATATACATACACACATATGTATATATTATAACTTTATTGTACATATGAACATTGTAGATTGCATATATTTGCATTGACTTCTAATTAATTTTATTGTGGTAAAAAAAGGTACTCTGTAATATTTCAACACTTTTAATTTCATTGAGATTTGTTTTATAGTCCAGCATATGAATTATCTTGGTGAGTATTTCATGTTCAATTTAAAAGCTTTATAAATATTAGTTTGGGGTATAGTGTTTTGTACATGAAAATTTAGTCAAAATAGTGGGTAGTGCCATTCAGGTAATATTCTTCTTAGCTTTTCTGTTTTATTTTAATTTCCCAGAGATGAAAGATAAAATCCAGAGACGCATGGTAAAAACGACTGTGGATTTGTCTCTTCTTCTTTGTAGTACTGCCTGATCTTGCTTCATGTATATTGAGGCTCTCTCATTGGGCACATACGCACTTATGATTTTTATGTCTTCCTATTCAACTGGCTCATTTATCATTATGAAATGTTACTTTTTATACCTTGTGATGAAATCTATTGTTTTTTTTTTAATTAAAAAGAGTCATAAAAGCTTTCTTCTGATTAAAATTTCATGGTCTATTTTTCTATTCTTTTACTTTCAACCTGTGAGTTTATAATATTTATAGGCTGTGTTTCTTGTAATTAGCATACAGTTGTGTTTTCTTTTTAATCTCTTTTTAAGTATGATAATTACTTCCCTTTATTGGATCATGTAGTTCATTTATATTTAATGTAATTATTGGTATGTTTGTGTTTACATTCACCATTTTTCTATTTGTTTTTTATTTTATGTGCTTTTTAAAAACTGTGTTTTCTCTTTTCTATCTTTTACTTTTTGGCTTAACATTTTTTTTTTTTAAGATGAGGGAACATGTGCTATCTCTATCAAAATCCCAGTAGCATTTTTTACAGAAAAAGAAAAAGAAATCTTAAAATTCATATAGAACCACAGAAGACCTCAAATAATCAAAGTAATCTTAGAAAGAAGAACAAAGCTGCAGGCATCATACTTTCTGATTTCAAAATATATTCCAAAGCTACAGTATTAATAACAGTATGGTAATTGCAGACATTTAGATAAATATAACACAATAGAAATACCAGAAATAAAGCCACTCATAAACAGTCAACTGATCTTCAACAAGGGTGCCAAGAATATACAATGGGGAAATGATCTCAATTATACTGAGAAAATTGAATACCTTCTTGCAAAAAAAAGAAATGAGACCTTTCTCCTACATCATACACAAAAATCAACTCAAGATATAAAACCTAAATGTAGGACCTGAAACTGTAAAATTCCTGGAAGAAAACGTAGTGAAAACTTCTCCATATTAGTCTTGCCAATGATTTCTTGGACATGACATCAAAAGCACAGGTAAGAAAAGCAAAAATACATGGGTGGGACAACCTCAAACTAAAAAGCTTCTGTACAGCAAAGGAAATAATCAACAGAATGACAAAATAACCTATGGAATTTTTTCAATGGGAGAAAATATTTTCAAATCATGTATCTGATAAGAGGTTAATATCCAAAATGTATAAGAAACTCCTTTAACTTAATAGCAAAAAACACATAATCCAATAAAAAATAGGTGAAGGCCTTGAATAGACACTTTTCCAAAGAAGACATACAAATGGCCAACACGTACCTGAAAAAGTGCTCAACATCACTAATCAACAGGAAAATATAAATCAAAACCACAATGGGGCGCCTGGGTGGCTCAGTCGTTAAGCGTCTGCGTTCGGCTCAGGTCATGATCCCAGGGTCCTGGGATCGAGTCCCACATCGGGTTCCCTCCTCGGCAGGAAGCCTGTTCTCCCTCTCCCACTCCTGCTGCTTGTGTTCCTGCTCTCGCTATCTCTGTCTCTGTCAAATAAATAAATAAAATCTTTAAAAAAAAAAAATCAAAACCACAATGACAGATCACCTCATAACTGTTAGAAGACTATTATCAAAAAGACAAAAGATAGCAAGTGCTGTCAAAGATGTGGAGGAAAAAAAAAAAGATGTGGAGGGAAAAGAATTTTTGTATACTGTTGGTGGGAATGTAAACTGGTATAATCACTATGGAAAACAGTACGGAGATTCCTTTAAAAATTAAAAGTAGAACTACGTATGATCCAACAACCCACTTCTGGGTTTGCAAGGATGTGGAAAAAATTAACATACTTTTTTTAAATACCACTTGCTTCCTTCATTAAAATTGTTTTTTGATATGATTATCTTTACATACTTTTAGAGTTTGCGCTATTGGTTGTGATTTGCATCATTACATTTTCAACAAATCTGGTAAATTTGAAAACACTACTTCAGTTCCTAGCCCCAGTCTCTCTCTTTCGTTTAAGATTCCTGATGTATACTTACTATCGTACTAGAAACTTTCTCATAATCCCTCATATTTTCCTATAACTCACAAAAATTCTAGCATTTTAACACTTATTTTTCCCTTTGTGTTTTGGTTTGAATAGTTTCTATTGCTAAATTGTTCATGTTTACTGATTTTTTTTCTTCCGTATCCAATGTCCTAATAAAAACATCTGATAAAATTTTCATTTCCTTTCCCTGTACTTTTGACTTACAGATTTTTCCATTTGGTTATTTTTACCACTTTTATTTTTCCCCTGTGAGTCCTCATCTTTACTTTTTAATATCATCTATTACTATTAAGTCCTTAACTATATTTAGAATAATTTTCATGCTCTTTGCTATTTCTACAATCAAATGCTCTACCTCTGAGCTATAGCACTTAGCTCTTTGCTATTTCTAATACCTGGATTTGAACTATATTGTCTTTCTCTAAAAAGTGTTCATTTTTTTTCTAAAAAAGAGTTAATCTATGACAGCTTTTCTTGACCATTTCAGGGCTTCAAATTAGTCTTTGTTTTGGAGGGTTTAGAGAAGTTCTTACCATGTGATGTGGTCATTGGTTTTAAGATGTGACCTATCTTTTGTCTCAAAAGAATGCTTTGGTATTATTGAAGTCTCTCTTACATGGATCAGAATGCCAAAGTCTCCAGCCCCATGTGACCTCTTCATTCCGTGGCAGCTGCTTTGTTTGGCCTTGTGAAGTTTCACCCCAAAAATGAAGAGAGCTCAAAGATCCTTAGGGAACCCCAGTCCCATGCAGTTCCCTCCTTCTGATGCACTGTCCTGCAAGTACCATCTGTAACAGTATCCTTGAACTCCACTGTCTGTCTTCTCCTCTCAATAGGACCTTTACCCTGAGACCAATAAGAGAAAATATCTCTATGTAGAGAGATGGGGTAAGTGTGGGGCTTATCTCATATGTTTCCTTCTTTCATTTTTTGCATTTCCAGAATGTCATTTTCCTCTATGGTATGTCTGAATAGCCACCCAAAATACAGATGAGTATTCAAGTTTAAGGACAAAATTTCTAAAGGCATTCTTTTTTTTTTTTTAAAGATTTTATTTATTTATTTGACAGAGAGAGAGATGCAGCGAGAGAAGGAACACAAGCAGGGGGAGTGGGAGAGGGAGAAGTAGGTTTCCCGCGGATCAGGGAGCCCGATTCGGGCCTCGATCCCAGGACCCTGGGATCATGACCTGAGCAGAAGGCAGAGGCTTAACGACTGAGCCACCCAGCGCCTTCTAAAGGCATTCTTACTCAAGAAAAACTTTACCACAATACTCTCTCTAGCCATAATTATTCTGTTTATTTGATTTAGGCAATCATGTTATCATTATAATTTATATTATTAATAGTAATTCTTCAGTTAAAAATGTGGTTTGGTGTTCATGATGTATTTTATTTTAAAGTGTATCTTCTAAACTTCAGCTTCATCTTTTATTTTTTCCTTTGAATTTAACTTTCACATTCTTAAGCACATTTTTACTTTTCTTTCTGTTATTATTATTCTGCAAATAGTAATAACTATGGAAACTAATATGTATCAATTAATTATAACCCAGATATTAAGTTATTATTTTTATGTTTGTGTTTTTTAATATACATAATGTACATTTTGGTTACTACTATATTTTGAAGATTAGGACTAAATAAAATAATATATGTAAATATTGCTTTAATGTATTCAGGTCTTTGCCAAACTAAGTTATTTTAAATGAGAAATAAGTATTTATTGAATTGATACTTTTATTAAAGCTTCAAACATACTTAACACTATATTTTGGAATTTAACCCCAAGTAGAAAATAAAAATATTTGAAGTGGTTTGGATGGGTACACAGAATACAAGATAAAAATAACTGAGGAAACCAGAGGTTCAGATAATTGGAATAGGAAAAGAAAGCTGAAACATGCTTCATTGATTTCTTTCTACTTATATTTTAAAGCAGTGCTTAAGGTTGATGTGATCTTTCTGTTCACTTGTGGCTTCAGTCTGGGGAAAAATGGGAAATTTTCTTAGAAAAGAGATTTCATACATGTTTACTTATAGGTACCTAAATGTAGATGAACATTTATTTGCTGGTTTGCCACATTTCAGTATGAAAATTCTCCCTAATTTGTAACATCGGTAACTTCCTTTGATTTAATCAGTCAAATAAACCAAGTATTGGATTCTCACTCCATTAAATTTACCTTAGATCAGAATGACTTTTTAATGCTTAAGTTGCTTAGTAGTTATTCCTTTCAGTCATGCATAATTTATTATTTTTTAAATAATGTTAGTCATTGTCTCAGAATACCCTGCACACATGCTGAGAAACATTCATTAACCAAAGAAGAATTTGTGGCTTCTGAAGAAATTTTGTCATAGAAATCTCCTAATTAGAAAAAAAAAAGAAAATAAGGCACTATTAGACTCCAGTAAAATGATGTTTTTTAAAGTTTCTGTAATTTTTCTTTGTGAAATTCGTATCTATTTTGTCATGGAGGAACTATTTTAATAGTAAAGGATGTTGATCAACACATGTTTACTGCAATGTAGAAAGGCTACATATTAAAGATCAGTTACCGTTAAACAATGCTGTAAAACATTAAAGTCATTTTTTTCCCCAAAATGTGTGCACTTGAGAGAAAACGGAAGACAGCAACACCATCACGTTGTATAAAAGGTGGATAATAAGACAGCGTTTTCTATTTGGATCTATCTACAATTCAGAGGACAATTAATTATATTTATATAAATAAGTCCTATTCTAACTCTAGCCAAGATAAGTCATCCAGGAAAAAAATGCTTAATATGACATGGTTTCAACCAAAATCTTGCCAATAATATGCATGGTTAAGTAGTAAGCTACACTTTACTAAGATTCATCCTGTTTAAAGAATGTTATGTTGATGTTTACAAAATGTAATTTCATTTCATAATAAATGCCTACTGACATGATATTTGGGAAGTAATAAACTATTTACTATATAATATACTCCATTAAGATTCATCAGAAAATCTAGACCTATGCCAGTAAAACGGAGTGTTGTAAAGTGATGCAATGTGGAAAATTATGGGGTGTATGCAGGCATTTTATGCCGTAGAAAAGAACCTTCCCTGAAATGTACAAATGATTTACCAGAAATGTTTTATTGGAAGTAAAATACTTTAATTTATGTGGTTCTCACTTTTTTTTTTTATTCTACCATGAGTCTAGTAATTAATTTCTTGCAGTGGTCAAAATGCTACATTCTGACACATATCAAGATCTTTGCACATATGATCATATTATTTGGAATCTTTTGGCTCCTCCCTGCTCTAATATTCATACATTCCTACAGAGATGTGTACAAACAACTCGTTCAGTCTTCAGGGATCCTCTCAGAGAAATCACCTCCTAATGCCACTGTTAAGCACAGTCATTCTTTCTATGTGCTTCCATAGTATCTTTTTCATACCTTGATCACAGTATTTTAGCATATTCAGTTGTAATTCTCTCTTCAAAAGTGAATTATAATTCCTCTTCATATCCCAAAGTCTACCTGCCTAGCAGAGTGCCTACCACATAATAGGAACTCCCAGAGGCATATATTGCAAAAAACTAGAAATTATAGATTAACTTCCATCTACAAGTACTTTACTTTTGTTTCTTTTCATCTTTGGAGCAGTAACAGTTTTACACATTGAAAGCATATCATCACTGCATCCATTTTGTATTCCACAATGGTATGTAATAATAATAGCTAACATTTATCAACTGCATGCTCTGTGACAGGCACTGTGGTTAGCGCTGCATGTAGATTAATCCATTGGATTATCATACACACACACAATTTGTGAAGTAGGAAAATGTATTATACCAATTTTGTAAAAGAAAATCAGAGTTCCAGAGCATTCAATAACTTGACCAATATCAAAAGCTAAATGATTGAGGGTTAAAATGACTAAGCTAATTCTTTCTGAATCCGGTGACCTATTTCTTTTCTTTTTTTTTTTTTTTTTAAGATTTTATTTATTTGACAGAGACACAGAGAGAGAGGGAACACAAGCAGGGGGAGTGGGAGAGGGAGAGGCAGGCTTCCCACAGAGCAGGGAGCCCGATGCGGGGCTCAGTCCCAGGACCCTGGGATCATGACCTGAGCCGAAGGCAGACACTTAATGACTGAGCCATCCAGGCAACCCTCTCCTTGATATTTTAGATAAGCTTGTTCTGTTGAAAATTTGACCTATGTAAATTTGTGTCTATGGTGGTTTTTAAAACCCGTTGTAAGGCTTTATGTTTCAAAGCATGTTTCATTGATGAAGCTTTCACAAATACCACTATTGACTTAATTCATTCAACCAAAATCTAATAACTAATTATAACCTAATGTGAAAGGAGAAATTTTTTCTAGTTAACAACAAAGACATAGAGAATGGACATAAGATATATAAGTAACTGATGTCATCAGACAGGTTTTATCTTACCAGTTATTCAAGTAAGTTGCTATGTGTGTTTGTGTAATGAATAAAACCTGCTCCCTGGCATGCTTTTTCTTTCCAAGCTGAAGAAGTATCATATCGGTAAAGTACAAGAATTTTAGTCCATGGATTTTATGACATCTTTACAAGTGTACAGGAACATTTTTTAAAAATTTATTATTTGCCATTCATTAGCTGTGTCCAGCTGTATTTGCAGTTGGCAGGTAAGTGAAGTCCAAACTATTGAAATATTATACATTGCTTTTATTACACAAGATGATTTTAGTTTTCTTATTCCCAAACAGCTATAGTTAAACATGTGTGCTGTACTTTGCTTCAAAATTTTCCATATTCTCAAAGAAAAGACTCTTAAGATCTATTTGATCAGGGGGCACCTGGGTGGCTCAGTCGTTAAGCATCTGCCTTCAGCTCAGGTCATGATCTCTGGGTCCTGGTTCGAGCCCCGCATTGGGCTCCCTGCTCTGCGGGAAGCCTGCTTCTCCCTCTCCCACTCCCCCTGCTTGTGTTCCCTCTCTCGCTGTGTCTCTCTCTGTCAAATAAATAAATAAAAATATTTTTAAAAGATAAAATAAAATATCAATGAGAACTTTATTAATATGATCATCTGAATTTATTGCTATTTTCCATAAAACCCATATAAATGTTTATATTTTAATATTTCTATACATATATCCTTATACAACAAAATTATCATAATAAAATTGTTTTGATAGAATGTTAAAACATGTCATTTGAAATGTAATTGAAGCAGAATTTGGTAACATATCAAATGTTCATTTGTTTCTGTAAGTAGAATTTAGTACAATCAATTTTCCTGTTTCAGTTAACAAGCTATCTATCTGTAAATTTCAGAACTCTGCAGATAAAAGATGGAAAGGTAAATGGAAGTCATACCTTACTCTCAAAAAACATAGTATGAGAATAGCACAGCAATTAGTTACCTAGGTAACTCATACCTATGCTATGAGGCTAGCATTTTTGAGTGATAGCAATGGCTCACTTTAACTAGTATTGTCAGCAGACCAAATCCAAAGAGCCCCATAGAGAATTTTTCTAAAAATGGTTTTTTGGTCTAGTATCTCCCCGACAGGTGTTCCTGCCCAGATAAGCTTGATGCCAGACCACAAGAAACCATAAGAAACTAGATCAAACCAGACAGGCCTAAGATGGCTGACAAACTAGGACAAAGTTGACCTCATTCCTTCATTATACTATATTAACATACTAAAATCTCCTTCCTAAGGGTTCCATCGTAGGAAATCCCTGAAAAGAGGAATAAGGAAGAAAATACGGAAGAAAAGGGGAAGCAGTCTAAGTTCCTGGAGATTTCTGCCCCTTCCCCCAAATCCCACTGACATCAAGAATCTTGGGTTTGCCCCCAGTCATATCATCTATACCCCTTCCACCTCTGGGGAGGAGGTGCCTTTAGAGCATGAGCTCCATTTCTCTATTCTCTGGTTATTGAATAAATTACCTGCTTCCATCAAATACTGTTTTGTTATTTGGCTATCCGGTGAACAGTATTGAGTATGGAAAGAACCTATCAATTTGGTAACAGTATCTACGGGGAAATACTTTGAACTAGTTGAAAGTGTAACCTTCTTAACTAGTGGTAAGTATATTTAGAGTTGCTGCAAATCTGTTTCAATAAAGGCAGAAAAATGGGTGAAAGTGTGGTTTTGGAGGCAGGTAATGGAGAGGGGCAGACAGGTAACAGAGGGGGAGGCAAGTGAAGGAAGGCAAATAAATGTCTTTTTCTTATTACTAGCAAAGTTTTCTCAACGAAACATTTTCACTCTATGTCTGTTTCCTCAACAGGGAACAGGGAATTAAAATAATGTAAATAATTACATTACTTAAAGCATAAAATAGTTTGAAAAATGTAACTGCTATATTTACAGAGACATAAACTACCTTTTTTCCTTTTTTTTTTTTTTTTTAAGGCAAGTGATAACCAGTGTTGTGGCTGAACCAGCCCTTAAGAACTTAAGGTTATAAGATGACCTCAGAAATAACCATCAGGGAACTTTGCGGCCGGGGGTGGGGGGGGCGGAATGTTTATTATTTACAAGTCTTGGAAAGTACATGCCACACCTAGGCCACACCATGAGGTTATGGAGAAGAGGGAGAGAGAGATTGAGAGAGAGAGATGAGCACATGTGGGCCTGGATTCTGCTTTTATTGGACTCGAGGTAGGGGCATAGGGTTTCCCTGGGCTGAATCTTAGTTGATGAATTTAAAGCATGAGAGTGGGAATTTGAAGAACAGAAAGGAAAAAAAAAGTGCTCAAATTGTTAGTTGTCTGAGGAGCCAGGCGGTGGATGGTAGGAGCTGGCTCTTTATCTAGCCCTATGGTTGACAATGAGTTTATTCAAGACAACTATCTTTAAAGTTGAGGCTTCAGCAATCAATGCTTAGGTCAGGCACTGCATTACAAAAAAAGAAAACCAAGGGGTCAAGGCTTACACTACAGGGGGCAACATTCCTGAACTACTTTTTATACTGAAGACAATATTGCTAAACTGGCTTTTAATGTTCTTTTTAAAAGTCTTGTCCTCCATAATTTTATAAACTTGATGATAAGATTGGGTCACATTGCTATTCTTAAAAAAAAAAAAAGGCTTAAGATGATACATTATAGATAACCAACATGTTTTTTTATGATGACATTCTTAACAATGAAGCAGATTTGTTAATATTAGTGAAGTAATGAGGTTTTTGTTGTTTTTTGGTTGTTTTTTTTACTGTCTTCTGATATACTGTGTGATGGTACATGGATATTTTCTCTTGATGTGTAAAAAGTCATTTTTCTCAGTAACAATTTTGTTGCATCTTGTATTTACACTTAAATGAAGACAAATTATAAAAAACAAACAACCAAAAAACACAGAAATCTGTATCCAGATTTTGGTTTTTTGAAATGAGGAAAATATTGCAATGAGTTACATAGTCAGTTAACAAAACTTTTCTTGTGAGCAAATAGCAATCCATCTCAGTGAAATGTGCCAAGTGAGACCATTCCAGCAATATCCATTAAGACTCAGAACAGAGAAGCTAAAGTACACCAAACAGAAAGAGAGATTGACTCATTAAAACTAAATTCTCCATCCCCTATAGGATACCCTTGAACACTCTCCTTAATATGGAGAATTTCAGCTGACATTTGCAAGAACCATTTATAACTCAGATCCTGGCTGAATTGCAGAAAATGATGGGTGCTACACACCCAACAGGGCTTATTCTGATTTTTCAGGAAGCTGTTTTTCAAATAAACATCTTTAACAGAATTTGTTATTACATCTAAGAATGAATTGCTTTAGAATTTGAAAACCATTATCATGTTTTTGCAAATTACTGCTAATTTACATCTTTATTTGACAGATACCATGATTTAAACAGATTTTAGGAATTGCACCTGGTTAGCCAGTACTATAGATATTTTATATTTTTAACATTGAAAATGCATAATAATATATTTTTTAAATGTACAGTAAGACCAAGGGGGTATTTGACACATAAGAAATTGTAGTAGGTGAAGCCAACTTATTCATTTAGGTCGGTTACTTGGTGGTGTTTTTGCAGCCTATTTCACACAATTTGAATTATTTTTCTTGTAAATAATTCTAATTTATAAATCTCTTATCATATTATTTTTCTGTTACCTGATAATTAAAGGGATCACTGGGCTCTAATTAAAACTCTTATTATAATAATCTGATGGGAAAAAAAATAATCTGATGGGAGGCATTTCTATTTTTAAAGATTTACTAAGCAGTTCATTAATAAATACTGATAGAAGCTATTCAGTTTGTCAACAAAAATCTTTATGCAAAGGTTATAGATCTGATTTAAAGTATTCCAAAGTAAACTTTAGGAGATATTTGTAAACATTGTACATTAGTACTTTTTTATATAAGTAGAAAATATCTTCCAAAACTAACATATATGATTATGGAGTCCATGTAAGTCCCTATTTAATGGAAGTACTATATACCAACTAAAACTGTAGATATAATTATTATTTTTTATTCTAGGAGGATTATTTACATTGAATTCTTTATCCCATCCTTTATTCCTTTGTGTAATGTACTTTGTTCCATTTACAAACCATGATATAAGTTAACATTAACTTAGCATGTTTATACCGACTTACTCCCCCAATAACATCCTTCCATTTTAGGCAGTGACTAATTTATAATCAAAACTGATGCTCATTTGAATGTGAAAGAGTAGTGTGAGTAAATAGTAAGTTATTATTTAAAAAAATAGAACCAATGGCGCACCGGAACTGCTTTTTATTGGGTTGGATGAGCCGATTTTTGAAAAGAAATTTTGTCATCCAGATGATTCCGTTAGTTTGAAATTGGTTACCGTGGGGGTAGCATTTTCAACATGAAACTCAGCTAATGCTATAAATCAAGACCTACCCCTCCCCGACAGTTGTTGAACATTTACCAGCATATGAAAGTGTATACATTTAAAAATTATGTCAAAACACAGGGTAAACCAAGACTGCTGTAGGTAACTGAGCCACATGGTAATCTCAATTGTAGGTCATATTTGAGGTTGCTATTAATAAGTTAATGCCTGAAGAAGCATCAATGGGGCATAGTAGGGCTTACTAATACTCTCAAATCCATGCTTTCCTCCACAGATAAAATATTTTAATGTGATTTAGACATTTTCCCTGCTTAATTTGAAGCCCTCTCATGCCCATGAGGATGAAGTCCAGTATGCTTAGTATGGGTTTCACTAAATACAACTGATCTGCTGCCAAATACATCCTCGGCCTATTCTTCATCACTTTCCCCAAATCACACTGAAAGCTGTAGGTTTGTTTTTTTTTTTTTCCTTCATTTATTAATGTATTATGTACTCCTTTGCCCTCAAAAATTTGGACATGCTCATCCTTCTGTCTGGAATTATCTTTCACTCATTTTAGTAACTAACTTCTACACATTTTTTATGCTAGAACTTTATATCTAGACTAATCCTGTCCTGAGCCCTGGTTTACTGTTCCTCTCGGATCAAATCTGGAATTTTCTTCTACTTCAAAGTTATTCTTTATCAATATCCTTTGTGTGTTCCATATCCCACCCAGTCTTAAAATATTGCAGCCCCTAGGAGTAGTTCACAAGAATATATATATGCCTCTAATATAAGTTACTTCATATCCAGGTCTGCAGCTCTAAATACAAAGTTTTTGTTGATTACTCCTAAATGCATACCTTTAGACTCAACATCTCCCTTGAATTCAAAACTCATATATCTGAACTGTCAATTTAATGTTTTAATTTTTATAAATAATAGATCTTTCCTGGAATGTTACAGTTAAACTTGTGCCACCTGAAACTGTTGCTTCCTGAGTGTCTCTGGTATCAAGAATTGATACCAACAACTACTTAGGATTTCAAACCAAAAACCATGAAGTTTTGATTCTTTATCTTTTTTCATGCCATGCATGTTCTCCATTAGTGATTCCTATCAATGTATCACGAATCTTTCATTCTTCTCTATATCCAGTAATTATCAGCCCAACAAAAATTACCAGAATTGATGGTTTAGACCACTGGATCACTGCACTACATGCCTACCAGGTCTGCCTGTTTCTCTCTCATCCACCCCCTTACCCCACTCTCCGTTCTCCAGAATGTTCTTTTGAAATACCAATTTCCTTTCTGATTACATCCAATTATTATTAAAATCTTCAAATAACTCTTCTCATTTACTTATAATAAAATATGAATTCCTTACCTAGAAAGTATGATTTGTTGTTCACCTACCTATTCCGTATCACTTCCGACAAATATACTTCTGCCTTATTATTTTCACATGACAGCCATAAACACCTTCTTTCTGCTGCTTTTTTTTTTTTTAAAGATTTTTTATTTTGTTATTAGACAGGGAGAGAGTACAAGCAAGGGGAGCTGCAGGCAGAGGGAGAGGGAGAAGAAGGCTCCCCACTCAGCAGGGAGCCCTATGCGGGGTTCGATCGCAGAACCCCGGGACCACGACCTGAGCTGAAGGCAGACGCCCAACTGTCTGAGCCACCCAGGCACCCCCTTTCTTTCTGCTTCTGATGCATAAAAATCTTATTGGTGCCTTAAGTCTTTGCAATGTCTAATCCTTCTGCTCAGAATTATCTTCCCTAATTCTTCATCCAGTTGACTCATGCCATAAATTAGGTCTCATCTTAGATACCAAGTGTGTTAGTTCCCCCAGGACCGCCACGACAAAGCACCATAAACAGGGTGGCTTAAAATAACAGTAATTTATTTTCTCACAGTTCTAGAGTCTAGAAGTCCAAGATTAAGATACTGGAAGAATCAAGTCCTTCTGTGGGCTCTGATGAAGAATTCACGCCATGCTTTCCTCTCAACTTCTGGAATGCCAGGGATCTATGGCATTCCTCACTTTGTAGATGCATCACTACAGTCTCTGCCTTTGTCTCCATATGGTATTTTCTTTGTGCCTCTGGGTTCTCAATATTTCTTGTAATAAAATCAGCCTTATTGCGTTAGGGCCACCCTAATGAACTCATTTTAATTTGATTACATCTAGAGACCCTCTTTTTAAAAAGGTCACATTCATAGTGCAGGGGTTAGGACTTCCTTTTGGAGGACATAATTCAACTCATAATATCATCTCCTCTGAGTGTTCTTTATGTAAAACTCACTCTCATAAGGCACTATCTAATTTTTATCTAAGTACTTGCCATGAGTACTTGATATTTTTGTATTAATTTATGGTTTATTGTATACCTGCCCCAAATAAAGAATAAATTCCATGAGGGAATGACCTCATCTGTTCCTCTTGTTGATTTTCCTAGATGTGTACCTAGAAGAGGATACAGTAAGACCTTAATATAGATTTGTTGTATGTGTGTATTAATAATGAGTTTATTATAGCATCTGTTTATCACTAATATTATTGCCATTATATTTGTTTACTATAATATCTAAAATATTATGTGTACCATTTTAATTTGCCTTAACTTTATAAATGTGATTTTCTATGTAATGGCTAGTCAAGGTTATAGTGAGTTTTTTTTTTTAATACACGAGAACATAAGTGCAATTCAAGAGTGAGTCTTCCTCCATTACATTAATGTAGCACAAAAGTCAATTTTTGGCAGTGTTCCCAAGCAATCGGGGTTGCAAAGTCATCTTGTCCTCCACATTTGCGTATAATGGAGAAACATATCATCATGATATATTGCAATGTTACTGAGAGGGGTTGACCTCATTCTGAAAGATATTTATTTCCACTGACATGTGCCATTTGTAAATGATAATCATTATATTAATTTTTTAAAAAGATATATCATGGAATAAGAATTAAAGGTATTACAAATCTATTAGGTAAGAATAAAAATATAATCAAGCAGGATACTACTTTGGAAGAATTTAATATTATTGTGTGTAGTACACTGAGCTGAGTTATAGAATCTGGTAATTTTTGAATTATATTATGATAATCTCTATTTCTTTTCTTTTAAAGATTTTATTTATTTATTTGACAGAGAGGTAGACAGTGAGAGAGGGAACACAAGCAGGGGGAGTAGAAGAGGGAGAAGCAGGCTTCCTGCTGAGCAGGGAGCCCGACGCGGGGCTCGATCCCAGGACCCTGGGATCATTACCTGAGTCAAAGGCAGACGCTTAACAACTGAGCCACCCAGGCATCCCGATAATCTATATTTCTAAAAGAAAAGTAAAATCTAAATCCATTAGAAACTAACCTATACATAGTGATTAGTTTTTCAAGGTTTTCACATATTTGCATATTCTAAAAATAGCAATTTATTCATGATAATTAGAAGATGTATTGGTCTTTCAGGCCAGCACTATGCAAAATACTGAATTGTAACACAATTTATGAAAAGTGTCAATTCTACTCAATGTAATTTAGAAAAATGGATATTTTCCTAAACATGTTTTAATGAGAAAAAAGATCAATTAAACTTAGAAGAAACTTATTAGAAGAGGAAAAAAAATCTCATTAGTTTTTGAGAAAGGGGACTATGATTTTCCCCTTACACAGCAGTATATTTCCTGCAACAAAGTTTGATGAAGAAAGAGAAAAACCTAAAAGAATAAAAAGGATATTTTGCTTTTTGCTGTGCAGTAAAATAAAGTTTAGATTTTAATTTCAATATAAATTAATTGTATTAATTTCTCTACCTTAGCACTGTTGACATTTTGGCTGGAAAATCTGTTGTGTGAGACTATCCTTTATATGATAGGATGTTTAGCAGTACCCCTGACCTCTACCTACTAGATGTCAATAATATAATCTCACCCCATTTTTGGAGACAATGAAACATGTCTCCAGATACTGACAAATGTCTATGTGAGTAGGGTGAGGGAGGGAAATTTTCGCTGGTTGAGAACTACTGCACTAAAATAAACTAATAAAATATTCCTGCCATACCAGATTTGTGGTTTGCAGGCTCATATCTATCTTGGCATTTAAGTAGAGAAAAAAACAAAACAAAACAAAACAAAACAAAACAAAACAACTCTTGGAAGAATCAATATCCAAGCCCATGATAATCATAGGACAATGTAAGAAAGTCCAAGCAGATAATTTACAGAAGAAAAAAAAATACATATATATATATATGATTGGGGACAGTGGAACCTCTCAGGAAACTAACAAAAGGGATATTTAAACCTTTCTTTGAGAATATATGCACAACCCAGAATACGCAGAAAAATAAAGTTTTCCCTAAAATTGAGCTTATTAGTAAAAGTAAAATCAACAAAGGTAAAAATCTATTATGACCAAATCTATTTGGACCAAACTAATGTAATTAATATTCTTAGAATTTACGAAACAGTGAAAACTAAAAAAAATAGAATATAAAATAAATGTGTTTTAAAGAATTAAATGAAAAAATAACTAATGAGAAAAAATTAAAAGCCTAGGGCACTATGAAACAAGCCATAGACTGATTTGAAAAAGGACCAAATGACCATACTAGAAATGAGCTATTTTACTATAATTAGAATTTCAATAGATTAATTAAATATCAAATTAGATATAGTTCAACACTGAATGAATTGGCAGAAACATCTGGGGAAACTTTCTGGAAAACATTACAATGATATAAAGCAATGAAAACATCAGAGAGGTTCTGAGACAAAGAGGACATAATACACATGGGCAATCTATAAGCAACAGAATGGACAATTAAGAAAAAAAAATTTTAAAAAGTGAATCTAAAGGTTCTATATTCGAGGTGACATTGTCTAAAAACTCATGAGACATATAGAAAAAAATAAGTCCTAAAACTGAAAAATGTGAGGTGAGAACAAAATAAATCAAAACTAACCTAATCTTAGGCATGTAGTTGACCCTCTAACACACCAAATAGAGACTCATAAAAAGAACCAGTGATTATGTACAGAGGGAAAATAATGAGAATTCTGGCTGCAGAATTATCATGATTATTAACAGAGGCCAGAACACAAAGAAATCTTAATAAATTTATAAACTGTTCAAGTAATACCACAAATTACTTAAAGTTCTTAGTAGATGTAATACTAATGCTCCCCACCCATAGGATCCTATTTCAAATAATAATTAACTATTATTTTAATTCTAAGCTATCATTATTATTTTATTGTTATAATCAATGCTAATTTATATTTATTTTCATTTATCAATTTTCTAATCACAGCCAATTTACATTTCTCTACTAAACTATAATATCCAAGTTAAGGAAGAAGTATTTCAGAGACCAAAATATTACCCCATCAAAAATCCACTACCAAAATAATTGTAAAACAAATTTATTTGGGGACAAATTAAATCCACTGAGACCAACAAAACTGATAAAGATATAGGTTGTAGGTTCCCTTTTGAGTCCCTTATGTAATTTTGAGAGTAGAGAACTAATGCACTTCAAACACTGTTAATGCAAGAATACGTTTAAAAGCATATGAGTAAAATTGCTCAAAGATAAAAGCAGAGTATATATTTTCTCAAAATTTAAAGAGAAAATATGGATTAAAATGGATAAATTCAATATAAGATAGGAAAGGAGAAGAAATAAAATTGAAACTCCAGAAGTAAAAGCTTGGAGAGAGATCTAAGATGATGGCATAGTAGGAGGACCCCAGGCTCATATCGTCCCTTGAACACAAGTAAATAATTATCAAATCATTCTGAACATCCAAGAAATCGACCTAAGGACTGACAGAACAAACAGCACAACTAGAGGGAGAGAAGACACCACAGGGAGTAAGGTAGGAAGTGCGGAGACGTGGTTTGGGGAAGAAAGTAAAAGCTTGATCAATGGAAAGAACAAAAAAAGGAGATATAGGTAAAGCCAGTGTATAATGACAATCATATTAAATGCAAAAATAAAATTTGCCTATTAATATAGATATTTTCAGCTTAAATCAATAAAATTTCTATCATTGGGTAATTCTATTTTAGCATTTCTTCAGTGGCAAAACTGAAATAGAAAAGAAACAGGAAGAATGCAAGTAATAGAGGGAAATAGACATATAAACCATAAAACAAAAGAAAACTGGTGCAAAGTATTAAAATCAGAGAAAAGGAATTTTAAGGGGAAAAGAATTATTAAGGATAAATTGAGTCACTACATAATGATAGGCTACAATGATAAGACCAAATCAACAGGAAGTTATAAACTTGAAACTGCATATACTACTATAACAATATAGTTTCAAACTAATTAAATTAATAATACTAAGCAAATTTAAGGAGACACAAACAAATCCACAATCATAGTAGGAGATTTAAACATTTTTTTCACCAAGATTGTTTGTGGTTGCTTCTAGTGTTTACCTGAATATAAATTTTCCACACATCATTTCAAAAAATTAAAAAATCAATTCAAATTTAATTAAATATTTTTTTAAAGATTTTATTTATTTGAGAGAGAGAGTACAAGAGAGAGAGCATGAGGGGGGAGGCAGAGGGAGAGGCAGGAGTACACTCCCCACTGAACTGGGAGCCCAGTGTGGGGGCTCCATCCCAGGACCCTGGGATCATGACCTGAGCTGAAGGCAGGCACTTAACCCACTGAGCCACCCAGGCGCCCCTGAATTAAGGATTTGAACCTAATATCTGAAACCATAAAACTCCTGAAAAGAAACATGAGGGTAAGCTCTTTGACATTGGTCTTAATAATGATTTTTTGGATTTGGTGCCCACAAGCAAAGAAACAAATGCAAACATAAACAAGTGGGACTACATCAACTTTAAAAGCTTCTACACAGCAAAGAAAACCATCAAAAAAATGAAAAAAAAATCAGCCTACAAAATGAAAGAAAATATTTGGAAATCACATATCTGATAAAGGGTTAGTATGCAAAATATAAAAACGCATAGAATCATATAACTCAAGAGAAAAAATCAATTAAAAATGGGCAGAGAAACTGAATAGACACTTTTCCAAAGACATACAAATGGACAACAGGTACATAAAAGATGCTTAACATCACTAATCATCAGAGAAATGTAAATCACAACCACAATGAGAAAGAAGATACCACTTCACACCCACTAGAATGGCTATTATAAAAAAGACAAAGAGATAACAAGTGCTGCCCAGGATGTGGAAAAAAGGGAACCCTTGTGCCTTATTGATAGTAATGCAAATTTGTGTAGCTACTATAGAAAACAGTATGGAGTTGCTGAAAAGCTTAAAAATAGAACTACCAACAATTCCACTACTGGGTATATATCCAAAGAAAACAAATTACTATCTTAAAAGGTATCTGCGCCCTATGTTCATTGAAGCATTATTACAATAGCCATGACATGGAAACACCTAAGAGTTCCTTGACAGATGAATAAAGAAAATATGATACATATATCACATCTATTTTAAGTTATATATTCATAGTTGTCAATGTGTTGATACTGCATATACTGGTATATTAAGAGGATAGTATCAAACTAGTTAAAAATAGTATATAAATATAAGGAGACAAATCCACAATCATAGTAGGAGATTTAAACTTTCGTTTTGTTTTTACCAAGATCATTTGTGATTGCTCCAGGATATTGTGTCTACCTGAATATAAATTTTCCATACATCATTTCAAAAAAAGTAAAATATATATATTTGTGACAACATAAATGAACTTTGAGGGCATTATGCTAAGCGAAGTAAGTAAGACAGAGAAAGACAAATACCATATAATTTCACTTATTTATGGAATCTAAAAAACAAAACAAAGAAACAAACCAAAAACAGACTATTAAATACAGAGTACTGTCTTAGATTTTGGGCATATAATGGTCCTATTTTAAACTGTTTCCATGATTTAATTAATTAATTAATTTTTAAGGTTTTATTTGTCAGAGACAAAGCACAAGTAGGGGGAGCAGCAGAGGGAGGAGAAGCAGACTCCCCGCTGAGCAGAGAACCTGATGTGAGGTTCAATCCCAGGACCCCAGGATCATGTGCTGAGCCGAAGGCAGAGGCTTAACCCACTCAGCCACCCAGGCATCCCTAATTAAATAATTTAGAAGAACACATTGAGTGTGGACAATTTTATTGTTTTGATATTGTTTTCCTTTTGGAGAAATGAAGCATTTGTTCTTCCCTTGGGATGAAGACTGTCATATTGAATGAAATGTACTTTTAGAAATATGGATTTCACAAAAATATGATCATCTGATAATGCATACTGATATATATTATGTACCCTAAATAGCCAGTTAGTTTAAAAATAGAATTATGGAAATGGCTTATGTTCTTTAATGTATTTTCAACCTTGATGGTACTTTTTGTTAATATGTTTTGGTAGGGAAAATTCCATATAATCAGGGATTTTGAAGTTTTGCGAAGTTATTTTATAAAGAATTATAAAAGTTTATTAAAAATAATCCATTTTTAAGATAAGCCATTCAACATATTAATGCTTAATTATATATGAAAAATAAATTGGAAGGTATGCATTGTAATTCTTAAAAAAGGAAAAACAAAGTCAATTTATTGGTTAGAGCACTGAGTCTGGCATCCACACTGGATCGATACAGTGTCAGTGAATGATCAATAATGTAACATTTAACATGACAAACTTTACTATTTTATGGTAAGCAAATAAAATCTAAAAACCAACTTGAAACCAGAAATTTATCACTAATGACATTAAACTCTAGCACATTATACATGTTGTCTTCAGAAAATAAGCTTGTTGAAAGACCAAATATAAAGTAATGAACAAAAGAATAAGAGGAAACAAAATATTAAGTTAAAGTGTGAAGAAGCTTCCTTAAATTTAAAAAAAAAAGATTTTTTCCATTGTAAAATTATATCCATCAGGTAATGCCATTGTGTGATGCTGAAAGACCATTATTTTCAAACTTAACATAATATCATTTGATAGCTCATATTTTAAAGTTAAAAGAAGACACATTTTTAAATAGCATACTTGGGCTACATTATAAGCCTAAGTTAATGTCATTTACAGATCACTGGGGTTTTTGGCTTCACACTACAATGGCCTCATCCAGAGAAAAGAGGCTGACTAAATCTAATTAGGACTTGTAGATGTGATGAACCCTGGTTGCTAAAAGCTGAAATGGCATTGATTTAAACAGTAGCATGGTGCGGTGGAATGAGCAAGGCTTCAGAGTTACACAGAAAGGTTATGTTTAGAAATTTCATCATTACCAGTTTTGTCACCTGGGAAAGTTTTTTGATGTCTCAGCACCCTCTTATCTGCCTCTGCATCATCTGCAATGCTGTTGTACATTTTACATGAGGTGCCAATAGCGTAGAAGAGTAGTTAACACAATAAACCCTGCAATCAGACAGACTTGGTTGAGATAATGACCCCTTAGGAGATCTGTCACAGTGGGTCAATCCTGTAGTTCTTGGTGCTGGAGGATAACAATATTTGTTTTCTTAAGGACATTTTATAGAGGTCAGGAAACAATGAATGCATCTTTTATCATATTGCCTGGTCCATAGTAATTGCAATCAATTTTAGCTATTATCATAGGTAGTTTGTTTATATGCTACACTGTTCCTGCTTCATAGCTATGCTCTAAAAAGGTCATCCCCCTTTGCTCTACTTCATAATTTATTGTTATTTTACTGTACTTAAGGCGGCAAATATAGTGAAAAGTCTATGCTGTTTGGAGGCATGTGAATATTGGTTTCATCACTTACTAGATATTTGATTTTATGCAAGTATATGTTTACTTGGAAACTTATGATTTGGTGAAAAGCTGCTTATGAAAATAACTGCCTCAGAAATGGGTGGAGGCCCTGGGGAAATGACTTGGTAGGATACAGCAAATAAAAATGCTCTGCACTGGACATGTCCATGAGCGTGAAGTTTGGAGAAAGCAGAAGAGTGATGAGAGTCAAGAACAGATAAGAGTTTACATTGTCAGAAATAGCTTAATTTTACTTAACTGTAATTTTTAAATATTCAATTCTAGTTATTTTCATTTCTTTGGATTTTGTGGTTATTGTAACTGTGGTTTTGTTTGTTCTTTATGGACATTAAAGGAAAGGGCTGATGACCACATCAGTGTTTTTTAAGCTCATTATGATCTGGAATCTGTACAGAAATTGAAGACGGTTGGTGTGAGCAGTTTATTGACTAATGCAGCAGAAGCAGAAGCCCATAGCCAGATGCGGAATTTTAAAACTAAGATTGCCTCTATCTTATTGGACATGGCATAAGATTGCAGGAAATTTCACTTAAAGCTCAAAAGGAAATATATATCTGCTGACATCTGCTTACAAAAGTGTCCAAACCAATTGTGAAATACAGTTTCCTAGTGGGTGAAATGGGAGTAAATGAGAGTTATCCTACCAGTTTTTCTATAAAATTTAAATGCCATGAAAGCTGGAATTTGCTGCATTTTGTTCTTTATTAGATGTCCAGGGACTAGCCCAGAAATGAAGACAAATATTTATTCTGAAGTTTAAATCATATTACATAAAAAAGAACCATATATAATACGAAGCACATAAAAATAACTAGGCAGAGTTAATTTAAATCTTTCATTTCATAGTCCAACATTTTATGAGTAAATAGTATTAATGTACTGTAAGAAAAATGTATGTCCATTACTTATGTGGATGCCTGTAGTAGATGAGCACCATGCTTCACACTATAAACACAAGAGGAAACAGACTGTCCCATATAAGTGGTATTAATAGATGGTATTAAATACAATTTCAATTTCACAGGAGAAAAAAAAGAAATGAATAGAAAAAAAGGAATTGTTAAACTTTAGCTACTTTTTCACTACAGAAAGGAAATAGATTTTAAATGGCCTTAAAGTTGTAAAATCATTATATAATTATTAAGAAGATTTAAATAAATATCTTTCACTCTTTTGTCTCATTTATAAGATGATGAGGAAATTAGGATTTCTATATTTATCATCTCTAATGATTCCAAATACAAATTCTTGTTTCTTACATTTATTATTATGACACCTCCTAGGAAATCAATCAAAATGATCTCAAAAAGAATCTCAAAATGCATACAGAATATGTTAAATTAAGATGAACATCAAAAATCAAAAATAGGGGCGCCTGGGTGGCTCAGTCGATAAGCGTCTGCCTTCGGCTCAGGTCATGATCCCAGGGTCCTGGGATCGAGCCCCACATCGGGCTCCCTGCTCAGCGGGAAGCCTGCTTCTCCCTCTCCCACTCCCCCTGCTTGTGTTCCCTCTCTAGCTGTGTCTCTCTCTGTCAAATAAATAAATAAAATCTTTAAAAAAAAATCAAAAATAATATTAAATCCCTGTTAATTAGGGATATAGAAGACAATGGAAACATGTAAAATTTCAAATCCTATGAATAATAACTTTTATGTCTTCAATCTTTTTTTAAAAATCAGAGATTATCACATCAAATCCTATCATTTCTCCCCTTCAATTGTTATATTTTTGATGGCCTGAATAAATCTGCTTGAACCTCTACTGAGAATTCTTCATGGATATAGCACAACATAGTGTGGAACTTCCTTTCTTACTCTCTGAGTTGAATCCACTCTTCTGATTGTAGGTATTCCTATTTTTCTGTTCTTTCCCTTTTGCCTTTTTCCTGTTTGTTTACATAGATATGTAATATATCATATATATCATATAAAATGTAGATAAGTGATCCTGATATATGTATATATATAATATAAATGGAATATTCATAATATTATATATAATATATAATTAAATATACATTATAGAGTTTTTAAGTGATCCTCATATAATATCCTATGATATTGAAATTAAACATATCTATAAGCAATCTAGCAACAGCATGATTGAGTGTTGGCCTGAATATAGAATTTAATATTAAACTGAATTTTTTTCCTCAGAAATTTTGAAGTGAATATATCATATTGTATTATCCTGTGTTGCTCAAGGGCTGTTTGGTAACATTATGATACTCTTTTGTCCTCTTTAGAGAACTTTAAAATTTTCTCTTATCTTTAGTGTTCTGAACTTTTGTGGTTTGTCTAGGTCTGGGTCTTCCAGTTAGTAGTACATGATGACTTCTGTCAATGTGGAAACATGCTCTAAAAATATAAACATTTTCTCCTTCTGTGTATCCTTTTCTCCCTTCATTTTGGATATTTTTCTTATTTTTAACTTCAGGATTTTATGTGTCTTTGCTATTCACATTTGTTCTCTGTCTTTATATCAGGCTCATTAATGAATAATATTATTATTTTTGAATGTGTAGCACCATTATTTTAATAGTTTTTTCCATATGTTAGTTTTTTATATTAAGTAGATTTTCTTTCATGGTTGTACTATATTCTTGATTCTTTTTGACATTAGTAGAGTTGTACATTTATGCACAAATGCCCATATGGTTATGCATGCACTTTTAAGCATCTTTTGTTCCTAGAATTATATAATTTTCCTTTGGATCGATTTTTTTTTTTAAGATTTTATTTATTTATTTTTTAGAGAGCGAGCGAGAGAGAAACAGCATGAGAGGGGAGAGGGTCAGAGGGAGAAGCAGGCTCCCCGCTGAGCCGGGAGCCCGATGTGGGACTCGATCCCAGGACCCTGGGATCATGACCTGAGCCGAAGGCAGACGCTTAACCATCTGAGCCACCCAGGCGCCTGTGGATCGATTTTTCTATTACCTTCCTATAATATCTTTCATGTTATAAATAAGGTTATTATTGGTTTACAATTAATTTCTTAAAAATAGTTTATTCATATATTTTTTAAATGAATGAGTATAAAATCACTATGGTTTTTTTTTTTAACCAATTCTTTTAATGCAATTGTTCTGTTTTTTCTCTCATACAAAATAGTACATTTGTGAACAAAGTGTAGAATATTTAGAAATATGTAAAGTAAAAATTAAAAAGATCTATAATTCAACCATTCAGAATCACTATGGTTTTTATATTCCATTAAATACGTTAAAAGAAGGGAGGGGCATTTTTATTATAAAATGTCAGTAGTTTACAGTAAGTCAGAAATAATGAATTAATTTGTGGTTTGCAATTCATTTTTAAGGGGGGGATATAACAACAACAATGAACAGATATTTGAGTGTTCTGTGCCTACAATGGGGCTTTTAAACTAATAGGCTTTACCTTTGATGCATCATGTAGGAGGAGGCTTCACTCTGGAAAAATACTAAATACAAGTGTTTTGACAAAAATTGCTCGGGGCCTTGTAGTTGCTTCAGAGAATCAACCTTTTATTCCTATACACCTGTCTATAGAGATTTTGCATGGAGAATGGGGTCGCCAGTCATCAGAAGGCCTCTCTAGGAATACTTTAAATGAATGACCGTTTTTTTCAGTCCTGCATCTAACTTCAGCCCTGAGCCCACCCAACACTGCAGTAATCTCAGCCTCTTAATGTGCTGGATAGAATGACTCTTTTGGCTATACCTTCCTCTACAAATGTTATTAGCAGCTTTCTCTTCCCTTACTCTGGCAGTTGCCACTGTTCCAAGTTCTTTCTTTACTTCTTCTTCCTTGACAAATTTGACATGCCTTTGGCACATTTTATATTTCTTTGTCACTGTGGATATATAAATCAGAAACATTAAGTTTATGCTCTTAGAGGTTTGTGGACTACAAGAATTTAGATGAGATTATTTGACCATAATCAAACTAAATGCCCTTATTATTAGAATTTTTCTTATCAAATTTAAATTATTTTCCCACAAACTCTAGTTTATTAATAAACCTTTCTCTCAGTATCACATTCAAGCAGACTAAAAGACAAACTATTAGGGGCGCCTGGGTGGCTCAGTCGATTAAGTGTCTGCCTTCGGCTCAGGTCATGGTCCCAGGGTCCTAGGATCGAGCCCCGCATTGGGCTACCTGCTCAGCCGGAAGCCTGCTTCTCCCTCTCCCACTCCCCCTGCTTGTGTTCCCTCTCTCACTGTGTCTCTCTCTGTCAAATAAATAAATAAAATCTTAAAAAAAAAAGACAAAGTATAATTAAGTTATAAATTATTCTCACTTAAAAATATGATAGGCATTTGAAACATGAATGGTTGAAAACACCTTTGTGAGTGGAGGCAACAGATGTTTATCTGAACTCTCTATAGTAAATTTATCATGATGTCAATAAGGCAATTACATTTAAGTTACCAGAAACTGAATGGCTTTTATTTTACTACATTGTTCATTCTCTATGTATTTTTTAGCATATACCTAAATTTTATAATTTACTACTGAATACACGTGTATGCAGCTTGAGATTTCAGCTAGCAAAATAAATGATGTGCATTTGCATGAATCTCAAAAAATTCCAAGAAGTACAGGTATGTAAATTTTTTTCTGGTGAATATATTAATAGAAATTGAAAATAAATTAACTGATTTATTTATTCTTCTATAAATGAAGTCAAATGGAGTTGTGTTACTAGAAAACTAGTATTTGTTCAGTGCCTATATTCTAGGTATTTCATTAACATCTGCCTATTTATTTTTTTCAAGTTTTTATTTAAATTCCAGTTAGTTAACTTACAGTGTAATATTAAAGCGATTTATTACTTACATACAACACCCAGTGCTCATCACAAGTGCCCTCCTCAATCCCCATCACCCATTTAACGCCCCCCACACATACACACCTTCTCCAGCAACCCTCAGTTTGTTCTCTGTAGGTAAGATTCTCTTTCCTGATTTGCTTCGCTCTCCTTTTTTCCCTTTTATGTTCATTTGTTTTATCCACATATGAGTGAAATCATATGGTATTTGTCTTTCTCTAACGGACTTATTTTGCTTAGCCTAATACTCTCTAACTCCATCCCATTGTTGCATATGTCTGCCTGATATTTTAACATTAGATGGCACATAGGTGATAATAATATTTTAAATAAATGAATGAATTTATAAATCTCTTACAATCTTTGATTTTTAATTTAGATGAGAAAACTAAAATTCAGAGTGTATAGGCAATTTATACCAAAAGCTGTATTATTTGTACAATGGTGGAAAAAAAAAATGGAAGCTCAGAACATTTGTTTAACAGCTGATACTTTCTCTCTCACCTCTCATAGTATTTCACATTTTCACAAGTTATCAATCTAGAAAATTACAATTAGATTCAAGAGCAAAGATGAGCCTAACAGTTTTAATTCATCAAAAATTTAAAATGTGACTTTGGTGGAGTCACATACTTTTAATACCTCTATAAGTAAGTGAGAAACTCACTGTGTGCTCACTCCAAATCTATCTTTTGAACATGAAGGCACAGTTAATGTGAACAGTATTTTTGAAATAATAAGACACTTCCACCAAGGGGTTATGTCAGTTTTGCCACCAAAACTTGTACTTATTATAATAACTTCCTACCCTTTTACCTTTAGATTATTCATTCATTTGTTCATTTAATAAAATCTAGGTACTGTTAATAAGTATATTAAAACATAATCAACATCAGGAGAAGTCATGGAAATTATAATTTTGTAGATTATCAAGCTTTTTATTGTTAGGATGGCAGGGGTGCTTTTACTGACCTCTATATACAGAATCCAAAATTTGGAAGGGTGTCTATATAGAGGGTGCAAAATCATGGAGCATCAATCTTTCCACATTACACTCTTTACCCTGCTTCCTTACACTACTTCTTGCCTGGACCTTAAGTGAGATTCCCTGAGGGATAGCAGTCATTTTTAAATCATGAAGATAAAAGCAAGTGTTAAGGTAAACAGAACACAGAAACAAGTGGATTCAGGGTTCTTTGTGATGGTGCACCAGATTGCCTACTTCCATTTATCTTGATGTTTAAGGGATTTTTTTTTTCTTACCTGTTTAAACCATTCTTAATGAAGCATCCTGCGACTTGTCAAAAAAAATCTTAATTGGTAAAGATTAGGCCACCAAATTTTCACATAATCCAAGCCAGTACTTATGGAAAGAAAGCTACAAAAAGACATCTTAACATATTGGATGTCACAGAAATTATATCACAGCAATGCCTTTACTGAAGGAAATAAATACTAGTTCAGTTTACAGGTGAATAAAAGGTTAACATTTATAAAATACATTTATGGAATAGGATCAATGAAAATCACTAAAATTAGATGCTGGAATATTTCTGTAAATAACATTACAGGGCTTTGTAGGGCAAATCCAAATATTTAAGTGCTAAATAATTTTTTAAACATATTCTTGTCTACGTTTATCTATTCATTCATCCATGGGAAATTTACTAATATTTTTATTAGAATTGAGTTAAACTTTTAATTTACCAAATAAATGTACAAACAAAAAAATCTGCACCAGTACTGACAACACATAACACACCATAAATTTGTATAAATTTAATCAATAAGATACAGAAGACTGACCCCTAAACTTAAAAATGAGTAGCAGAGAGCCATTTAGATTTCTCTGTCCTAAAATGCCCCAATTTAAAGCATGAGCAGATGGGGAAACATGAGAGAGATAGGAACCATTTCCACCAGGGATCCTGCTAGCATATTTTAGCTGCTAAAGTTCATGGCTATTTTTGGTGATTCAAGGATATTTAAAGGTTAAAAAAAAATGATGGTATGCTGGCAGTGTCCTTGTTTGACACAACAAAGCCAGCCTCCAAGTGCCAGGACAGAACCTGCATTTTAGAATCAGTTTGAAGGGCCTACACGACACTCTTATAACTGGCCCACAGCCCAGCCCGGAGAAGATCCTCTAGACACCCAGTGGGCTGATGCTTCATCATGCTGTTCTCATTCCTCCTCAGGGACCTTTTAAACATTGATCAAAATAACCCCAACCCTCCCCGCTGCCCCCTTTGGCTGCTACTCTGTAGTTTTTTGCCTGAAAAAAGTTCTCTGTATATACATACTAAAATATATTTGCAGATGCATTTTTTTAAATGAGCTTATACATTTCAAGTTAACAGAGACAAAAGCAAACATAACTAGGCATATACCAGTAGAAAGAATGTAATGAGGACCAAACAAATCATAAAAAAAAAAAAAGGATGACTGACAAAAATAGTACCAAATATATCATTTATAAGTATCAGAGTGAAAGAAATATTCTCACTTAATGACAAATAATTATATTCTGAGTAAAACTTGATAAAGTGATTGTATAATATTTCTCAAAATCTAGTATAAAAGCTAACAGTTACTGATTACTATGGATTTCAGTCATATAATTATATTGAAGTTATAACATCCTAAGATGATTTTAAAAGGCTGGAAAGAATATACAAATAACAATAACACTGTCATGTTTGCTGTGTGAATTCATGGCTGGTATTTAATGGTGTAGGTGGAGAAGGGAGGTATTTGTAAAGTAATTTTATTGCAATCTAAAATACACTCTTTTTAAAAAAACAAACCAGGTTTGCAGTCCAGAATATAAGGAGCTTAGAAGTTGCTGCTCTATCCTAACAAGTAAAAAGCTGAACAAACTGAAAAATCAGTAACTAGTGTTGGATCTGGCAGAGAAACAAACTCATAGGGCAAAACACTGCCCCTCAAAGTTGGATGGACAGGTGGACACAGAGAATCACAACTTCCCAGAGCAGAAACATTCCTGGGAACCCGTGCAGGGGTAGGAAAACCTAACCTGCAGTTGACAAACTGCTGAAGGCTCCATGTGGACAAGCCTGAGAGATAAAAACTACAATGGGACATTATCATGAGTGGCGGAGTTCTACCTTAAGTGCTTTACTAGATTTTCCCAGTGACTATCAGGGGGAAAAAAAAAACCCTCTGGCATTTGGCAAGGGGAGGGAAAAAGACTAATTTTGAAATACATAATCTAGAGCATTCTGTTCTTCTTAACAAGGCCTGACCTCAGGAGAAAATATTTTATCAGAGCCTAACCTACATTTGGGAAGGGAAGTACCCAGCACCATCCCCCTTTAGGCATCCTGTCCCACCTAAGCAGGAAAAACCCGAGACGCCCTGGTGAAGATACCAGTCTAGGGGCAAAGGCTCACCAGAAGACTTAGACTATCAGGACCATAGAACACCTCTCCATCTCCGAACATGTTGCCCTTTCATCACCAAAGACCTGTTTACTGCAGTTCCTTTCATGCAGTACTTTATGTCCACCTTGCAACAAAGTTTTAAGGATCCTAAAAGGCAAAAACACAGTTTACAGAGACTTAACAAGCAGCAGAAGCAGAGTCAGATATGGGAATACAGGAACTTTTAAAAACCTATGATTAACATATTAAGGACTTTAATGGAAAAAGTGGACAACATGCAAGAACAGACAGGTATTGTAAGCAGAGAGATAGGAATTCTAAAGGGGGAAAAATGAAAATAAATGCTAGAGGTATAAAATGAAGCAAAAGAAAAGCAGAATGCTCATTAGTAGACTGGACACAATGGGAGAAGGAATCTGGAGCTTGAGAATATGACAATAGAAACTTCCCAAACTGAAAAAAAGACTGAAAAAATAACAGAATAGAACACTCCAAAACTGTGGGACAACTACCGTGGTGTAACATGTGTGTAATGGGAATGGTTCGATTGTTACATATGTACCATTATGATGTGAAATGCCAAGAGTGGGGGTGTTGTGTACGGAGGACAGGGAGTATATGGGAACTCTCTGTATTTTCTGCTCTATTTTGCTATGAAACTAAAACAGTTTATTAAAATAAAGTTTATTAATTTAAAAAAAGCACTATGTTACCATGCACCTACCTGATTCTTAGTAATATTTAATGTACTGCATCAATATGATCAGACATACAGCAGACTCCACTTTGGAAGCTTTTAGTCATTGTGCATAAGACCACATCTTTCCCATTATCAAGGGAAGCCTATCAAATGCTTGAGTGCTTTCATTTCTGAGTCCAGTATAGCTTTTATAACTAATATGAATAAAAAGATTAGCATTGTGACAAAAGACTTACCAAATCCTCAGATCATATTTACCTTTAGTTAGATTTAGGACAATATTACAACTATGCATGATCTCCTTTTTTTTGGAAAGGTGATCATAAAGAAATATATGTTTTTATTACTTTATCAAAACATTCCTCCAGAATGCTGAAACTCATTCCTTATCATGTTTATAGATATGCGAGCAATTTTATGTAAAGGTCAAATATATTGATGTTAAACACAGTGTTTCCAAAAGTTTATGTTCACATAATTAGCCTATCTTTATGAAGAGTTGCAGTCATCCTGTGCTCAGTAAGATTCTCTTCTCACCACTCCATCTATAAACTTCACACCTGTCCTCCCTTTTCTACCCTCCCCACAACTGGCCATACCTTTGAGCCTTTTATTATATAGAATTTTTTTTGTCTCTTCCAAATTAAGAATATTTCTCTGGTTCCGTTTGCAAAAAAAACCCAAAAAACTGCATTTCCTGATAATGTTCAGGGGGAAGTTGTTATTTGAAAATCTATATAAACACACTATTATACTTCTAAATGTGAACAAAGCATTTTTTTCCCTAATTCTAGTATTAATTCACTGTTGCATCAGAAGAATTAAATTCTGGTTCTTTTGAATTCTAACACTTTTAGGTTTATTTTGAATTGCTTTTCAATCAGTGACACATAAACCACTAAGCAGTAAAAATGAAATGAAAGAGACCTTTAAAGGTAAGAAAGAAAAGGAAAAAATATTCACTAGTTTTATTCCTTTGTGGTTGAGGTAATTGTAATAGCTAGTTTGTTCACTTCAAATATAAAGCATACAAACCCCAGGAGACTACAGTTAATAGGAAATCTGCATTAGACTTGACCTGTATGTTCAAAGAAGTTGGATTTTTTCCTTCTGAATACTAATTTTAGTAAAAAGAGGAAAAGAAGTTCAGTTTCTTTTTCTTTAAGTTTCTCCCATGCATAGTGACTAGAATCAGATCTTTAACATGTGTCAGTGGCAATATCTAAATAACAAAAATTAATGAATTGTTCTACTATGATTTTTAACCACAGTATGTAAAAATTAAAGTTGAGTAATACATTGAAAAATCATGGCAAAGTGCTATCATTGAAATGCATAGATGTACCATAATCAAACTTCAGTTTTTACTTTGAGGGCTTGTGTACTGGAAAAGCAGGGTCAGCTATATTACCTAGCATTTAAATGCATTTACTGATAAAATCTTCAAAAGCTGGGAGCTCTCTCACATGCTTTGAGAATTAAAAAAGCTTCAGTATCACACATTACAAGTCAACATTGCTAGCATGTATTTTTAAAATAATAAAAAAAGAAATTGCTCACTGAAAAAAACAAACATTACAAAGAACATATGTAAAGGTAGATAAATAAGGAATACAGATTTAATGAAAGAATATTATCTTCAGTTGAAAGCCAAATGCATGGCTTTTGGACCTACTTCTGCCCCCACCATTATGTGGAAGGAGACGATGTTTTTATAACTTACAAAAAATTCCATTTGCATCCCTATAAATGGAGGACTGAAGTCCAGTGTTTCTTCCACACCTAAAATTTAAAAAATTCAACAATGCTTTTTTGTATTTTAAGGAAATAGAAACTTGCAGGTCAATATGAAGAAATACACACAAATCTTTTAGACTTACATCTTGAAACTTGGTGATTGATTTAATACTAAAATATTATTAAATTATATTTATTTCTTCCCAACCTTGAATGTTTGTGAGAAGGATGTTACAAAATAGAACTTTATATTGTCAACTTACTGGTAACTGCATCTGCAGTATAACACAATTTAAGGAATTATTTTGTCCATGGCAACTAAAATTTCATGACAATTCAAGGAAAACCCACTGGTATGTTCTTTTATTATTTCAAAGTAGTAAGAGTTAGATAAATACTGTTTCACCATGAGATATTTAGTAACTCATTTAACCAAACTTTTGTGAATTATAAATTACAATCTCTTTGCTTTAAAAGAATTCCCAATGTAAACTCTAATTGGAATTTATGGGTAAAAAAAAAAGAAAATGAACGAAACTCAGGTCATATAAGTAGAGATATAATCGTAAAATATTTTTCTGAATATAGCCAAAACAAAAATAAAAAATATTGTGTTGAGCCCTGATTCATTGTATTTCTTCTAGCTAGCTAGAGTGCATACCTGGAAACAACTCATGACATGGTTAGTGATTCTTACTTTGTATTGTTAAATAGGTTTATGTAATATGCACATCACCCATATTTATTCTTTTTTAGTATATATGTAAATATTTAGACAGAAAGATAGATTTCTTTTTAATGATAGGTTTTATTTAATTTGAACATACAGGCATGCATAGGAGAAAATATTTTGTCAAGTGCATCAGGCAGGTTACAAACGAAGCTGCCATGACAAGTAGATCATCAAATATACTAACTTAAATATGAGTTTATTTTCACTCAGTAAAATACTAGGACAAGATTTTCAGCTTTGAGGGGATGATGGTGGTGCTGCTGTCTTCAAACCCAAACTCCCAAATTTGCTCTAATTATCACCATTTCCCAGACAGTATGAAAGAAAACTGTAGAATCAAGAACAAGTGTCTTTATCTGTAAGGAGATGACCCAGAAATAATCCACATCATTACCATCTACATTTCATTGCCCAAAGTTAATTACTTGACTTCACTGAACTGTTAGAGGACGAAGAATTATTATCTTGAGCTGGATGTTAACGTGTGCACATAAAATTTGGCACCTAAAAATAGGGGGCAAGTGGATGTGGGGTACAACTAGTACTTCCTGTTATATTTTGCTTCACTAGCCTTTCAGATATTTAAGTGCCCCATTTTTCCTCATGGAGAACAAAACCTGTCCTATCACTAATCCTATTATATTATTAGATCAAGCTTTATTGAAATCTGGGTTATTTACTGATTACCAGGCTTGATGTGGCAAGTTTTGTTTTGTTTTGTTTTGTTTTTTAACCTTACCTCCACCAGACTGGAATACTTAAGATGCATACAAGAGCTAGTGGAAGTGGATTAATGGGATCTCACATATACTGCTGATGACATGAAAGTGACACAACACCGTGAGCAATTTGGTATTATTTAATAAAAAAAGTCTATTCAACGATTGGCAATTTTACTACTAGGTGTGTTTCTTTAAAAAAAAAAGGTCAGTGCATTTGCACCACGGTAAATGTTCAGATATTTTCATATCAAACTTATTTTTAGTAAGAAGGAAAAAGAAGCCATCCAAATAGTAGGAATTTGGCTGAGATGCATGATATGGCTGTTTCTTTTAAGTTATAATTTGTTCAGAGTGGTTATGATTCTATTTTGATTATTCAGTTTTTATGTACCACTTGTTATCAAATATTTTGAATATTTTCCCAGGAACCGTCCATCAATAGAACAAAGGAGAAATAAATCAGGTATATCCTTATAAAACAGTAAAAGACATCACCGAAAAAAAATGTACCATGACTACATGTATCAATTTGGATAGGTCATAGATGTGTAATACTGGGCCAAATAAATGAAATGCACTGAAGAGAGCACATAGTTTTCTATGAATTGTATAAAGTTCAAGCCAAGAAAATGTTATATATATATTATATATATAATATATATATATATTATTGCAACAGACAAATGCAATTTAGGCATTGTAAAGGAAATCAAAGGGATGGTTAATATAAAAAATCACAACTCTGGTTAGAGGATTTTCAAGGTACTATTTAGGTTCAAATTGTCAAGCTGGGCAGTGTGGCCATCAGTATTTGTTTTAATATAACTTTTTATACTATAAATATATTCGAACTATAATATTTGTGTGTGATACATTTTGTATAATATTTTTGAAAGTGAGAGGATTTCTTGATAAAAACAGATTATCTCTCAACACAGCTTTATTACGTTTTGAGTTAACTTTATATAGATTAACAATGTGGTTGTTTCTTATTACATCTTATGTGTGGATACTGGTGGTTATCAAGAGATTGCTCTGCTCCTTGGTAAATATCTGACACACTCAACACAAAATCCAGGGAGACTGTGCTGTTAGAATGGACTGGACTACCTGTACCCTACGTTCCCTGTTTGCACCTCTGTTCACCCACTGCTGTGATTGCCAAGGGTGAAGAAGGGGAACGAATTATGGGGAGGCACAGAGGTGATTGCTTTCTCATCTTAATTCCCTTCCTGTCAGTGCTGCTTCTGCTGATTTAAAGAGAAGGACTTGGGATCAGAGCAAAGGTGAGAACCTTGACCACATCTAAATTAGAAATTAAATTTAAAATTATGGCCAAAGCTATAAAATGTAACTGCATTAGAAGTTGTGACTGAAGGAGCACTGGAGCACTGTGTGTCCATTGGATAAGAATGAGAGGTTTTTTTTTTTTTTTTTTAAAGATTTTTTTTTTTTTTTTTTTTTTTATTCATGAGAGACAGAGCGAGAGAGAAAGGCAGAGGGAGAAGCAGGCTCCCAAGGAGCAGGGAGCCCGATGCGGGACTCGATCCCAGGACCCTGAGATCATGACCTGAGCCGAAGGCAGACGCTTAACCATCTGAGCCACCCAGGCGCCCAAGAATGAGAGGTTTTTAAAAAATGAAAAGAATATGAGAGATAGATGAAGGTTAATATGTCCTGATTATTTGCTTCATTAAATATCTGAGAGGAAAACTAGAAAAAGTAAGTTGTAGTACTGTTTATAAATTTTCTGAATTTTCATGTGTTTTACCAAGATTCCCAGAGTCCTTGGAAATATGATTCCCTCCAGAGAACACAATGTGCAGCACAATATTCTTCTTCGTAAATGTGCATTAGTGATACAAATATAACTTTGGATAAAATGATCCTTCCTTACTAAAAATAAGCTCCCAGGGCGCCTGGGTGGCTCGGTCGTTAAGCATCTGCCTTCGGCTCAGTTCATGATCCCAGAGTCCTGGGATCGAGTCCCGCATCGGGCTCCCTGCTCCATGGGAAGCCTGCTTCCCCTTCTCCCGCTCCCCCTGCTTATGTTCCTGCTCTTGCTGTGTCTCTCTCTGTCAAATAAATAAATAAAATCTTTAAAAAAATAAAAAATAAAAATAAAAATAAGGTCCCTTGTTTCCTCCTCCTCTTCTTTCATTATTATTATCATTGTTATTATTATTAATATTTGACAGTTCTGCTTAATTTTAATACAAAGCAAAAATGGAACACTATAAAAATCGGTCTTTAATGGTGATCAGCTGTAATAAGGTGTACTGAGTCACTCGTATAAAACTATATGTAGTAAGTATGTTAAAGAAGGGCCTTTTCTTCTTTAGCAATGATGAAAGTGATTTGTTTTCCTTATGAATTTTAACACTGGAAATTTTTTTATTTGGAAATTTTTAGTGATAAGACTATCAACCTGCCTGACCTTAACAGGTTTTGTTTGTTTTAGTCTACATGTAAGAGCTCGGATATGTTTGTTCAGAAAAACAATGCTCAGCTATGCAGGTATCAGCTCACCACTTCTTTAATAACCATTTTAGAAAATATTTTATGGAGAAAACACCTTCCTCACTTCTGAAATATAAAGAAAATATTAAATATGTGAAAGTAGTTTATTAATGTTCTATATTCAAAGTTTGGTAGCCAGAATGATAACGAAACCAGAGAAAAAGTGTACTTGGCATGAGCAAAAAAAATAAAATGAAATAATATCTAAGTTTTATCAGGACATGGACATTTTCCTTAACCTCCTGGTTTAGTTTTTCCACCTGGTTTTTGCTTAGGAAGAATTAGATATGAATGTCAGATTCACACTGTAGTTTATTAAAAGCTTACTGCATATATTATTTTCTTGAACTTGTCCCTACACCACATAAAAGCCCTTCTTTTCTTCAAACGTCTAAATATTTGCCTAAGCCACAAACATGGTCTTTTTTTCCCACTGTATATGGGGATCATGACCTGAGCCGAAGGCAGACGCTTAATGACTGAGCCACCCAGGTGCCCCTGAAATGTTATTTTTTAAAAAGTTTTTTATCAAGATTAACAACAATGATAAAAACTAAAATTGATTATCACCATATTTTTTCAGATGGCTTTGACATAATTTGTTTACCTTAGTTATTAATAATACTAAAAATAATTTGGCAATTATAGATCACTTACTTTAGCATGGAAAATATCTTATTTTTTCCCCTGAACTAGCATAGAACCTTGTATTAGTGTGCAATCCATATTTGTTGAGTTGCTGATTATGTTAGAAAAGTTTCAAAATTTTATTAACTTTGATTTGCTTTCTAATGATTTTTATTTAATAGTTCTTTTTCTTGCTATATAAGGGAAAATAAACCAAAGAAAAGTTTTAAAATCTATTACTCTGACTCAGTTTCTAGTAATGATTTAAGGTCACAAGGATAATTTGCATATTGCTAGGAGGTATAGAATACTAATCTCAAGGCTAAATGGTATTACCTAACATTTTACAAAAATTTGATAATTATTAATGTTGAGTTTATGTGAGGTCTATAGATCTTTATGCTGCCATTTTATAAATAAGTGACCTGGAGCTTCCTTCCATGATATTCCAAAGGCCACACATGTCAGTGGAATGGAGCCAAGAGGGAATGTTAGACAATTTTGATGACAATCAAAATGCATAGGGCAATATGTCCTAACTGAATCCATTAGCAACATTACCTCAGATCTAATGAATTAAATCTCATTTAACAAGTGAAACTTTTGTAAAAGCATTTCTCCTTATACTGAGTGGACAGATTTTTCATTTAAGTTCACTGTCCATATGACAAATTGACCTTAATGAGAGCATCCTGAATAGTATTACATATGTAGAGGTCAAACATAACATTAAAGAAGAAAATAGCACTATAATATCTGATAGCTCACTGAGCTGTGTGCTCAGCACTAAGTACATATAGCAGGAAAGGAGGAGGTGATATGTGTTCAATTGGCCATCTATTTAACAGTGGAGTAAATAATCCATTCTTAATTATTTGAAGGGCAGTGAAGAATTGTGCCTCTCTTGTTAAGGCAGTTAATTATACTTTGGATTTGTTCTTAAGGGAAAAGAAGTTCCTATCTTTTGAAGTTATAATATAGAGATAATTGCTTCATGTGATTATGCGCTCAGCAAATATTTGTTGAGTAAATTAATGGAAAAAGAAAACTAATTTAAGAACAGAGTATAAGTAGCAATATTTAAATCTCTTCCTGTCCTTACCAACTAAAAACAAAGCAGAACAAAACAAAATAACACAAGGTTTTAATTCAGCTTACCTAAGCTATAACAATAGTACTGACAACTTTGACAAATTTGTAAAAATTATAAAATAAACTTCAAGATGAAATCAAACTGGCCAATTTGATGAAATAGTTCATTTGGAATTTAACCACATTAATTTGAAAACACTGATTGCCAAGATAAATAATTACATTTTATAAAGTCAAAATGAAATATTTAATTAGGCACAGTCTTGGAAAAGAAGCTAAAAGAATATAAAGAATAAAAGTAAGCTTTCTTCCCATGTAGCAGTTCTGTATCAATAATCTCATTTAACTATATAAACAATGCTGAAAGAAGAATGTTATTACTCATTTCTGCAAAGGAGGAGACCTCAGGTGAAAGCTTTGAAGTGAGTCTCTCAATATCACATACTTTCTTTTCTACATTTCATGGTCTTCAAGCCAGCCTCACTAAATGCACTTTGTTCTCTCCAAAACTTCATGGTTCATTTTTGTTGTAGATTTTTATTTTTTTATTTTCTAAGATTTTATTTATTTATTTGACAGAGAGATAGAGAGAGAGCACACGTAGGCAGAGCAGCAGGAAGAGGGAGAGGGAGAAGCAGACTCCCCGCTGAGCAGGGAGCCCTACGCAGGGCTCTATCCCAGTACCCTGGGATCATGACCTGAGCCAAAGGAGGACGCTTAACCGACTGAGCCACCCAGGTGCCCCTTTGTAGATTTTTAAGTAGCAAATTCTTCATTCTAACATATTTTCTTTCTTTTTTTTTTTAAAGATTTTATTTATTTATTTGAGACAGAGAGAATGAGATAGAGAGAGCATGAGAGGGAGGAGGGTCAGAGGGAGAAGCAGACTCCCCGCCGAGCAGGGAGCCCGATGCGGGACTCCATCCCGGGACTCCAGGATCATGACCTGAGCCGAAGGCAGTCGCTTAACCGACTGAGCCACCCAGGCGCCCACAAATCCTTCATTCTAAAACAATCATTTCCTATTTCCCCCACCTCTATTCACTTAGTCAATAATTAATTTTTAAGTCCCCATTCTGTGCTATAAACTGTAATTCTCTCTCACCAGGAATGTCTCAGTTTAGTATCTCTTAAGTTCAAAAGCATTCTCTGATGTTCCAAATATAAAATGATAGCCTGTCTATACCATGGATTGCCAAAATACAGACTGCAATATCCAGCCCGCTGCCTGTTTGCACAAGCCCTGAGCTAAATATATTTCTTTTACATTTTTAAATGGATGAAAAGTCAAAAGAAGAATAATTCTTTTTGTGCAAAGTGAACATTATATGAAATTCAAATTTCAGTGTCCATATGTACTGGAACACAACCATACTAACCATTTATTAATAAACTTTTAATAAACATTGGACTATTCCTAGCTGCTCATGTATAGCCATCAAAGACATGTCTAATTTCCTGCCTGACACTAGGGTATCAGTTTCACCATCAAGAAGCAATGAAGAAGAGCTTGAGTAATTTCAGGGATTTAAAAAACTACCAATGAAGATCATCATTATAAATGAGGTAGATGAAAAGTGTGGTAAATAAAAAATGAGGCTATGAAGAAAAAAGTCAGGGAATTATTAAAGAGTCCAGGTTCATTAAAACAAAGTACATAAACAATATGTAAACTCTTAGGAGATAAAGAGGATATTGCAAGGAAGGATATATATGTGTGTGTGTGTGTGTGTGTGTGTGTGTGTGTGTGTATGTGTTGTTGCAAATATATCATTTACTTTTTGTCATGATTATAGCTCATGATTATACTAATAATGGAATCTACTTGATAAAACTTAATCATTTTCTTGTATAAATTTTTACATTTAAGTTTTGTTACTTGAGATTAGACTTTATTCTCTTGGAGACAGATCATTAATTTGAATCATTGTATATTCTAAAATACATAAGCAAAAAACATAACTTAAACATTAAGGTACAATGCTGTCAATCAGAGAAAGACAAATGCCATTCACTCTTATGTGGAATTTAAGAAATAAACCAAATGAACAAAGGAAGATAAAAAAGAGGTTAAGGAAAAAACTCTTACAACTCTTAAAGATCTTAAATACAGAGACCAAACTGGTGGTTGCCAGATGGGAGGTGGGTGGGGGGATGGGTGAAATGGGTGAAGGGGATTAAGAGTACACTTATCATGATGAGCACTAAGTAATGTATAGAATTGTTGAATCATTATATCATACACCTGAAACTAATATAACACTTAAGTTAATTATACTTGAATTAAAAAAAAAGCACTAGGAATACTTTCAATTTAATTCCCAAATACTACACTTACCAAAATACCAGACTTACATATTTTTATATCATCAATTTAAATATATTCTTTTAATTTTCTGCTTCAGTGTTTTTATAATCATTCTTATACTGTGGAGGTTTCATATATGATAGCTTTTCCATAAGAACATTTAATGATGGAGAGTAGTGAATCCAAATTTTAGTCTGTGACTAGCAGCAGAATTTTAACTACTTCAATTCCCAATATCCAGTAGCTTATGTGTAATCCCTGATTATATCTCCAGGTTTTTAATATTCCTCACTTCAAAAGACCTTGATCATAGTAATTTCCAAGTTCTGCTTACAAGGTGAGATTTCTTATTTTAATTTAATACTTTAGAACTCATCTATAATTCAGAATAATGCATGACTGATTAAATAAATAAATCTAAATAACTTATTGTTATATTAGAAAGGTAGAAATCAAAATGTATTCAACTGGTTCAATTATATTATTAAATGTAGCAGCCTATTGTTAGATTCAAATCTATGAAACTGAATGGTTTTGAAGCTTAAATAAGGTCAAATATCCTAAGTTTCTGAATAATTTTAAAATTAATATATTTTTCTGATTAGGAGTTTTTTGGAAAAGAGGACCAAAAAATGTGCCCTCAGCTGAAATACAGGTCATTGGATAGTATCCACATTTTTACTATGTGTTGATTACATTATATCTTCCTTTCAAAATATCTTCCTGCTGTTTCTATGGAGATGGTTAATCTGTATTGAACTGAATAGAGGATGATTAGTGTGCCCAGCATGATAAAAGCAGACACTATCTTCTTGCTTAGGTCTAATTGATTAGATTGGGTCTGGTTAGAATTTTCCCTTAGTGTTAGGATATTTCCTGACTTTAGAGCATGGCCCTTACTATTGAAATATAGGATTTCTGGAGTCACAAATGAATGCCTAAGGTGCTCAGTGATGTTTCCACTCAGGATAGACAAACTCCAGCATGTTGAAGGAATGCGTAACTACTGATATTCCCATTTTGCTTTAAACATCACAGTGGTTACACCCATCAAGACCTTAAACTTCTCATCCTTCACCTGCCCAGACCAACTCTTGGTCAAACACATACAGGAAATCCTCATGAAGACTTCTGGGCCAAATTTTGGAATAGCCTATTTTCCAGTAACATATTTTGCAAATTACAACTGCTTTTAAAAACTGAACTCCAACTGTTGTGTCCTCAGCTCAGAAAAACTACCTCTATCTCTGCTTGACTTACATTCTTTGGCCACAGTTCTGTGCATTAATGTTGAAAGCCAGACTGAAGGTAAGGCTCTCCTTATTTGTCTCCCTTCTATCAAGTTTCAGAGTTTATACACTACCTGTTTTCCTATGCCTAAAAAAGATTTGCCTTACATATTTGCTCCAGTTTTCTAGTTGTTTACTGTATTAGAGTAAGTCCAGCACCAATGCCTCCAAGATGTTCTGAGGCAAAATTGTAATTAACTAAAATGTTATCCTACTTTATAACTTTAAGCCTAACAATTCCATTGTGTACTCTTCATTTTAATATTTCAATCCCAAAATTGATATTAAAGAAGTTTTGATTTCATCTTATACTAAAATGATGAAGAAATAGATCTATATATTCATGAGTGTATAAGAAATATATATTCAAATATACCTATATTCATTTTCAAATAATCAGGTCTATTTTATTCAAAATTTTGTTTTTCATTTCTGCTTTTAGTGTTCTTTTATGAGAATATGGCACTTAATATTTTGGTTTCTAAAACTTACAGGTATTTTTATAATGGCTTAATGTTTGGTAGCTTCTGTATATATTTTCTCACTGCTTGAAAATAATTTTTTTTATTGTTTTAGGGTACAAAGCTTATATATAATTATAGTTAGGTCATTATCTTTATTTTGTAGTCTAGTTTATCTTTCCAATTTGGAAATACTTGTGCTAAAGTTTACTTTTGGATTTCTACAAATGTACACTTACCTATCTATCTATCATCTATCATCATTTATTTCTTTATTGGTTTTGTACTTCTAACAGGTGTTATTTGCATTTTCCTTTAATTCTATTTTTTTCTACTAGTAATTTAAGAAATTCTATTTCTTAAATAGAATTTATTTTTATTTTTTTTAAGATTTTATTTATTTATTTGACAGAGAAAGACACAGCGAGAGAGGGAACACAAGCAAGGGGAGTGGGAGAGGGCGAAGCAGGCTTTCTGCTGAGCAGAGAGCCCGATGTGGGGCTCGATCCCAGGACCCTGGGATCATGACCTGAGCTGAAGGCAGACACTTAACAACTGAGCCACCCAGGTGTCCCTCTTAAATAGAATTTAATAGGTAAAATCAATACCTAAAAGCAAACACTGTTCAGCATTACTCCTACATTTGCTTTTTTGAATGAGACTTATTGACAATGCTATTACATGGGAAGTCCCCACTCATAGGAATCTGTTCCTACCCCCTATTGCCAATTTCTCTGAATGTTTGAAATAAAGCATTTTATTTAAACCAGTAATACTCACCTGCACCATTTTCAGAATTATTCTTGTTCATAGTACTACTAATAATGATTTAACTATTCAAAGCATGTGTCTTAGTATGCATCTTACCCTTTCCTGCCACATTGCTCCTTTGTCTTGGATTCTTTGTCAGTAACCAAAATGAAGAAAGATGGCAGAGATTAGATAGTTGTAACAGGTTCTCCCCAATTTATAAAGATCATTTTGAATGAAAAAAACACATCATAAAACCTTTGTGGCTTTTCAAATTTAGCTTAAAATGAAATAACAGCACCTTGTGCTCCCCCCTCTCTCTTTCTCTCTTTCCCCATCCCCCCCATATAGACTCACACAGTATAGCTATTAATAAAGAATTGTAAAATTATTCATAGCTTGAAAACTAAAATGGAATTGCATTCTCTTTTAAAAGTTCATATTAAATATATAAAATACAATAAGATATCACAAAATGTAATGTATTATATACCTTAGAAAGACTATAACAGATTGTTCTTTCTATGTAAATTTGTGTGTGATACATGCAAAAAGTTTTTAATGACAATTTTAATTGTTCACATTCTGCAAATTTTCATATGGTACTTTGTGTTCCCTAGTAATAAATTTCTTCTCAAGTAATTGAAGTTATTTATATACAATGTTTTCATAAGCAGTGACTTCATTATTCTTGATTCATTTGGGAAGATGAGAAATGTGCACTATGACGATAGGTAGAAACAAAATAATTAAGGCTAAAATGAATTATGTCAAACATCAACCTCATATTAACATGTTTTATCTATACTTCAACTTAATCAAATTACTATTGTAAATAATTCACAGTGTAGTAATTTAACAGCTTATAAATCTTTTTTTGAAAAGATATGACATCTAAGTCTTTTGTGCATCTGTAAAACAACTTGTTGGACTATTACAAATCTAAGTGACAACACATAATTTAGTATTCCAATCACAACATACATATTTTGGGTATTGTTTTCCTAATAAAGTTGAGATAAAATTGAATAAAACCTCATATTCATTATCAATGAGAAAGAGCCCACATATCAAATTCTTCCAAAACATGTTCTCCATGGTTGCTTGACTATTTTCTTTCTGTCACAGAACAAATGGAAATAGATTCATTTTGTTACACTGGATGCCTGGAGGTAAATACATGTCTATGACATTTTAGAAGTGGCTTTCTTTTCTGTAAGTGTGAAATTCCCAGTGATTTATAAGATAAAAATATAATATTATTTTTGATTATCTAGTTCCCTTAAAGTTGATTTATCCTCATATTTTAAAATATATTTTATTGCAAATTTTGTACCAATAGATATGGATTTGAATTATATATTATTTAAAAATAAAATTTAAATTTTGGCTGCTGAAGAAGATTATTAAGAGGCGCCTGGGTGGTTCAGTCTGTTAAGTGTGCAACTCTTGATTTTGGCTCAGGTCATGAATTCAGGGTCTGCAGTGTGCAAGACGCTTTGGAATATTAAAGGCAGGATAGATCATATAACATTTATTTGGTAATGATTTTTTCCATAAAACATTATTTGGAGAAGTAGACCCTGAAACACAACTGATAAATGATGTTTAAGTTTTAAAAAGAATGATATGCTCTATACTTTCACTTACTCATAATGAAAATAATCAAAATAATAAAAGCAAAAAATAAAATATAAAGTAATAATTAATTAAAAAATACAAAGGGGCCAGATATTGATAAAAGAAATATTGCTAAAAATTGATCCTAAAAATTTTGTTGAATATGTAGACCATGCAAATTCTTACGAACATGTTAAAAATATTTATAAAATTATGTTAAAAAACACTGAACTGGTTAAACATTTAGTTTCAAATTTCAAATAAATTTTTTTTTGGTGATAAAATGGCTTTAAAACAATATGAAGAGAATTCATTAAATGAAAATAGAGTTAAAAAATGACACATATTCTTGTCCTTAATAATCTAAGACTAAACACAGTGATGGTAACATCACAAGGTCAAGTGATCACAGAAATTGGTAGTGTGTAGTCCTTCAATTCCTCAAAACAATTACATGAAAAAGACAATCTGATTAAACTCTGGTGTTTCTGAAAGCCCTCTCTTATCTCTTAATCAAAACAGGTAAACTCACATACATCTGCACACCTCCACCCACACAAACACATAATTTGCCTCACACAATATGTGCTGCTGCCCATAACTGAAAAACTTCAAGAGTGATTCAAAGGTCCATGAATCCCCCCTGGCTACTTGATGCATCTCCTCACTACTGAATTAAGGTGATGACTTACAGTTTATTTGAAGGTCAACTGTACTTGTGTTTGAATTCCTTGAAATTTCTCTGACCTTTATTCTACATCCCTTTTGGCTTTGCCTGAGTTGAGAGTAATAATTTTTCCCCCAAATGCTTGAATAAGACATGAAGACACAATAAAAAAATCAAATAAAATATTTGTAACAAGAAAAAAAAAGTACTAGTTAAATTTCTGGTTAAACGTAGTGGAGTGAATCTTTTCCCCTGGAAGCACCAGTTAGTTAATGGTTAAAAAGTAAAGAAATAAACTGGTCTAAGCCCATGAAGACAAAGAGAATAGGAAAACAGACTCAGATTTCCCCAAAGAATTCAAAAAATTTTGAAGAAAAATATAGATGGAGGGGAGGGTCACTTGCTTACTAGGAGTAAACTATAAACTAAATACTTGGAATATAATGTTGGGGGAAAAAAATGACTTCTCCCTTGAGTCTCTTAAAGTCTCAAGATTTGGAAGCACCAGCACCAAGAAAGGTGATAATTAAATTTAGAAGAAAAATCGGGAAGATGGATTGAAAGTACGTACGTGAAAAATTTGTATCTTCGGATACTTTCCTTCAACCTGCTGAGTCAGGTCACCACTTTTCTAAGAAAAGACTAATAAAAGTTATTCTCAGAAGAAAGTTACTGGAGAGGCTTCAGACCTGTGGATGATGAGGCTCTCAGCGACTGGCACTCTTGTGGCCGCAGGGAGCAATGAGTGAGGTTATGTGACTGTCTGAACCATGGGACATCTGGGTTCCTTCTCTGTTGCCGTCAACAGAACCTAGATAATGAGCACCATCAGCCCGGAAAGGAGGAAAAATTAATAATGTCAATGTAAACAGTCTATATGAAACAATTCTTTTGGGTTAGATGCATGGATTTACGAATCTGAAAACTGAGACATTTTACTGTTGATGACAATCTCCAAATAACAAAAATGTACTAGGTGGGGCACCTAGGTGGTTCAGATGGTTAAGTGTCTGCCTTCGGCTCAGGTCATGATCCCAGGATCCTGGGATCAAGCCCCACATGGGGCTCCCGGCTCAGCGGGGAGGCCGCTTCTTCCTCTCCCTCTGCCTCTCCTTCTGCCTCTCCCCCTGCTCATGCTCTCTCTCTCTCTCTCTCTCTGTATCTCTGTGTCTCAAATGAATAAATAAATCTTAAAAAAAAAAAGTACTAGGAAAGAAAGCAACATGCAAAGTTTTTGAGTCTGTCACAAACAAAAACAGAACGGAGAAGTGGCTCCGTTGCTTACCTGAAGAGGAGAAATTCAATATTATTTCAAAGAACATAAAATTGATACCATATATCTGTATCAGTTTCACACTCCTCAAAATATAATTATTAACATTTAAAAATAACTCTTTGCCTTTCTATATTCACTCAAATTTTAGATGCAGTGTATTTTGTAATGATGAATAAGTAAATTCATTTTATTCAATGACAATGGAGGTTACAGAGATAATAGGGTTTTGATAAAGATTTTTTAGTTGGTTTTCCAACCAGAATAAGAAAGTCATAGGCTATCTCTAGACATTAATGAATAATCAATTATAATTCTTTAAAAGTAGTCTGATTTATCTGCTAGTTCACAGAGTATCAAAACAATTGTTTTCCATATCGATTCACATTGTTTCAATGCAAAGTAGTAGAATAATTCATTGACTAGTGTGAAAAATAATATATTTAATACTGTGGTAGGCTGAATAATGGCCCCCAATCTATAAAAGTAGCAAAACGTTGCATTTCAATAAACTTATGACTCAGCAGTACTGACCAAAAGTTAAAAATCTGTGTGTGTATGTGTGTGTTGGCAGAGTGAAAAAATACCCCAAATTTAAAATATTTAAGGAAAAACAAAATACACTGAAATATTATTGGATTTTGCCACTGCGGTACGTACTGGGGGATACCAGTAAATGAGAAGAAGAACAGGAGTGTAAGAATAGCTCAGAATATGACTTAATATATGACTTACTGTTACACAATGTGCCATAATAGAGATAGAAAATCATTCTTATGGAAGAAGAACTGAATAGCAAATTATTTGATTAGGAAGAAGCAGTCTAGAAAACTCAGAGAAACTGATGCTATTGTAGCTATTATAATGATGTCGGAGAAATAATCTGGGGATTAAATGAAAAAATATATATATGGCAAGTCCTGAGCATCCTTGGTAATGTGATATAATATGAATATAAATTGAGAGAAATGGATCTGTTTTTCTAAGGAAGAAAAAGAGAAGTAATTTGAAGACAGATTGCAAAAAACTATGAACACTACAATAAATAATAGTAAATATAAGGGAAGTGCTGTTCTTTATTTTTATTTGTTTTATTTCTGCATTTCTGGTTATTTAACTGAAGTAAATAAATGAGTAGTTCCTCTTGTGTCATTTAACATATGAACAGTCCTCGCTTGAGATTATAAAATTGATGGTGTGAGCTTAAACCAAGCAAAGCTATTTTAAACTTCAATGGGAAGAATTACAATAGTTCCATGACCTTTAAAAACCTTTATCAAAATATTAAAAACTCTCTTATTGTTTATACACTTAGTTATACATTTACAGGGAATGAAGAAAGACTAAAGCTAATATTTACTTAGAACATGCTATATTAAAATGTTCAAAACACTGACAACTGAAGTGTTTTGTTTCTTTGGAAAAAAAAAAAACCTCCTAAAAGGTAGATTGAATAGTGTTTGTTTCCCCATCTCCATTTATGATGCTTATGATATGGAACAATGAATGCCTTATTGAATTGTCATTCTTCCTTCTAAGTTTGGGTCAGCTTTCGATGTTTTATCTTTTGTGCCTTCAGTGTTATGAAACACCTCCAAGAATTCTATCAACATGAAATTTACTCTCTAGTATTACTTCCTCTGGAATATTTCATCACAACCACCTTCCTCATTTATGCTAAGTTCACCTTTGCTATGTCCTCTGGCTCCATATCTTGAGTCTCCCAGAGGGCAGTACCCACATTCCCATGCTCACCTATCTTCTGATCACACCCAGTTTTATTCCTGAGGGTATCACTTCTCTTTCTTTCCTGCACCATCATCTTTACTGGTCTAATCTCTCTTTTGATTATCCATTTTTGTAAAATGTCCCTGGGAGAAAAGGTGGCGATACAGTTACATGCTTTTCTGTTTTTATGTGAATAGAACAACAGATGTGCAGTGACCAATATCTGACAGAGTCCGAAACAAGTCATGTGACTTGTCACTGATCATGATGTGCATCTATTATTCATGTAACAATTTGTGGATTGAGGAGCTAGCACATGTTTCTACGTTACGTAATTACTCACAGTTGATATACCCAAGTAATTTTAAATTGAACACATTATTAGGAAATTGGTGTTATTTTTAGTAAACTGTAGTAACTAAAATTCAGGCATATCAGAGCCCTGCCTATATGCTAAAATAGCAATAAGATCATTGAAATATTAAATAAATGTAAAGTATAGTAAAATTCAAGGATCAGTACATAATCATTAAAGGTGTGATCTGAAATACAACACAATCTGATTTTATTAAACAAACTGATAGAAAAACAAGAAAATGGGGGCACCTAGGTGGCTTGGTCGGTTAAGCGGCTGCCTTCAGCTCAGGTCATGGTCTCAGGATCCTGGGATTGAGCCCCACATCGAACTCCTTGCTCAGCAGGGACCCTGCTTCTCCCCTGCCTGCAGTCCTCCCCATCCCCCCACTTGTGCACCCTCTCATGCGTGCGCACACACTCGCTCAGTGTCAAATAAATAAATAAAATCTTAAAAACAAAACAAAACGAAACATGAAAATGGTCACCTTGGTATTTACCCAGAAGAATGTTACATTTGAACTCCTAAAGCTGAGAGTGTTAGAATTACCCTGCACCCTTTCTCTCTCTGGACTGGGATGGTTGGCTCATTAGAAACTCTGCTCTATGTATTCTCACTTTGCCCAGAGTACCTTGAACTGACAGCAGAGTTACCCTTTCAGACCACCACTCTGCTTTTTGCTAGTCTCCATGTTGCATCTGAATTTGCCAGGCATTCCTACACACATCTTCAGATTCTATTCTAACCTCATCCATCCCTCCTTCTCTAGCTTATAACTCATCCATGACTCCCCATCACCTGGAGATCCAGAAGACCAAATTCTTGCTTCAACCATCAGCTGGCCCCTGGTTCCCTCTCATCCCCTCCCCCTGTTTGTTCCAGCCCTTTCAAGAGTATGGCTCATTTCCTGGACTTGCCCATCTCCATGCTTTTTGAGGTTTCCTCTCTGTGGAGCACTTTTCCTTTGTGGCCCTCCCCCTACAGCATCCCAGAGCAGGAGGCCAATTCCCTTGTTCCAACCCAGAACTCCTTGATCTTGTGGAGATCAGCACCCATGCCATGTTTGGCCTGATGTCCAGAAACCTAGGAAGATACTGTTGTCCTCAGTTGACTTGGATAGTTCATTCATTTCCCAGTCTGCTGGCCTCCCCCAGTGCTTGGAATTAACACTGGCACTCAATATTTCCATCTTCAGGGAGGGTAGGGCATAAGCAACCCACCTCCACCCCTAGACAAGATGCTACTTCCTCCTACCTCCTCTCCCCCTACAGTGCTGTCCACCCCCATCACCCCCACAGCCCTGTGTCCAGCTCTTCTGGGAGATCCCACAGAAGTGCTGAGAGAGGCTGGCCCATGAGACCCCTCCTGCCAGAGAGCCTCCTGAGATACAGAAGTGATAGGGAAGCTCATGCTAAGAGGCAAAGAATTGCAAGTCCTATGTTTCTTTTTCCCATTAAGCACTGAAAATTTTACCTACAAACCTTACAAATTCATTATAATAACTAGCTGACATCTTCCTCAGCTCCCCCATCAAAACCTTAGCTCCTACTCTCCTAGGTGAAAGAGTTCAGGGAAACCACCCTGCACTTGGTTCATTCAAACACTTGGTAAAGAAAGCCAGCCAACAGAATTATCATACTATTTATTTATTTATACAAACAACACTAGTATAACCTAATTACCATAAGAGTCATGTTTACTTTAGCAACTCAGTTGAGTATGATTCTCCCCCACCCCAATAAAGGGTTGGCTTTATTTCTTCCAAAGAAACTTATCTTAAGCTTCATATTTCAAAGAATATTTAAGTCTCAAACATAAATCTTTAATAGTCTTAAGTTAAAGGTGATATATATTTTCTATTTGGGTATTTGTGATTAAATTATAATTGGAATTGGAAGATTGTAAGCAATGTCAATTGGAAGATGGTAAGCAAGATGTCAACATAAGAAAGAGCAAGCTTTAATTCTCCCCTTTTCCTTTTTACAATATGACAGAAGTGTTCAAGGGAGAATAAAAATAAAAATAAAAGGTGGAAGAGGGGTCTTAATCAGTGTTCAAAACAAAAGCACTGGGGGCTTCCATGGAGGTGGCCTGGTAGTTCACTCTCAGATCGGGGCCTTCCTAAAGCAAGGCCAGTAAGAAGAAAGGAGTCCTGGTGCCCCAGACAAAGGGCAGGGCTGGGACAAGGCAGCTGAGGCGAGGCAGCTGCATAGGGACTCCTAGGGTCAGAACCACAATAAGTCCACTAAAAGAAGAAATATTTTACTGTCAGTTTGGCAGCCAGAACCAGGTCACAACACTCTACTACTGGAGGAAGACCTCACCAGCTGAAGCTGAGTGAAGGCCCCATAATTGCCAAAGACTGCTTCAAAACAAGAAAAACCTGCCTGCAGAAATTTACTTTATTGACCAGATCAAGTCACTGCAACTGGACCAATCCCAGAGATTCGAAATTACCTGCTATGTCACGTGGAGCCCTTGCCCTACCTGTGCCTGAGAACTGGTTGCCTTTGTCAAAGACGGCCCACACCTCAGCCTTCAGAAATTCGTCTCCCACCTGTACTTCCATGGTGTTGGAAATATCAGCAGGGGCTGAGACATATGCAGACATCCAGGATCCCAGGGGCTGTCATGATCTGCTTAGAGTTCGAGGACTGCTGGGGGAAGTTTGTGGATACCTAGGACAGGCTTTTCCAGCCCTGGGACAACATGGAGCACTATAGTAAAAGCATAAAACTAACGGCTCGGGAAGATCCTGATGCCCCTGAATGATTTAGAGAATGACTTTGGAAATCTGAAACTTGGATGACCATCAACACCTCCACCCCATCACTGGTTAGGAAGTGACTTAAGAGGGCTGTTCCTAGAGCATTTCAATGCTCCATAAACTGCTGACTCTTAGGAGAAAGTTGTGAGCGCCACAGGTATACCTGACCCTTGCCCGAGTCCAGAAAACCTTTCTTCCTCCTTCATTCTTTTGCTTTCTTTTTTAAGTGGATATGTTTTTTTTTTTTAAGATTTTATTTATTTTTTTGACAGAGAGCGACATAGCGAGAGCAGGAACACAAGCGGGGGAGTGGGGGAGGGAGAAGCAGGCTTCCTGCAGAGCAGGGAGCCCGATGAGGGGCTCGATCCCAGGACCCTAGGATCATGACCTGAGCCAAAGGCAGACGCTTAATGACTGAGCCACCCGGGCGCCCTGGATATGTATTTTTATAATTGAAAAAATAGAGATAAGTTTTAAGTCTGTAAAAAGAAAAAAAACAAAAGAATTAAGATAAAGCAAATTGTTCAAAATTCATATATGTAATTTTTTAAGATCTATGACAGACGATTGCAAAGTGAAAGGAATCACTAGGTGTGAACTCCCACCCTACAACGGCAAGAAAGTTGTGACACGTTACGTGAGGTAGAAAAAGGAAACTGTGACAGATCTCAAAGCATCAAATAAACTGTAGGGGTGAGGGTCAAAGCTGATGACTGGTCACAAGGCTGAGTGCAATTCCTGACATTTCGTAATGGCTTTTAAATTCAAACGCTGTGGCAGCAATGCTCTAAGGTCAAACGCTGGTGACACAGTCACCCCACCGTAGCTCTCTATTGAGGTGCAGCATCACTTCAACATTGGGGAAAGATTCTGGAATCAGGTAAGTTCCTTGGTTCTCGGGAGGAAAGACTAGAAGAGAAGAAGAGAATGCCAACAATACAAAAAGTGAAAATTATTCCACATGAAGCCACCTTTGCTCAAGATATAACAATACTTAGATTTAGAAGTCTTCAAAATACTCAAGAAAATGTTTTAAGCAGTGAAATTAAAGCATCTGCAAATTTGGTTATGAAAATTAGAATGAAGGACTCACTCACCCGCACAGCTGGGGAAAAAGCAAGCACTGCTCTCTTTTTCAGTGTTTAAAAACTATATACAACTTCCATGAAATATATTCTGGCAATGACATTTTTAGAGTTTAGTCCTAACAATTCAAATGCTGATCATGCTCCTCCTGGAGCTTCAGAGTAAAAGGGCAAAATATTTCTGATGCGAGATGATTCATAGGGGCCTGTTGGAGGTGACTCCCTCATGTTCACCATTTCTATAAAGAGCCACAATGTTTGCAATTTGCTCTACCACACATTTATGCAAAGGTCTAGGGGAAATTGCAACAATTCTACTTGCCATAACAGGATACTAGTTTGCATCACAGAGAGCTCAGATTCCTTCAGGAAGGATGATACTTCTGAGTTTTAGATGTGGATGTCACCATTGATGGCGTGACATGGTTGGACTCAACACCGTCTGTGGCTAAACCTTGGGGATAGAATCAGATTTTGGTTCTTGATTTTTTATATTTGTCAAAACAACCATAAATTTCCTTGTTCTGTATGAAGTAAGCCCTTATATGTTACTGATATTTCCTATGCAAATATCTGTTTATAATGTTCATTGTTAATTAAGTTGAATTAAGTAAAATTATATGAATAAGAAGTCATTTATATTGGATTTTTCTTAAACCCAACTTCTCATTGATGTATTCACCTAAAAATAACAATTGATCAAATTACAATGATAAAAATATGTAGATACATTCCCTGGTTCTATTCTGCCTAGAATAGGTCATTCTACTTTTCAAAAACCATGCCATATGTAACTCCTGTTCTTTCTGTTTTAGGAGCCATCACAAGCAACTGATCAGAGTTTCTCTGACTTAATTTATATTCCCTGAAGACTATCTTCTGGCTGAGATTAAATCAGGTATCCCTTCTGAACAATTATTTCTGTCACCCACCATTTATTATTTCTAAAAACAGGTATATGAATAGGACACCAGTATTAACTAATATAGTTAACTGAGAGAGACAGACTAGAAAGAGAATATTTCATCATTATTTACTGTACCACATATAAAGTGGGTCACATTTAAAAAAATAAAGATCTTTTAGCGTATATTAAAGATTTTATTTATTTATTTGACAGAGAGAGACACAGTGAGAGAGGGAACACAAGCAGGGGGAAGTGGGAGAGGGAGAAGCAGGCTTCCCGCGGAGCAAGGAGCCCGATGTGGGGTTCGATCCCAGGGCCCTGGAATCATGACCTGAGCCGAAGGCAGACGCTTAATAACTGAGCCGCCCAGGAGCCCAGATCTTTTAGCATTATATTAAACTTCTTGCAAAATATCAATAATTACTTTCAAAATCATATTTAAAAATATTCACTATTATTAAAGAAAATACACAATTCTTATAAGTAATATTTCTCATAAAATTTAATAATTTAAACCCAAGCAAAATAAGAGTTAAATAACTGAGAAGATATAAATGGCTCTAATCAGAAGTAGTGGGCAGTAAGGTTGCTAATTCTTTCAACTTATTATTATATTTGTAGTATTTTTCAATCTTTATTATAATGGAATGTTTTGGGGAACTGAAAAAAAACTAACTGTGAGTTTATCTGGAAGAGTAAATAATTAAAAATAAGGTTTATTTTTTTGAAACATAATGAAAGAGGACATTTTGGGTTAAGTAGTAAACTGTATTTAAGACTATAATATTTAGAATACATAGTATGCATTTATGTATAAATAAATTAAATCAAACAAGTGACTCCCAAAAAGTATTAATATGTGTATGTATATATAATTTATAATTTAATGACTATAATAAAATCATTCAAGAGCTTTTGAAAAAAATTAAAAGTAAGAATATTATTGGTGACCTGAAATCAATAGTAGAGAATGAGAGCAGGGTTCAGTAGAGCAAATTTAGTCAGTAAATAAATACACAGAAACATTTGACACTGAATTAAAAAGTAGAAAATACACATAAAATAGCATTTCACCAACCAAAATTACAAAGTTTCAAAAAGATGATTCCAAATATCAATGGTTTCAATGTGTGTTTTAACAGTGAATGTAAATATAGATTAATACAAAAATTGTAATAGATAGACAAATCAGATTCTGCCAAACCCAACCCTCCTGCAGAATGGACTGTAAACTCTGGACAAAATACAAATAAATGATGTTTTGAAGGCACTAAAAAATAAACAAAAATAGGCAGACTCTGGTGACAACATTTGGTACAAATCTGATAAGGTTTGGATATCTCTATTTTCATAGCTTTTACCCTGAGGTTAGGCCCAAGATGCCAACATGAGGGGCAGGTTAAACTCTGACACACACACATGCACACACACACACACACACACACACACACCCCACACGGGTGGGAGGGTGGAGAGAGAGGGACACAGAGACAGAGAAAACTTCTGTCTTTCTCTGTTGAAGAACTAAAAATCAGGATTCAGGGCAACCACAGTCATTGGAACGTTAGTGGAAAATCCTCCAAGTCAGTGGGAATCCTAAAATCTGTATGCAAATTCTGCCCAAATCTTTGGGCTATATCCTGAATCACACATACTTTCATCAATCCAGCTAGACAAAAAAGAGCTGAATAAAGGTTTGAGCAGCCACACAAGAGACAGATTTAGCAATTGATTTCAACCCTGTTGATTGCTTAATAATGGAAACCATAATTTTCAGAAGAGTAATGCCAAATCTAGAGTCTTCACAATATAACATTCACAATATCTAGGATAGAATCAAAATTATTCAATATAACAAAAAAGGAAGACAAATATTACTTTCTCAAAAGAAAAGAATTAACAGAGAATAACCCCAAATGACCAGATGTTAAAATTAGCAAAGATGAATTTTAAGATCGATATCACTACGATGGTCAACAACATAAAAGAAACATATTTCCAGTGATAGAAAAGGTCTACAGGTAAATGATAAAAAAATGAAAATACCAAAACTTAAAGAATACACAAGGAATTTAAAAAAACCCTATTCATTTAAATAATTTTATTTAGCATGGTGTTCCAGGGAACTTGAATAGACCCAGTGACCAGAACAGATCCAGTGAAATTGAAAATAAGTGAACTAAAATTATCTAATCTGAAGAAGATAAAAACAATGACTTAAATGAAATCTAATCTTTGTGAAAGCATGTAAAGAATTCATATATGTGTAATTGAAGTCCCAGGCAAGAGGAGAGTAATAATGGGACAGGAAAAATATTTAAGGAAATGGTGACCAAAATCATCCAAAATTTGATGAAGGATATAAATTTTCAGAATCAAGAAGTTCATCAAAACCTAAGGAGTATGAATAAATGTCAACTATGTCCTGGCACAAAAATTGGAACAATATTTTAATTAAAAACAGAGAAAGATAAAATCTTGAAAACTCAAGGAGAAAATACTATAACACATAGAGGGGAAGACAAATTTATATTGCCATTGAATTTTTATCAAAAACTGTGGAGACAAGGAGATATTGGACTGAACTCCTTAAAGTGCTGAGAGAAAAAAACTGTCAACCCAGAGGTCAATATCCAGCAAAAATATTCTTCAAAGACAAAGTGAAATAAATAATTCTTAGATAAGCACAAGTTTAGAGTTGTTACTAGATTTCCAGGAAGATATTAAGTCTGTGGAAAGAAATGGAGTTCATCAGAAATGAGAGCTATCTGGATAAATATAAAAGACAGCATTTTTTTTCATTTCTTTAAAATAAAAAGGAACATTTAAAATAAAAAGTATAACAGTTTCTTATGGGGTTTCTGATGTATGTAGATATATTACATAAGGTAACTATAATATGAAATATAAATGGGGCTTAGTTAATGGATCCAGAGAGTTACACGATTTTATGTATTTTATGTATTATGTCACAATATTAACTCTAAGCAGGCTGTGAACAATTAAAGATGATTTTTGTAATCCCTATTTGGTCACACACACACACACACACACACACACTCTCACCCCAAATAGCTGTAACATAAAAGCCAATGGATAAAATGGAATGTTAAAGTTATTCAGATCACTTGGAAAACATATAGTAATAAATTTTGACATATTTTCAAATTCTTATTTGTGAACCACCTAGTGATTGCCACTTATATAGTAATTATATAGCAAAACTTCATTTTTACAGAAACACTGATGAAAACACTGACAATGTTTGTTTGACCATATCATTTTATATTTACTCAAGTCTTACATCTTAAAATGGTATATACTTTATTGTGGGGATTATTACTATTTTATTTTACAAATGTCCCTGCAGTTGTAAAGACTGTCTTTTAGTTATTCAGTCCTCTTCTTTTTTCTCTCATAAACATAAACACTCATAAGGCTTCTGATTTTCCTTCAGTGTTCTTTGCAATAATGTTACTGCATTTCTATCTCAAATAGCATTTACCAGTACTACACAGTGTGCTCAAGAGATTGGTTAGGAAAACAGATTATAGCAACCTTCGGGTACTGCAAGGTTAAGTGATTTGACCTTGGTCACAAGAAAGATAAATGACAGTACTAAGAACAGTATCTGGCTAACATAAGGAGCTTATTTTAAATCTATTCTTCAATGTTAGTTTCTAAATCAGAGTTTTTGCTTTACAAAGTAGACGGAAAAAAGCAAAGGAGTAACTTGAATTAAAATTTTCATTAATTCAATTCTGTTGTCTTATATACTTCAATTTTCCAAAATGATATAGTTCTTTTGCATTAATGAAATAAAATGGATTCTGGACAATGTCATTCAACAAGTGTTTATCCAGGTGGATGACTGAGAAACAATTATTTGAGAACCACACTAGATTAAGCCCCTTGATTGAAAGAGTCTGAAAATTTGGTCAAGAAGCAATGCTCAATATTCTCTGGCTCTCAAAAGAAAAGATCAGCTAGCGTAGTATTCCTTATGAGTCTTTTTATTCATTCATTCATTCATTCATTCATTCAGTTATTCATTCTAATGAGATACACTTTAAAAATTTGATTTCTGGAAATGAGCTGAGATGAATACATTTTCAGAATCACAGAGAAGAGACTATCTGCTGGCCTGGAAGTAAGAACAAAATGAGGATAAATTGTGTTGTAGTCACTATTACAAATACTGACTACATTCTTCCTTCAAGGTGTGTTTTCTAGAATCCACATTGTGATCCAGGGCACATTTACCTGGGATAAATCACACTCACCTCCATAGTCTGTCTCAAGGGGTGATTAAAAAAGAGTGATTAATGTCTAAGAAAATTTCAGAAACTTTATTTTTATGTAAACATATTAGAATGTAATCATAAGTAAGGAAACAATTTCTAGACATTTTCTAAATATATAATTTTCATTTTACTCTAATAATGCATCATTGGTCTGTGCTGTTTCACAGTGCATGCTTTATACTTCCCATGACAGAGGCCAAGGGGATCTGTAAATAATTTTACTGTCTTATCCAGAGAATAGAAACATGACCTAGACAGGGCCAGGCAAGGCTTTCCCAAAGCAAGTGAGGCAAAAGGTAAAGGGATGCTTAGGTTTTCACTTGTGCAAACAGTATTAATGATGTCCTGAAGTTAAGGTGGTATGTTGGCCAGGTTGTTTCTGTTTCTTGTTCCTTTATCCTACCTTGTTTCCATGGTTCCTGCCCAATTCACTTGCCTGATTCTCTAACTTATTTTGAGTGTTCCAATAAATTCTATTTCTGCTGAAGATAGCCACAGTGAGCTTTTATGTCTTGCAGTCAAGAACTTTGATGACGACAACAACAACAATAAATCTTTACTATATAAGTAAGTATGGACTTTAGACTTTTCTGTAACATCTGTGGATTTTAAAATGGTGTGTATAGCCTTTATTTTTCCCCAAAACCTTATTACTGTTTCTGAGTCATTCGGGCTAACCTTTATCTGTCAACTTACTTTTTAATTTCTGTTTTGTGAAACAGAGAAGCATACATTTGTTGTTTCCATGATCAACCTTTAAGTAGCCAAGGCCTTTTAGCTTCCTAATGTAGCACAAAATAAGATAGAGATGTGGATATGTATTATTGTGTTAATGCCTTGAGTGCCAGATGGTAAAAAAGAGACACTTTCTGCAAAAGCCAAAGGACTGAATAGTAAGAACTACACAGAAGATAGAGAAAACTCCTCAATTATTTCCGCATTTCTGAATCCCCTTCCAATTTCAGCTTGATTAAAGCACACAGCAACTGTTGCTATCACAGGGGAAAGATTTGTTACTGTGTTGTTTACCATAATATATATATTTTTAAAGTATGCTCCATGGACAGCATGGAGCCCAGTGCAGGGCTTGAACTCACAACCCTGAGATCATGACGTGATCTAGAAAGAGTTCAGATGCTTAACTGACTGAGCCACCCAGGTGCCCCCTGTGATGTTTACCCTTAATTAGAAGAGTTGTATTCTTAGAGATTTCCTCCTAACTTTATCGTGTGAGCTATTTTTTTACTGGTTATATTAAACTCTACATCTTAACTTCAGATATATCATTTGATTCCCTGTCTAACATCCAAAAATCAGAAACAAAAAATTCTTTAAAAAAGAGTTTATAAATTATCAACTATAGTTTGATTAAAAGCACAAGAAAGTGCTGCATGAGAATAGATCTTGTTTATTATGTAATTGCAGGAAGGAGCCTGAGAGTATGAGTAAACAAAACAATTTTGTATCAGTTTACTGTGACAGATTCAAGGACTTGATTAAAAAGCAACTAATTTCAATTTGAAACCAAATTCAACACACATCAGGCAGAAAACAGTCAACATTGTAGAGGTAGGAAAGGAAAACATATCAATGCCATTTTAGAGACAATTTTTCAAGTAATGCCATTGCTTCCTTAGAACTTCCTTATCTACATGTGTTTATTAAGGATGATGCTAAAAATCAAGACAAATATATTACTGATAAAGATGGATGTTTTTGTTACAGGAAGACAATTTGTGGACAAAACAAAAATTGAAAATGGAATCTCTCCTTCATGAATTTCCTCCTAAAATAAAATTCTACATTATTAACAAAGTAGCACATATTTTGGAGGGTTCCTAGTAATAGTGTTTGCTTTAAGTGCAATGCAATATGTATATTCTAGGAGATATTTAACAGAAAGATAATTCTTGTAAACTTGTAATTATACTTCATCTTTATGAAAAATTTGAACTTAAATAATTATTTAAATATTTGTCTATATTTAATGTTTTCTGTATATTTTTAATTGCTTTGATTGTTTTTTAAAATATAAGCTGGAAAGCTGACATATTTGATTATTGAAATAAATTTCCAAAATATTAAATAATCATTAAGTACTATTAATAATTATTAGTGAACAGCATTTGTTATTATGTCAAAAACACATACATGTCTATAATTTATATTGGTTTATTAGCAGAATTATAGATACTATTCATTATTTCTTAATACTTACAAATTAGAATTCTTGTGATAATTTATCCTAAAAATCTCCTAGACTCTATCACTTACCAAAGAAATACCTATAATTGCTTTAAAACTTTTTTTTACTTAAAACTTTGATGAGGAGAGACTACATCATTCCCAACAGTATTGTCTAAATGAAAGTTGCATAATAAAGTTTTGAGGAATGATTAACTTTATAGAAATGTAACTTAAAGTGGAGGTACACATAATTTAAAGGGAATATTAGAATGAATCCCTCATTTAACTCCATCACTCTGATGTCCATCATGGGGATATTTTGGGGAATTAGAGGAAGAATAAATCCTCTTTTCACAAAGACATTACAAGCTAGCAAAGAGGTAAAGTACACACATGAGGTAGTTAAGTAGAAATATAAGGTACACATACTAAAGCTATTTTATGAAGATGATTCTAAATGCACTTGAAAGCCTTGAAGAAAGACACAATGAAGTGTATGAGTCTTGAGATAAACTAAGCTATATTGGGGAAAACTGATATTAAGAGAGGAGGCAGTTTGTTCTAGAGCAAGGTGAAAAAAAAAATCAAGACTAGGGAGCAAACTGCATGTGATTTTCTGTGTTTTCCCCAAAACAAAGAGAATGAGATTTAAGTGCTTTTCAAACAAAGTACGATAGAGGTTTTGAGAGACTCTAAGAACTTTGTACATAGTATATAGATTATTTTTTTTAAGATTTTATTTATTTATTTGACAGAGAGAGACACAGCGAGAGAGGGAACACAAGCAGGGGGAGCAGGAGAGGGAGAAGCAGGCTTCCCGCTGAGCAGGGAGCCCGATGCGGGGCTCGATCCGAGGACCCTGGGATCACGACCTGAGCCAAAGGCAGACGCTTAACGACTGGCACCCCAGTATATAGACTTTCTATGCAGTTATGTTAGAAAGTTGATTAACCCTGATTTTTAGCTGTGTTAATAAGAGGATGATTGAAATAAATTTGAAAAAAGTAAATCTAAATATGTATGTATTGGATCAAAATTAACAGTGTTAAAATGGTTTTATAATGGAGCTAGTGTATTTATAGAAAGTGAGCTTAGAAGAGTTTAAGATCATTGTTTTCTAAATTAAACCCTCAAAAAGCAAGGAGGGGATAATATTATTGTGGCTATAAGTGAAATTAAGGGAATGCTTCATACATTGGCTATAGAAACAATATTTTTGTTTTAATTATAGGAGTCATTTATTTTAATGTGTTCATAAAATAAGTCATATTGTTAAAATTCAAATCACAATAAATAAGTTACCTTAGTAAAAATCACATACAAGTAATTTCAGTGTTTAGTTTGTTTGTTTTATAATCTTGTGATGCTCTGGGGAAAAAAAAAATCTTGGGTATGGATGACTCTGTTTTCCCTTTCTACCTAAAGTAGAAGAAGTGATGTTAGCATTACTGTCCCTGTGGTGACATTATGACATGTCCATTTTATTTTTTAAAGATTTATTTATTTATTTGAGAGAAGTGGAGGAGGGGCAGAGGGAGAGGGATGGTAGAGAATCTCAAGCAGACTCCCTGCTGAGCACAGAGCCCAAGGGGGCTGGATCCCACAACCTGAGATCTTGGCCTGAGCCAAAACCCAGAGTTGGATGCTTAATCGACTGAGCCACACAGGTGCCCCATGAAATGTCCACTTTATTTTTTTTTAAGATTTTATTTATTTATCTGTGTGAGAGAGAGAGAGAGTGAGAGAGAGCACAAGCAGGGGGAGCAGCAGAGGGAGAAGCAGGCTCTCCGCTGAGTAAGGAGCCCGATGTGGGACTCGATACCAGGACCCTGTGATCATGAGCTGAGCTGAAGGCAGACGCTTAACCGCTGAGCCACCCAGGTGCCCTGAAATGTCCACTTTAAAAGAAAAACTTTGAAAGTCAGAATTTTTCTTCAAGAAAAATATGAATAAACGCAAAAAGTCTGTCAAGCAATATTTTGTTAATGTTAAAACCTTAGGTATCTACACCAGTATCAATAATATTAGAAGATGTTTCAAACTGAAGCTGCTGAAGAGGGCACCCATATTTTAATTCTAAATTAATTATCTTGCTTAAAACAAGCAGAATGAAGAAAAAATTGAAGGTAGACATATATTTTTAATAGATTTTAAACTTTAATTTCCTGTAGGAAAAAAGGCAGAATGGATAAATTGTCTTATAGTTCTATACATTTCTTCAGTTAAAGAAATTAGCTTGATAATGACAGATATATAGTATTTTTAAGGGGCATTTACATATTTGGAATCAATTTCAGCTATGGTTTAACTGAAGCTTATTTAAGAAGCTTTCTAGGGAAGGGAGGGATGAACTGTCCATCTCATTATCCAGTGGGTATGAAGTAATATTTGTCAATAATTAATGAGCAGAATTTTGAAGTAGAATGAAGAATTTTTCAGTAACCTTTATAAAGTCCTCAGACATTGACAATCAAATCCTCATTTGGTAACAGCACTGTTAGGTCTCCACAAGAGAAAGATTAGTTAACTGCACACAAGCTCCAACCATGCCACTGTTCATCTCTTACCTATGGATGAGAGATGCTGATGTAAATCAGTCAACAAATGGGTATTTATTAGGTTCTGGTGCTGGAAGCACTTTTCTTTTTTGATATATGGTTTCTAAGATCTCTCTCTCTCTCTCAACATCTCCTTGCACAGTTACTACTATATGGCCAGGGGGCTGACAATTCCTTCATAACCAGACCTTCCTTACAATGAAATTGTGTGACCAGAGGGAAAAACAATCACCACCACCACAAGCCGATAGCAACAAAAATAGCTCTGCCCTAAGACTTATGTAGAAGTTTAATCTAGTTATCGTCCCTGTATTTATCCATTTGTGGGGGGAGTGTATTAGAATTATAAGAGTGTGAGTTTAGAGGAAAAGTTTAAAGAAAACTCTCACTTACTTAGGCTTACCTCTAGCATGAAGAAAAATATTCTGCAAAATTTAAGCTAATCTGGGAAATATATTGTGGCTTGGGAATCATCAACCATTACCAGCATCCTTACAAGGAATGACTTTTATTGTCTATGCTTACATCTTTTACATATATTTTCCTTTAGAATCCAACCTAGCAGTTAGATGCAGTCTCAGTAGCTCACTGTTTGACAATGGTATTGAGGAATTGTGATTCAGCCATCCCAAGGGGACACATGAGACTTGTATTTGTTGTGGCTGCTGGATAGTAAAAGAGTTTAGGAAGACCCAGGGAATTGTTTGGAAAATATTTTCTGGGGACATTATTTTTTCTGTATAAAATAATTGATTTAATAGTGAGGGTTTATAGTATTTTCATTGGATCAAAGCTGTAGTATTATATAACTTTCATTTGAATTTTATTGGACAATATAGCAGTATAAAATTCAGATCAGAAAAACTTATTGATTGACTTCTCTACTGAAATATGGGGTTTTGAGGTTAGATTAAAGATTAATTAATGTCTTGTCATGTTCCACTTAAGAAGCTTCTGGTTATAACAGAGAAGAGATATCATATGAGCTTTCACTGGCCAATGGGTTGATATCATTATTGCTAAATTAATACAAAGGCCTGGATAGAGGTTTCTGAAACTGTAATTATTTGTTCCTGAAAGATATAATAATTCTAGCTAATACTCTCTAGCTAATTATTAACTAACTGCTTATTAGTATTAATGAGATAAAGTATACTTATTTGAGCTCCAGGGGAAATTCTAGGTTGATCTCACTCACTTCCTATGATTTCATCTCCAATATATGGACAAATAAAACTACCAAATTTTAAGGATATTTATTAGACCATAATATAGGCCAGCTTCTCTTTTTTATTCATACTTAGAGTATGTTCTTTTTGAGAATTTTCTCTTTTATTTGTCCATGCTGCTTGCATCAGAAGAGCCTGGGGTGATTCCATCCAGAAGTTGCCCCATCCAATGGCTTAAGCCCTGGAATGAATTACCTTGCTCAAGTTTTTCTCTATCATTGGAGTAGTCCGTTGAAACTGGGCTACAGAGAGGAGGGAAAGAAGCAAAATAAAAGTTCAGTAGTAGTAAAGTCCCCTCTATGTATATGTTTACCTTGTGGTTTTTGTAAGAAGAGGGTACAGAAATGTTGGCAAGAAGAAAGGATTCAGAAATTCATGGTCTAATGTCCGAGGTCACTCTCTGTCTCTATCCTTATCAAATAATAACAACAAAAGCAAATGGCATCCATTCTAGAGATGAGACTTAGTATCTAGAAGAAAAGATTCTCCTATGTTTACTTGGGTCATAAAAGGTAAGTGACTCAAACCAGTTCATATTCGTTTGCATATCTGTTTTCTGGTACACCACTACCTCTTGAAAATATTACCTTAAGCAATGGACTATGTATGTGTTGCAAATATTTTAAATATATCATGAACTTTTACCCACAGATTATTTAAAACAAAAACTCAAAGCAGCATTAATGCACACTATAAAATTAAAACATTAAGGCATTTAAATGCGGGATGATATATCAGCAATTTAACCTGCTACTAATAACAACAGACTAAATGTCATTTTTTATTAAAATATAGATGGCTCGGCTTCTATTTAAAAAAAAAAAATTCTATCGAAGAACAGCCTTCCACTATTTGAGGAAGTCCATTTCTCTCTCTGCAATACTTTGTTTACCACCCAGCAGGCAGCTTTCCTAGAAAGACACATGGAGCCATAAGGCAGTAAAGGAAGGGAAGAAGCAGCAGACAGAAATGGACTTGACAACCTTCTGGGGGAGAGATATCACCATATCACAGTTGGGAGTGCATGCATATGATCTTTCTTTTTTCAAATGAATGAGTCCACAATTTTAATCAGACTGTTAAAGGTTCTTATAATTCTCTCCTATCAACCCACAATAAAGACTAATGACCACTGTTTTAGAGATTTATATAGCTCTCCAAAAATAGTGCTTACTGAGATGTAAAAATATTTTTAAATTGCTTAATTTGTTTTAACTTTTATACTTCTAATTCACAGGATAATTTCTAATTGACTACATATTTGTAAGGAAAATAAACCAAACACAAAAAGCATATTTTTACTTTTTTGAAATATATTTAAAAAATAGTATCAGTCTTTTGTGAGCAGGAAGAGTTAACTAGTATAATTTTAAATGAAGCCTTCTTTGTTTATAGGAAGGGACCTTCAAATATTGATTTGCCATTTATTTATCATGTAACGCAATAGAGAGGCATAAAAGAGTAATTGAAGAATTAAATCTCCACTTCACTTCTAATTTTCCTTCTTTTGAGGTTTGTGCCTGACCTTTATGACTGTCTGACTATAGCTTTCATGGTTTAATCATAAATAATTTGGCAATTCAAAGACAATAACAACAGACATGACGTATTCTAAGCAATAAAATGCATTCAAAGATACCAAGGTTGAAGAGAACATAGTAAGGGGTTGGAGTTTCATCGGCATCTGGTGACAGTGTGGTGAATTAAGGTTGTGCTTACTGAGATATCCTGATGGGTCCAGACACAGCAGATCAGCTGGGATTTTGTTCATTCTTTTTTATTAGGTTTCTTATGATCAACCCGTACACTCTTTGAAATTGTTTTATTGGTTGTACCAGTGTGCTACATATATATCCTGATAAAGGAGAGCAGATTTAAAGGAGACATACCCTAAAAGGGAAGCTTTCCTGCCTGGTGAGTTTAAAACTGGTGCAAACTGGCGTTACATTACTAAGATTATTTTCAGTAATAATTAGAGAACCCAGGAGAAATACCTGCCTTACTTGGATATGTTTACACCAAAGGTAGGATACTGAGACAATTAAAAAAAAAATCATTCCAAGCTTCTCCAGTGCTTTGCAAAACTCCTGCTCAATATATGTTATTGTCTTTTACAATAATATAAAAATTTGCTTGGTATTTATTAATATCACCTCCTACCTTCTCAAAAGAGACCCCATAAAAAGTTGCTTAGTTTCTAAAACTCAGAATCTCCTCTGTTGAATAACTAGTATCATTAAAGCAAACACATGCAACTTACTATGTACAGACATTGTCTTATGTGTTTTGGATGGATTATTTTATACATGTGTGCACCCACTCACACATGCACGAATGAGTCCCTTGAGAAAAGAATTAGTACTACCTTAATTTTCCAAATAAAAGTGAGACACAGAAAGATTAGAGTTAGTAAGTGGCAGAGTTGGTTTAGGAACATAGATCATCATGTGCTAGAGTCTATGCTTTTTTTTTTTTAGATTTTATTTATTTATTTATTTGAGAGAGAGAGAGAGAAACAGCATGAGAGGGGATAGGGTCAGAGGGAGAAGCAGGCTCTCCGCCGAGCTGGGAGCCCGATGCGGGACTCGATCCCAGGACTCCGGGATCATGACCTGAGCCGAAGGCAGTCACTTAACCAACTGAGCCACCCAGGCGCCCCTAGAGTCTATGCTTTTAATCATTATGTTAACATAAGTAATCTTTTGTTACCCTGTATATATATATTTTTGCAACAGCTTTATTGAGCTATAATTGACATACCATACGATTCACTCATTTAAAGTGTACTATTCAGTTTTTTTAAATCATATTCACAGAGTTGTGCAGCCATCATCACAACCAAATTTGGAACATTTTTATCACCCCAGGAAGATATCTTTCCCTCTTTGGTTATCTCCCTCTAAATACCCCTTAGGCAACCACTGATCTGCTTTTGTCTCTATAGAGTTCCCTTTTGTGGACTTTCCTGTGAATGGAATCACATCAGACATGGTCTTTTGTGACTGGTATCTTTCATGTAACATCATATTCTAGAGGTTAATCTGTATGGTATTACGTATCAATACTTCATTCCTTTTTTATGGTCAAATGATATTCCATTATGTGGATGGACCACATTTTGTTCGTCAGTGGATGGACATTTGTTTCCACCTCTTGGCTATTATGAATAATGTTGCTACTAATATTTATGTACTAGTTTTTTTTTAAGATTTTTTATTTATGTATTTGAAAGAGAGATAGAGAGAGAGAGCACAAGTAGGCAGAGCGGCAGGCAGAGGGAGAGGGAGAAGCAGGCTCTCCGCTGAGCAAGGAGCCCAGTGTGGGGCTAGATCCCAGGACCCTGGGATCATGACCTGAGCCGAAGGCAGATGCTTAACCGACTGAGCCACCCAGGTGCCCCAATGTACTAGTTTTTATATGCAGATATATTTAAATGGCCCTTGGGTATATATCTAGGAGTGGAATTGTTGGATGTAGACTGTTGTACAAAGAGGCTGCAGTATTTTACATTTCCACTAGCAGTGGATGAGTGTACTGAATTCTCCATACCTGTGTAACACTTGGTATTATTGGACTTTTTTATTCTTCCATCCTAATGGATACCTAGTGGAATCTCATTGTAGTTTTGATTTGTATTTCTCCATTGACTAATGATGCCAAGCATCTTTATATTATTTACTGACTATTTGTACATATTCTTTTGAGAAATGTCTACTTATATCTTTTGCCCATTTAAAAAAGTTAATAGATGATTAGAGCAGTTTTAGGTTTACAGAAAAAATAGAGCAAAAAGTACAGAAAGTTCACATATATCTCCTCTAAGCCTGCAAATGGTTTTCCCTATTAATATCTTGCATTAATGTGGTATATTTGCTACAATTAAGGAAACAAAATTCATGATTATTGGCTAAAAGTCTATAGTTTCTATTCCATTAATTAATTAATTAATTCCATTAATTTATATGTCTATTCTACTCTAATGCCAAACTGTCGTGCTTACAGTTGCTTTGTAGTAAGTTTGGAAATCAAGAAGAGTGAATTCTCCAACTTCATTCTTCTATATCAAGATTGTTTTGCCTATTTTGTGTCCCTTGAGTTTCAATATTAATTTCTGAATCAGCTCACTAATTTCTTCCAGGAAGCTAGCTGGGATTCTGACAGGGACCCACTGAATCTATAGATTAATTTGGAGAATACTGCTATCTTAACAACATTAAGTCTTCACATCTATGAACATGGATGTCTTTCCATTTATTTTGCTTTTTAAAAATTACTTTCCATCGTGTTTGTAGTTGTCAGAGTATGTTTTGCACTCTTTTTCTAAAATTTTTTCCTAAGTATTTTATTCTTTCTAATCAAATTGTTTCCTTAACTTTATTTTGGTTTGTTCATTGTTATCTTAATATTTTTTTCACTTTAAATTTGCACCTGGAGAAACAATATATTGGTATATATCAAAGCTAATTAATAGATTAATAGATGTCTTGAGTAAGATTTGATAGGTCCTGACATTTTTAGAGATTTAGCTTAAAAGTAGCAAATAAATAATATAAAGGAAAAGAGAATAAATAAGGCAATATATAAAGTATAAATGAGGTATACGTTTTTTTAAAAATATTTTATTTATTTGAGAGAGAGAGAGAGAAGAGTGGGAAGGAACAGAGGGAGAGGGACAAGCAGACTGCACTGAGTGCAGAGCCCATAACCTGAGCTGAAATCAAGAATCCAAGGCTTAGGGGCACCTGGGTAGCACAGTCGGTTGAGTGACCCACTCTTGCTTTGGTTCAGGTCTGATCCCAGAGTCTTGAGATGGAGCCCCATGGCAGGCTCTGCGCTCAGTGGGGAGCCTGCTTGTAGTTTCTCTCTCCCTCTTGCTCTGCCCCTCCCCACTGCTCTCTCTCTCTCTCTTTCTTTTTTTTTTTTTAAGATTTTATTTATTTATTTGAGAGAGAGAATGAGATAGAGTATGAGAGGGGGGAGGGTCAGAAGGAGAAGCAGACTCCCTGCTGAGCAGGGAGCCCGATGCGGGACTCGATCCCGGGACTGCAGGATCATGACCTGAGCCGAAGGCAGTTGCTTAACCAACTGAGCCACCCAGGCGCCCCTCTCTCTCTCTTTCTAAAATAAAAAAAGAAATCTTAGGGGAAAAAAAGAGGCAGATGCTTAACTGACCGAGCCACCCAGGTGCCCCTAATGAGGAACATGTTTTAATGTGAACAGATAACACACTATCATTGTTATAAGGTCATATTTAGGTGTAAAGTGTTTTGAAAGGAGTAAAATAATTTTACTCTTCTTTGAAGAAAGGATTTTCAAACTGATTTTAGAGCACTAAAAAATTATTGTACTCAGCCCTCAGGATTTAGGAGTCCTACTAATTTCAATTTAACTACTTATTCAATTTTCAAGGAAGTATTTTACCTGAAATATTAGGCCTGAAATTTTTAAATACATTTTTGTTTATTGTGTATTAGTAAATCCCAGAACTAATGTATATGCCCATCAGTAGGTGACACATTATTAAATATGCATACAATAATCTGCCTGCTGGCCATTATAAGGAAAAAAGTAGAACAAGTATCTATTGAAATGAAAATACCTCCAAGCTATTAAGTGAAAGTAGCTGATGTGAATAGTCTGTGCATATGTGTGTTTATGTATGTATGTTGTTATCTACAAGTATTATCTGTGCAATGGTATTTGAGGCTATTTTGTTCTCATCATATTTTTTCTCTTCTGATAAATTAATTCATTTAATAAAGCAACAATGAGAATTTCAAGTTTTGCTTAGCGAAAAAAATACTATGTGTATATGCAGAATTTAATACAGATTGAAAGTGAACTGCTGAGATAGAATCTGTCGTAAGATCTCATAACTACTAATGCTTTTCTTCTTTCTGGGAGGATGAAAACCTTGAAAAAATATTTTTTAACTGAGCTATAATAAATATAATCTATATCATATATTTAATTTTTTCTCATTTTATCCTAGGTCATCTATCTATATAACTGATTCAGGTTTAAATCTTTAATATTGTTTATTATATTTGAATATATAGAAATATGTAGATACTGTAACAGTAGAGACTGATGATTTCTGAACTGAAAACACTTGATACAAAGGAATTGATTGGCCCTATTTAAATGTTAATGAGTCAGCCAGAGTTACCTGGATGCTGACAGAAGATGCCAGATTCCTGGATTAAAAACAAAGTAATCATATCCTTGTTGTTGTTCTGGATCCCTAAACTCTAAGTCCCATAGGGCAATAAGGAGGGTAACTGAAGCTGATACATGCAGTGGGATGCACCATTGGAAAGGGTCTCTGAACATAAGAGACCCACTGAGTTATGACAAGCAGGAAGCAAACCAGATCTTTGTGCAAAAAGAGACATTATTATATCTTTCCAAAATCTGAGCTGTATGAACAATCCTAAAAATGGCCCAGGTTAAAAAGCTATTAGGGCC
>NC_138371.1:151779474-151795536 GCF_054177405.1 Leptonychotes weddellii
GCATTATCCATAGTTTCTATAAGTAAAACAGAAGACAAGACTATTGATAATAATTTGAATCAACAATATATTGCCATACAATGGTAGTAGTGTTGGCTATTTTAGAAGCCCAGGTGGGAAGACAGATTACCTGAGTTCAAATTCAACTGCTGTTTATAAGCTGTGTGACCTTGGGCCAATTACTTTACTTCTTTTTTTTTTTTTTTTAAAGATTTTATTTATTTATTTGAGAGAGAGAGAGAGAGCATGAGAAGGGGGAGGGTCAGAGGGAGAAGCAGACTCCCTGCTGAGCAGGGAGTCCGATGCGGGACTCGATCCCGGGACTCCAGGATCATGACCTGAGCCGAAGGCAGTGGCTTAACCAACTGAGCCACCCAGGCGTCCTACTTTACTTCTTTGTGCTTCAGTTGCCATGTCAGTAATAATGATAATGACAATAATAATAGGTATCACATATGGCTTTTGTGAGACTTAAATGAGATTTATGCTTCAGTTGCCATTTAAAACGCTTAGATTAGGCCTTGGGATAAAGCAAGTGCTACATAGCAGCTATTATATGAAGAAGGGTATTTTAGACATTAAATTTTTTCCCTTTTACATACTTAGCTTTCTTTTTCTTTTTCTCTATATCAGCTAATCCTCACACAACTCATTAAGCCTTTGCTCAATGAGATTTAAAGAGATCTCTTCAATTCAACATTTGTTAAGCAGCTTTCACCCATAGTGGGTTGTGACCTGCTCTTTGTGGAATAGGATACAAATATGGACTCTGCCCCTAAATAGCTCCCAAGAGCTTAGGAAAGACTGTGATGTAAAGATTCAACAAGAAGTCACACTGTGATGAGCATTTTAAGAGAAATAGTACCACAGTAAGCCTCCTAGAAAAAAAAAATGTGGTTTTCTATAGATTTATCATACTGGCTGTTTTTTCACTACAATTCTTGGACCTGAGGATTGAATTTATAAAAACTTTGTATGCTGCACCCCCCCCCACCCCCACACACAGAAAGCATTAACCAAAAACAATGTTTCTTTCCTTTCCTTCTAGGATTGTAATTACATTTAGGCTTAATGTAACTTCACATAGAGGTTCTGCTTTTTTTTTCTCTCTCTCTCTCTGTGGAATTCTATTAATGTACCTATCTTCAGGTTGGGTAATATAAATGTACCTGTCTTCAAGGTCAAGGATCTTTTTATTGCTACCAAGTAAATAATAAATTTTTTATTTCCATTTCTATATATATTTTTTCAGTTTGAGTATTTCCATTTGATTCTTTTGTAGATTTACATATCTCTGCTGAAATTCTCCAACTTTTCATTCATTATATCCATCTTCAATTGAATCATTTAAAAATATTTTTAACAATTTTAAAGAATTTTAATTTAACTTAATTGCTAATTCCAATATAAATATTGTTATTTGGTCTACTTTGGTTGATTGTTTTTCTCTTTTTATCATGGGACATATTTCCTACTTTCTGGAAATCATATATTTTTAATCTTGTATATTTTTATGATGTATAGGTAAAAATTCTGGATTCTGTTATCTTTGTTGAAAAGTGTTAGGCTTATTCAGGCAGGTTGCTAAATTTCTGGTATATCACCTTGATGCTGCGAGGCCTTTCTTTTGGGCATTATCCAATAGTATAATAATTTTGATTTTGCCCTTAGGCCTAGGATGCACCTCTTAGTTCTGAGATGTGTTTCTCTTAAAGTTGGATTGTCTGGAGTTTCAATAATAAGTCCAAGGTGTTCATCGAAACCCTCTAAATTAGCAGTAATTGAAATGCAGACTCTTTCACAAGCTTTCGGCAGCTATTAAATTTATACATACCACTTTTAGCCTGCAAGGTGTTAATTTCTGCTATATTCCTCAAAGTCTCACTTTGTAAATGTATGATTTGAAAACCAGCAAATTTGAATTGAGTGCCATGTTTTCAGTTCTGAGTTGCTTCCTATTCTCTTTTCTGGACCTCCCCTGGGTTTCTCAGCAGTTTTGCCAGCTCCGATTCCAACCTCTGAATCCTCCGTCTAATGAAGCTGCATCTTTTCTCTTGTACTCTTATCTCCCGTGTTCCGTATGAATTGAGGAGCATCCTGAAGTAATATGCCATTTAAACATGGAGTCCCCCTAGTTTTCTCTGATCGTTTTAAATGATATAACCTCTCCAATTTTCTGCCTGTTTTTATTTGCTTTCTTATGCCCTCAAACATTTGTTTAATTTAATTTAACCTGGAGTTTATAAGTGTTGTCAGGGGAGAGAGAGTTTAGTGTAATTTTGGGGATATTTCTTTATTTCCAAAAGGAGAGCAATTTTTTTAAAATTTTCTAATAATGCTGGAAATACCTCATTGATGATATTTGTCAATGATTCTTCTACTATGTATCTTATATTATCATGAAAAAAGATAAAAATGATAGAATGTGGATATGAATGAAATATAGGAAAGTGTAGGGCATCCCTTTCAATGATAAAATTTCAGATTTCTGAAACCTACAAGTGAATATCATTTTTTTTCTACCTTTAAAAGATATAAATTATGCTCTGGTTTGTACAAAAATAAGTATTCATTTTGCTCACCTAAAAATATATATACAAATGATTTTTGTTTATAATGATATGTTTTCTTTTCAAAAGGAAGCATTCTAGTATGAATAAAATGTTAATTTATAAAATGTAACATGATAAAAATGAATTTAAATTTTACTGGAGGCAGCAAGACAAAGAGACAAATAGATTTGTAGCCAGCATTCATTAGATGTTAAAGCATTGGCTAATTATTATATCTCATTGATGTTTGTTTTCATCTACAAAATGGAAATTTTCTTAAGATTATTGTGAGTCGGCACGAGGATAGTAAATGCCTTTATATTGCCTGTCACCAAGTATATCCTTCGTAAATATATTTTAACTTTTTCCCAATTAAGTCAGAATCATTTATAGGAATATACAAAATCATATTGCATGACTAAACTGCATGCATTTACATGTGTTTAGAAATAATCATTCTGTAATTCTTGCTTGAATTTTTTTAAACCATATTTTCCATTAATTAACATGGCACTGTTTGACCCTCAGTAATTCTTTGAATTATTACTTTGTTTTCACAATAAGAATTTGTACATGACTAATGCAGTAAACAAACTGACATCAGCCAGATTTTTAAAAATTGCTCACTTAAGAATCTTTTGTTTATCATTATAACATTCCTTATGAAAAATACATTAGTCATGAAAATAATTGACAGTTAAGAAATAAATGTTCTCTCTATTGCTTTAATTCATCACAAAGTTTTTGATCCATTTCACTATCTATAAATATCTAAATTTCTAGTGACCTCTTTCATCCAATGATTTATTGTTTATACTTCATAAATTGTTCTATTATCTATCATTATGAAACAGATATGCATACTTTTTTCAAGAGTTAACTGAGAGTCAGCTTGTACTAATCAATAATCATCATATTAATCATTGTCAAAAAAGAACAATATTAAATCCAAGAGCAGTGTAATCTATTTGAAAGAGCCTAGAAATATGAATTAACTAGCACTGATTATGTTTCTGATTTTTCTGCCAATTCAATTGAAGAATATTAAATTTATCAAAATCTTTTTTAAGATGTAAAGAAATTTTATGCTTGGTGACATTAAGTGATTTGTTCAACTACCTCATGGCAGTTGTGCAACCAGGATTTAAATCCAAACCGGTCTATGAAATCTGTTATTAAAGAATATCTTTTAAAAGGTATATAATAAAGCCAAAAGATAAAAATAACTTCCTTCTAGCTCATGCATCCATCTAGCTATTGCCCAAACTTCCTAAGCAAAGACTACTGAAAAGGGCCAACCCTCATTCCCTCTTGTTCTATCCGCCACCTCATTTTTTAATCTACCACAAAAAGCTTTGCAGCCACACTTCTCTAGGATTACATTATTATCTTAACCTGTAGCTATTCTCAAACACTCAGTGAGGATACTGATTAATTACTGTTGTTGCAGTAACATTTACTTTAAACAAGATGCTACTAAATTAAAGAATTCAGAGAAATAATGGTGCCCTTCATATGAAATATATATATATACTTATGCATATACATATATTTGCAGATATGGGTGGATGGGACAAATGGGTGAGGGTGGTCAAAGGGTACAAATTTCCGGTTTTATTATAAGTAATTTGAGGACTAATGTACAGTATGGTGACTATAATTAACAACATTGTATTGTATATATGAAAGTTGCTAAGTAAGTAGATCTTAAATGTTCTTACCACACACACAAAAATGGTAACTATGTGGATTAATGGGTGTGTTAACTAGCCTTATTGTGGTCATCATTTTGTAGTATATATGCCCATTAAATTGTCACACTATACACTTCAAGCTTATACAATGTTATATGTCAATTGTATCTCAATAAAGTAGGAAACAATTCTTTTGCCTTCACAAGTTTGCAGGCTTTTGGTTATGCAACCAAAGATTACAACATATTCCTTCTATTTGTACGTTGTGAAGAGATGGTTGTTAAGGCAGGAGGATATAACATATATGATTTATTTTTTTATTTTAATTTGTAAATTTTAGTTAGCATGTTATATTTAGACCTCTGTTTGGATTCTTGCCCCAGATAAAAGTACAGAGAAACACATTTCCTAACGAATGTCCCTCTTACAAAACATATAAGGGTGAGTTTATGTTCTTTCTTTCCAAACTTGCTTTTCCTCTTATGTATCTTAGCTCAGTGAATGGGACCATGATTCGCCTAGTTGACTGAGTCTGAAACACTGGATACATTTGAGTGATGCACTGTATATCATGCCCTCTCACTGAATCAAAGACATTGCTCCAACAGTTTTTCCTTCTCACTTTCCTACATCTTAACTTTTTTATTATCCGCTCTATCACTTGCATCGGTACAAAAGCATGGTGTTCTTTCTCATATTTTACTGGAAAGAAAAAAAGTGACTGCACTTCCTTGTTTTAGGTATCACTCCATTACTTTGCTCCCTATTGCAATAAATCTTCTTGAAAGAGTCGTTTATCTTTCCTGACATGAATTCTTCCCTTCCCAACACCTCTTAACCTTATCACCATTTACTTGTTCTTGGTTTTTGCTTCTTTACTATTACTTTCAAATATACTGTCGATTTCTACCTATTATGTTGATTGTGTTTATCTTTATTTCCTTGATAAAATATAATTCCCATGCTGTCAGGGGTATTTTCTCTCTGTTCAATGATGGTCAACAGCATTGGCCTGTACCTAATAACCAATATATGCTTCATATTTCATATTTCTTGATTCAGTCCACTCTATTATCTTTGCAACTTTTATGTCAATCTACTATTACTTCAAAATAAAAAGTTTATTTAAAAACTATTTCTTCTTTATGGCTAATCCTAACTACCTCCTTAACACTGCAAATTCTGGGCGCCTGGGTGGCTCAGTCGGTTAAGCGACTGCCTTCGGCTCAGGTCATGATCCTGGGGTCCCGGGATCGAGTTCCGCATTGGGCTCCCTGCTTGGTGGGGGGTCTGCTTCTCCCTCTGACCCTCTCGTGCTCTCTGTCTCTCATTCTCTCTCTCAAATAAATAAATAAAATCTTAAAAAAAAAAGACCTAAAAGTGCTCATATCTTAAAAAAAAAAAAAAACACTGCAAATTCCTCTCAAGTGGGGTCTGGCTTAGTAATTTTTCCAATAATTTTAATAGTTCTTTGCATAGAATAAAAAGAGATGAGTACCTTATTCCACCTAACGATGCAAAGTACAAGGATAGAGTGGAAGTTGCATCTGTGTTTTCTTTAAGTATACTGTACTGAATTCCCTTCTAAGCCTACTATCATAAATTCTTCTCTTGGGCTAACAATGGGTTTCTATTCCCCCATGTTTTGTGTGAAACATATCAATCTGTCCAGAGGAATTTCCACCATTCCAGTGGAAGCATTAGAATGGGCTGACAAAAATGACAGTGAATATGTACACAACATTCCCATTATGTAGCATATCTAAAACACCATCTCTCTCTCTCCAGGGGCCTCCTAATATAGAAAGGAGGTGGAAGTGAAATCATGCTCCATGTAATAAGGGTGCCTGTCAGACAAGTCAGAAGAAATTATTTGGTTTCAATTAGAAGTGGCTTTCTTTAGAATTGGGCTACTTAATCTGTATCATCTGTACTTGTACTTACCCAACAATTCTAAGGAATTGACTTTTTAAATATTTTACAATACTCACATTTGCTTGGGGCAAGAACTTTGAAGTAAAAGCATAAATCTAAGTCTTAGGTTGGGGACCTGGGTAAAGAGGAGTAGGTAAGCAGAAAAGAAGCAATAGGAAAAATAAAATTAAAAGTCTCACTGGAAATTCTTTTCGGAACAAATCCACAAACCTAAAGACATTGTATTACATCAGTGACAGTGAATGGAACCATAATTAGGCAGTAGATATAATTTTAAAAATCAGTAATATTAATAAGTAATATTAATCAGAAGAGCAGAAGTGCTTCATTTTTAATATAACAATATTAAAAATAATTTATTAAAACTATAGAAATGGAAACAGATACACACATGTATGTACACAGATACATTATGTTATATATGTATAAATATATATGTGTATATATGTGGATTGTTTCAGAATTATGAAATATATGTTTAAAATACTTGTATGACATGCTTAGAGAAGTAAAAAATGAACTAAAATATACAAGAATGAATAGTGTAAAAAATGGCAAGATGATTAAAAAACTTTTTAGGAAAGAAATGTAATTTTAAAATTACAAACCCCTTGAACAACTTGAACAGAATATTAAACAAAGATTAAAGGGAATTAGTAGGGGCACCTGGGTGGCTCAGTTGGTTAAGCGACTGCCTTCGGCTCAGGTCATGATCCTGGAGTCCCGGGATCGAGTCCCGCATTGGGCTCCCTGCTCAGCAGGGAGTCTGCTTCTCCCTCTGACCCTCTCATGCTCTCTCTCTCTATCTCATTCTCTCTCTCAAATAAATAAATAAAATCTTAAAAAAAGGGAATTAGTAAACTGAAAAATAGATATAAAAATTTATATGAAATTTAATACAAATTTTCAAGGAGAGCAAAAATTTGAAACAGACACTAATGAGCATTGAAGATAGAATGAGATATGTTATAGTATTTTTATTCTGATTTCTAGATAATGGGAAGGAAGGTTGTAGAAAAACAGGATACCTACCTAAGTGATATATAAAAATATAAGTATAAATATACATTTACTGAGAAAGAGATATTGGCCATCACTTAAATATTTTCTGATAACAAAAAATTATTTCACATCAACATAACCAAGCAAAAGGAAACAAGAGTACTTAGTATCCATGATTGATTAAGCATAAACTCCTATAGATAATACCAAGAACAAGAAAGGGCCAGGGAAATATATTACATTACTCTACCATCCTGCTGCCACATAAGGAAAAGGGAAGTGCACAGAGGGATAAAACACATGCCAAGTTCTTCCAGTTTTCATATGGTGATGGAGCCCTATAGAGAAGGATTAGTTATTGTTTTTTCAGGCAAGAGAAAAATTTAAAAATATAGAAAAAATATATATCTATTTATATCTAACATTTATCTAATATATAAAATATATTTTCATATATATATGTAAACATATAAAATATATGTTCTGCAGTAATAAATTGCTAAAAGCATGAAGCTCTACAAAACCAAATAAATTAATCCAAAGTACTTACACACTTTGAAGGTTCAGAAATATTCACTGTCCCTCTCTTTGAAACTATAACCGTTTGCAGCATTCACACAATCTTCCTATTTCTTTTCGTAATTACTAAAGTACTTAAGTTCTATTGTAAAACTGAACTTGACCCCAAAGGCAAATTGTCCCATTTGCTCTTTTCCTTTATCTAAGTTTACATCATGGAAAATGCCTCTCAGTGGGGATTTTGTGCCTAAGAGCAAACACATACATATGTATGACTAATTTGATGAAGAAGCAGAAATCATCACAAAAGCTATTGTTATTAGACTGGAGAAAATAGAGTTTAAAGGAGAATTTCTTCATATGTACCTTTTAAAAGTGCATGTTTGGTTTTTTTGGTTGTTGTTTAATTTTATTGTTGTTGTTTTATTACCTAAGAGCATGAAACTAGGAAAATAAAGAGCAAGACCTGATTTGATTTTGCCATATATATCGATAAAATAATCTGATCAGTTTAATCTTCAAAGTTATTAAAGATGTGAAAAAAAAAGGCACTTTCTTTTGAAAAGATGAACATTTACAAAAAAGACATCAGGTTAGGAATACTATCCAAAGCCTTAGATGGTGCAGAGCAGAAAGATTTCCCATTAGTTACAAGTTTCCTGAAGGGCATATTTTCCTATGCCCAAAACCGTGTTTCTAAGTAACGAAAGACATTGTATCCTTAGAAAAAGTTAAACTCAACCTCCCAAACTAATTATCATCTTTCATATTAATATTTTTTTGCTAACCCCAGCATCTCAATGACTTAGGTTAACAGGAACCTCTGAATTATACAGAAAAGAAAGAGAGAGAAAAAAGTATTATCTCACAGCATTCAAGGTCATAATGCTGTAACACGATACATGGGGTTAGAAACCCAGACTATGGGTTTTTGCATTAGCAAGGTATTATGCTTCCCAGCTTTGTTTTTTTCTGGGGGGGGTTGTTCTTGTTTTTCCCCTCTTGGGCACAGGGTTTACAGGTGTGAATCCATATACGTTATTTTTTAAGGAAGATTTTTTTTCTTTCTTCAAAGCATGGGAATGAAAAGTGTCACCTCTTAATGCACTTAACAATGAAAATTTTAATGAACTTTTTTATACCTTCACTAACTTTCAAAAAAGCTTTCTTCAAAGTCATTGAAACTCAAGGGGAATTTAGTTTTTAATTGTGTAATAAATAAATTAATAATAGCACTAAATGCCACAAAAAGTTATTACTTGATATTAGGCAACCAGACATTTCTTTTTTTTTTTTTTAATTTATTTTTCTATTTGAGAGTGAGAGAGAGAGCAAACAGGAGAGGGGCAGAGGGAGAGGGAGAGAGAATCCCAGGAGATTCCATGCTGACCATGGAGCCTGACACAGGGCTCAGTCCCACAACCCTGAGATCATGATCTGAGCTGAAACCAAGAGTCGGAGACTTAACTCACTGAGCCACCAAGGTTCCCCCAAACATTTTTTAGTAAAATTATTTTTATCTATTCATAGAAATTTTATTTCTATTATTTTCAAATAATCTGAAAAGCATAAGGGGTATAACATGAAAATGAACAATAAATTTCCAAACACACCTTAATTGCTATGCACATTAATACACTCCTTTTCACTATATTTTTAGCTGCTATATAGAGCTGTTGGGTGATGGAGATATTTATGTACATATTAAAGTGCATACTTTCTAAGTAAGTGCTGCAATTCAATATAAAGTCATTTTTACAAAATTCATTAAATGATTTTAGATTTTATTTTTAGATATGTATGATTTACATAAAGGCAACAAAATGATGATCCTTTTGGCTTTAGTTTTTTGGTAATCATAGCAATTTTTTTCTTTCAGTCTTTTTTTTTTGTCCTGGCTTTCCACTCCCAGTCTATTCTCCTCTATTTATCATACCAATTCATCTTGACAAGGAACACCCTCTATTTTCCATGCTCATATAATTATTTGCAAACATATATGTGTATGTATTTATTTGCATGCTCAGAAGATTATTTTTACTGCAATGTAATTATTACACATGCATTTGCTTCCTTCACTCAACAATAACTTCTGCAAATTCTCCTGATACATTTCCAATTTATTATTTTTGATTGGATAATGTTTATTGATCAATATGTAAAATAATTTCATAAGTTTTTCCATTGATAGACATCCACTTTGCTTGGAACTTGTTGCTACTGTAAAAAAGGTGACAATAAACATCCTTCGGTAAATTATTTTTTATGATCCTGTGATTGTATTTATAAGAAATAAATTTCCAGGAATGGGTGTTGGATTAAAAGTTTATCTAAATTTACCCTAAAAATATTGCTGGTTTCTATTTTATAATTCAGATGTGCACATACTTAGATTTATGCATAAACTGTTGCTATTAGCTTACTAATAAAAAATTCATTATTTAATTGCCATAGCTTGGAGATCAGAGTTGTTTTTGAAATACACCAGTTAATTCCATGATAACTTCAGTATTAAATTGATTAATACAATCACTTTTTAAACTGCGTATTTTTAGTTTCCCTTAAAATTCCATATTATTTCTAAGATGACTTGCATATCGTCTATTCCAAATCAGTATTATACCAGACCTTCAAAAAAAGAAAAGAATTTCAATGACTCATTTTCAATAGTAATTATTCCAAATGCTAAAATGGTTTAATTCAGTGAAACCCACATCTATCTTGCCATAATTAAATGCAGATGCTTTGGCTCTCACTTCAGTAGGGATTCATTTTTTAAAATATAATGACCCTTCTTATACAAAATACAAGTTATTAGGTCACCTGCCAGCAGTCATCTCTCAAGCTACCTAATTATCATTCCTTTAAGCTTTATTCATATCTTATATTTCCAAGATTTGGATCATTAATTTTTCTCCCTTATGCATACATTGCATATTTTTCTACATCCTTTTTGGCCTTCAGACTTTCTGCAAAAGTTAGAATCTAGCCAAGTATTGCATAAGGTATTTTTAAGTTTCTGAATTTTCTAGTTCAAGTACTCAACATTAAAATTTCTCCATTAACCTGGAGAAAATTAATCATTTTTAATAAGCATGTACCTTATTTCCATGAAATATTACTATACTCAATGGAGTAAGTAGAAAAGGTTTCTTCCAATAAGCCAATGCTATTAGGTCTAGAAATGTCTATGTAATTAAAGGACAATACATTATAAAGGTCTCCACCTCTCTCTCAGCATTGTAGTGCCTCAGAGATTACTTATGCCTCTGTCCCTCTTCCAAACACTCTCCTTGGATCTTCATATATTTTACTGTCACTCATTTGACTCCACAAAAAACCTGAATGGAAAGAACTACCTATTACTATAGAATACTTAGACACAGTAATCATTAGTAAAGCTCCTATCATATATCCAGTCATCCAAATCTAATATATTACAGTTAAGACAATTGCTGATATTCACTCAACTCTACCATGAAAACTACTCCTGACTTTCTAAATAAGTATTTCTTTATCTATTTTATGGCCTAGATCTTACTTGACTCTTTTATTTTCTGCCTTTGCATGCCAACTGTTAATAATCTTTCTCTACTAATTCAAATATGTATTATCTATTACTGAGAATATTGAAATAATCTATTATTATTCTGTGGTTAGTTTTACCCCTTTAAAATTGATCCATCTTTCACATTTCAGACAGCATGAGAAAATCAAATGTTGTGGTATTATTAGTTGGTTAAATCCCTTAGATGTCTCTCCATATCCCATCAAAGAAAAGCATTCTACTTGCAATGGCACATGAGAACCTCAAAAACTGACATCATCTTCCATCATAAATTGCTTAATTTTCAACTCAGTAATACCAACCTGCTTATGATCTTGTGTAAATATCACTGTTTTGGCAGTAAATCCTAGTTCATTCTAGGTTTCTGTCTTACACATCTCTTTTCCCTGTTAATCAATATTTACTGATACTGCAATATCCGTCTCAAAAATCACCTTGAGAAGATGTCTCTGAGCCTTCTCTACTTAAATTATCCTTCTTGTGCTTTGTAGCATTCAGAACTTGACTTTCTCTTAGCATCTATCATAATAAATTACAATATTTTTTTATTGATGTTCTTTCTTTAAGGTCCTCAAAGCCGGGATCTTATTTACTTTTCTTCTTAACCCCAACAGTTGTAATATTGACTTATATTATATAGAGTAAATCCTCAAAAAATGTTCATCAAAATGAAATATTTAAAAATAGGTACTGAACCTACTTCCTAAATGGCAGGGGTCCAGTTTGAGTCTGTCCAGGTAAGCTCCTACCACAGACTTCTATAATAATGTAAGCTCATATAATTTTGGATAATTACAAAAATAAAAATACTTGAAGAGGGCGCCTGGGTGGCTCAGTCGGTTGGGCGACTGCCTTCGGCTCAGGTCATGATCCTGGAGTCCCTGGATCGAGTCCCGCATCGGGCTCCCTGCTCGGCGGGGAGTCTGCTTCTCCCTCTGACCCTCCTCCCTCTTGTGCTCTCTGTCTCTCATTCTCTCTCTCGCAAACAAATAAATAAAATCTTTAAAAAAAAAATACTTGAAGATACTAGAAAAGTGAACAAAAGCAGGCAGATTCTGGAGGGGAGTCAATACTTGGAAGAAGAGTAAAGCATGGGATGAGTGATCACATTTTTTGGATTTATCCTAAGGGAAGGCTATCCAGTTGGAGGCACAAGTGGTGGCTAGAACTTTGATGCAGAGCTCCACAGGATTCCCAGCCTGAAGAACCAGATGGCAGAAATTGGTGTAATCTAAACTGTGGGAAGTTAATAGGGAACATTCTCAGATGTTGCTTCTGCTCCATGCTTTCTTTCCTCTGCTTCTGGAAATCCAGTTACAAGTAAAGTAGAACTTTTAACTAAGCTATGCAAATGTCTTACACTCTTTTCTGAGTTTTCCAATATTTCCCTCCCTTTTTTTTCATTTTGTGTGCTTTTCAGTGTCCTATTCTTCCATTTTTTAGTGAGCTTTTCAGCTGTGTCCAACCTGTTAAATTTGTGCTTTTACTTTCAATGCTAATTATTGTATATTTCACTTCAAGAATTCTCATCGTATTTTTTATAGAGCTGCTTTTTCCCTGAAAAAATATTATATCTCACTATTTTCACAAATATATTAATCACATTGTAATTTTTAATCCGTGTTGATAACTCAAGAGTCTAGATGTTTATAAGTTAATTTCATTTGTTACTGTTTTTCAATTGGTCTGGTTTATCAGTCTGCCTATTTTTTGAGAAATTATCTGAAATAGTCTATGAAAATCATCAAATAAGTCATATTTAATCATCAGAAAGATAATTAAATCAGGTTCAATGTACCTCAATCCAAATGCCAGTTTTCAGAATTTGTCAGCTCTCTTTCCCATTTGCTCTTACCTGTGTGGATTAGCCTGTGAGAGACTTAACTAAGAGAGTGGCATGTTGATCTGTACTCTTCCTTCTTGATAATTTCGAAAGTCTAATTTTTATTTCCTCACAACCAAGAATTCTGATGGTTTCATTAAACTATTCAACATTTTAACAGCAGTTGCTTTCTGTTTGTATAGCCTAGGAATCTGGAAACACATCAGCAATTAAAGTGTTGTAAAATGTCAAGCTCATTTCTCACTGGGAATTTAGCCCTTCCAGTCTGACTGCCTTGGCTGCCCTGAAATCCAATTTTCTTCTCTCCTGCCCTGTTACCTACTAAAATCTCACAGATATTCCTTTGTTTTCTGCTAGGATGCTCAGTCTTTCTCCCCAGATTGCATGTCAGCAAATGTCTTGTTGGAAAAGCAAAAAAAAAGTGCCAGATTCACTACAATGATGTTTTCTTCTCCCTGGGACCCTATTCTCTCCAATCCTAGTGAATTTCTTGGCTCTCTGATGCCTTCAAACTAATTTTTTTAACCCATTATACTAGTCTTTGATGGAGTTTTGATCTTCTGCAAATTGGACTTTTATGTCCAATTTGCAGAAGATCAAAAGAAAGAGGTAGCACTACTTTTTTTATAAATGGGAAATAGATTTCAAATTGAAGTTACAAAATGCATAATAAATTACTATTTTTATAATTTCCTCTGCTAAAATAATTGCATATTTTCCTACCCATTTTTTTAATGAAAAATTGTGTTCTATAACCTTAGGATAATTATTATGTAATTTATATCCTGTTTAATTATTTAACTTACCACATTTTGATCATATACTAGTATGTGATATTTTTATTTTGTTATTTTTATATTGTTATTTGTAAGAGAGAGAGAAAACAAGCACATAAGCAGGGGGAATTGCCCTTAAGATGCCCTAAGATTTGTGAGTTTTACCATTACATGCCAGGGCGTTGGTCTGTTCTCCTTGATCTTGGAGAGGTCCTCTCTGCCTCTAGGACACGAATGCTTGTTTCACTTATTTCTCTAATTCTGTTTTCAGCCCTAAAGGGCCCTATAAAACAGGTGCATCTTCCTTGGGTTGTGGTCAATAATTTGGACTCTATACGTTCCCTCAACCACCCCTCAACAGAATGACTAAGAGAAGGAACCCCCAAAATAGGAAAGACTCAGAGACTGTGACTTCTGCCACAGATTTACAAATGGATATAGATATAAGCAAGATGTCAGACTTCAGGGTAACAGTTAGGAAGACAATAGCTAGAATGGAGAAATCGATTAATGGCAACATAGAGTCTCTAAGTGCAGAAATGAGCGCTGATCTGGCAGAACTTAAAAATGCTATCAATGAGATCCAATCTAATCTAGATATTCCAACAGCTAGGGTAAATGAGGCAGAAGAATGAATTAATGACCTGGAAGACAAACTGATAGAAAGAAAAAAAAATGAGGAGGCCTGGAAGAAAGAGCTTAAAATCCATGAAAACAGAATTAGAGAAATAAGTGACACCATGAAACTTTCCAATGTCAGAATTATTGGGAAACCTGAGGGGGTGGAGAGAGAGAGAGGACTAGAAGATATATTTGAGCAAATTGTAGCTGAGAACTTCCTTAATCTGGGGAATGAAACAAGCATTTGTGTCCTACAGGCAGAGAGGAAACCCTCCCAAGATCAAGGAAAACAGACCAATGCCCTGGCATGTAATAGTAAAATTCGCAAATCTTAGAACCAAGGAAACCATCTTAAGGGCAGCTAGGGGGAAGAGATTTCTGACGTACAGAGGGAGGAACATCAGAATAATGTCAAACCTATCCACAGAGACCTGGCAAACCAGGAAGGGCTGGCAACACATATTCAGGGTACTAAACGAGAAGAACATGCAGCCAAGAATACTTTATCTGGCAGGGTACAGAGCTTCCAGGACCGGCAGAAACTGAAAGAATATGTGACCACTAAGCCGGCCCTGCAAGAAATATTAAGGGGGTTCTATAAAAGGAGAAAGACCCCAAGAGTGATACAGAACAGAAATTTACAGAGACAATCTATAGAAACAAGGACTTCACAAACAACATGATGACAATAAATTCATATCTTTCAATAATCACTCTCAATGTGAATGACCTAAATGCTCCCATAAAACAGCACAGGGTTGCAGATTGGATAATAAGACAGGACCCATCCAAGAGACTCATTTTGAACCTAAAGATACATCCAGACTGAAAGTGAAGGAATGGAGATCCATCTTTCATGCCAACGGACCTCAAAAGAAAGCTGGGGTAGCAATTCTCATATCAGACAAATTAGATTTTAATCTAAAGACTGTAGATAGAGACACAGAAGGACACTATATCATTCTTAAAGTTTATATCCAACAAGAAGATTTAACAACTGTAAATATCTATGCCCCCAACACGGGAGCAGCCAACTACATCAGCCAATGGTTAACCAAAATAAAGAGACGTATTGATAATAATACGTTAATAGTAGGAGATCTCAATACTCCACTCTCAGCAATAGACAGATCACCTAAGTAGAAAATCAACAAAGAAACAAGAGCTTTGAATGACACACTGGACCAGATGGACCTCATAGAGATATACAGAACATTCCACCCTAAAACAACAGAATACTCATTCTTCTCGAGCGCACATGGAACTTTCTCCAGAATAGGCCACATACTGGGTCACAAATCAGGTCTCAACTGATACCAAAGATTGAGATTATTCCCTGCATATTCTCAGACCATAATGCTTTAAAACTGGAATTCAATCACAAGAAAAAATTTGGAAGAAATTCAAACACTTGGAAGCTAAAGGGACCACTCTGCTCAAGAAGGTTTGGGTCAACCAGGAAATCAAAGAAGAACTTAAACAATTCATGGAAACCAATGAGAACGAAAACACATCTGTCCAAAACCTATGGGATACTGCAAAGGCGGTCCTA
>NC_138371.1:151796036-151883724 GCF_054177405.1 Leptonychotes weddellii
AGCTTATAAACAGCAGTTGAATTTGAACTCAGGTAATCTGTCTTCCCACCTGGGCTTCTAAAATAGCCAACACTACTACCATTGTATGGCAATATATTGTTGATTCAAATTATTATCAATAGTCTTGTCTTCTGTTTTACTTATAGAAACTATGGATAATGCCCAACTATCAACCTTTCCTTACCCAATTCATTCACCTCTCATCCAAAGTCGTATCTGTGTCATAAAATAGCTGTTCATAAAATAGCTATCTTTAGATTCTTAAGTTTTTAGTTCTACCCAAAGTTGGAAAATATATTTTCACCCACTTCAAAAGTAGTTTCCTGTGTAACAGGGTTGAGCTTATGAGCTGTCATAATAGATTTTTTTCAAATTAGTATGATTTCAAGATATTGGGGAAAGGCCTTTCTGCTCCCAAAATAACTCCTTCTTCATCCACACAGTTCTTGGATCACGTATTGCATACTGATTTATGTGGGTAGTTTTAGAGCATGAATGGTTTTCAAGAACTAACTAAATAAAGTCAAGCACTCATGTACTGTTAGTACCTAACACACTTTTTCAACTGGTATATGGAGCTAGGCCACACTGGGCTCATCCAGATGAAGGAAAGCATCATGAAATGTGAAGTCGGTGCCAGTTGAGACATGGAGGTGAGAATTTTAGCAGATTAGACTCAAGAGAATCCTGACATGCCAAGTCTCTCATGAGCAACTTACATTAAAAACTCTCTACCTAAAAATCATGCTTATATTTCTTAAGAGAAATAAATTATATTACTTTGTCCCCACACTCCAAGACAAGTTAAATTTGAACAAAATATGAAGCTATTTTATCTGAGTGTTAGTAAAATGACTAAAGCAGCAAGAAAAATTCCAAATGCAAAGGGACAAAATCTATGCCTGGTTCTGATCTAAAGACTGTTGTGTTGTCAGATTCTGGCCATACTAGTAAATGCCTGACATTTAAAAAAGCAGGATTTATTAAGACATATGACTTACCATCAACATGGATTTGGCTGATAAAGTTATACAGACCCCACTTATCCTTAACACAAGTCATTCCCCTTTTATAGAAGCTATGATGTTTGGGTAGAATTAACCTCAGGGGCTCAAAAGTGACCATGTAAACCTAACAGTTTAAAAATGTGTTAATTTTTCTTTTATTAAAATTTATAATAAAGTGATCCCAAATATTTCCTAAATTCTTTATTCAGCACTTACTAGATGTCTTTACTACATGCTAGGCATTATTGCTGGTATTGTAATTTGTCCCTGTCCTAGGACAAAACAAACAAAATAAATAAGTAATTTTAGGAGAGTTATACAGGTCTTTTAAAAAGCTGTTCAAAGCACAGGAAAACCACAGGGAAGTTGAGCACCATTGAACTAGGAAGACTGGGCGATCCTAGGCAAACAGATAGGTTATGAAACACTGAAAACAAAGCTGCCTTGCAGAAGGTTGACCTTAGGTTGATGGATGAAGCCAGCTGAGAGTGTTCTCACAGGGAGTTGACTGAAGGAATAAATAATTGACCTCAATCCTTTCTTCCTATTGTCCACCACTGTCTGAACCCCAACCATCCAGAATCCCACAGGCAAGGGATCCATTTATATATTCCAATCAAGTCAGCTGCCAAGGCACAGAGCATGGCAGTGAAGGACAAAGAGTGCCTCTGAAAAGGTAAACCCATGATATTCAGCCCAAGGAAGGGACTATGTAAAAATATATTTGTTTTTCTTTTGTAAACCTAGTCGAAATAAGAGGCTTGTTTTTCAGCGTTCACAGTTATATCCACCAAACTTTTTGTACAGTAAATTTTAGAAACACAATACATATTTTTTAATGAATGTATGCATGAATAAGGGAGCAGTGGCAGCTATTCTTAAATTATTTAAAACCAGAATATAGAGTACTCTTGTTCTACTTTACTCCAGAGAATTAAAATTATGATGAAAGGATTATACATAGAAGGAGGCTAAACAAAAGAAATACATTTTTAAAAACTAGAAATTGTCTGCTAAATAATGAAATACCTTATTAGTGCTGAGCTTTCTGCCAATGAACTCATTCAAATAGAGATAGGATGTTTTAGAAAGGCCAGAGCAGAATGAATCCAGGAGCTGAATAGGCTCTTGGACCGGCTGCACACTAATATCTCTACCACTTCTAAGATTCTTCTATTATGGGGCCCACAGGAGACATTTATTTCTGTCTTAGTATCAGGAGAGCTGTGCTTCTCTTGAGGAACTGTTTGTTGTTAGGCCACAGGGACATTCTAAATCTCTATATGGATCTTGGCTTTGGCAGTCAGGAATTTTACAATCAAATTTGTGGTTCATTTTAGCAAATGTGTAGAATGTTTTATGACTGTTGTATTTGCATATTAAGACTACCTCTGGCTTTTCTTATTTTTCTTTCATGCACCATACATCTAATCTATTTTTTTAAACTTACTGATTATTTTCTAATTTATTTATATGCCTTTTGGGGGAAAAAACAGGTTATAAACAAAGTCTTCCATATTTCTGTTGTTTAAAAGTTCTAAATAACTCAAGAGAGAAAAAATTAGGTAGCTGACAATTTATTTAAATTCTCTTCAAAAACACTTGCAGCAGGGGCATTTTTGCATTGTAAAAATTGCCCCACCCCTTCAACATTTGGCTGATATATCTCAAAGTTGCAGGGGAGGTGCTGATAAACTTGCATCCCATAAAAGCAGACTCCTAAAAGAGAAGAATTTTAAATTACTTCTAAGTTTCAAATTATTAAAATGTCTCTGATACTTGAGATAATCTTGCAGAGATTTGAGTACAGGAAAAGTAACAATGAATTCTTGGGAGGAATTAACTCAAGTGGAGAGAGGTTATGAGATGAGGGACCAGGTTCAATGCCAGGGCCTCTTCCCATGGTGGTGTAAGGGTTGTGTTTATATCATGTAGATATGCACAGAGGGGAAGCTCTCTCTGAACTCAACAATTTTAGAACTAGAAACATTCATTAATAGAAGAGTGGGTATAAGTATAAAAAACACATAAGTAAAATAATTTAGGGATCAAATATAAAATGGTATGTGTTAAGCACACTTGAGCATAAGATGATCTTCCTCTACTTTCCCCTCACCCCATCCCCAAACACAAAGACAGATACCAGGGAATTTTCAACATCAGTACAGAAGAAAAAGGGTCACTGCCCTTTTTCAAAGAGAATCATATTTGGCAGCAACTGCTAGTTTCCAATTGTCTCTCTGTTTGATGCTTGTAACTAGGATGGACCCTGCAAACAATGTTTGAAAGTAATCATAATTCAAAGAAGTGTGTGTGTGTGTGTGTGATGCATATGCCTGAATTCCTAGCTGAAATAATAGGACATGCTAGGGATATTTATACTGATCAAGCTGATTTTTAGTTCCAGGTAAGGGAAAAAAATCATTTGTATTGGCATTATTTGATTCTCACAAAAATCAAGTGAAATAAAAACAACAAAACACTTCCTATCTCACCAAAAAAAACAGGCTCAGTGGATTTATGTGACCTAAGGATGTTACAAGTATATTAATTCATGTCCAATTTGGGATCAAACCTAGGGTTTTATCACAACAAAGTTTTTACACTAATAAATTATTAGGACTTCCAAGAATGACGTATTTCCTATCAATGTAAGATGCTATTAGAGACATTTATATTACACTATTTGTTAAGTAACTGGAATTTAAATAAAAACTTTTAAAAAAGATTAGGGCGCCTGGGTGGCTCAGTTGGTTAAGCGACTGCCTTCGGCTCAGGTCATGATCCTGGAGTCCCAGGATTGAGTCCTGCATGGGGCTCCCTGCTCAGCGGGGAGTCTGCTTCTCCCTCTGACCCTCCCCCTCTCATGTGCTCACTCTCTATTATTCTCTCACTCTCTCTCAATAAATAAATAAAATTAAAAAAATTAAAAAAAAACTTTTAAAAAAGATTAAAAAAATTTTTAATTTTTCAAAAAATTTTATTTAGAATAATGTACAGTAAGAGAGCCATGCTCCATATTTTATGGAGAAAATATAAATTTCTATAAATAAACATATAAAAATAAAAAATTTTCCCTGAAAAATCTATGGTTAAAGAGGTAAAGCTACTTAGTTGGCATTCGTCATTTTTAAGATTTATAACTCCAATGGAAGTGACTGCTGTAAATTTTGAAAACATCTGTTATCTAATTACATTTGGTTAGCCAAATTCTTGTCTTTAATCCAAAATATTTCTTTTTTTTTTTTTAAAGATTTATTTATTTATTTGAGAGAGAGAATGAGATAGAGAGAGCATGAGAGGGAGGAGGGTCAGAGGGAGAAGCAGACTCCCTGCTGAGCAGGGAGCCCAATGCGGGACTCGATCCCGGGACTCCAGGATCATGACCTGAGCCGAAGGCAGTCGCTTAACCAACTGAGCCACCCAGGCGCCCAATCCAAAATATTTCTGAAGAAGCACTTGGGAATTCCATTTTGGAAAATGCAAGTGGTTCTTCACATTCTTACATTATTTCATTAATTTACAGTGTGATTATACTCTAATATAATTTAGCACATTAATTTTCAATTGAAACATTTGCAAGTATACACTCTTTCTTTACACAGAGAAACAATGGTTTGCATGTACTCAGCCATCACAATATTTGAATGTATCTTCAAAAAAGGAGAACATGCATGAAACTTTGAAAATCATTCATTGTAAATATGAAAACTTTAAAATCATAGTCCATAAAACATAACAGAACTTTGAGAACCTTAAAATTATTTGGCCAAAATTATTATACAGCTGGAACCAAATATCTTTGGTTGTTGTAGTCAACATTTCTTTACTCTTTGCTGTCCACAATGCTCCCATAGCTATTTCCATAACAGGAAAATTTTATAAAACCATTTTACAATAGAATGAAAATAATTTCCAAATTTCTTATTGTTAAGGCTTAGCCACCACTTTTTTAAAAAAATTCCCTGTATATGAAATAGATTAAGAGTAGGAGTGTTGTGGTGGTTATAGGAGTGAGGGAACAAGTGCATTAACAACTTGTCAATTCAGCCAGTCACCAAGAAACAGTTTAGAAACCCATCATCCGGGTGCAAAATTTGCCAAAGTATCATCTAAAAAATATTAGAAGTATTCTATTTTAAATTTATGTTTCTTCTTAATTTAAATATTAGGTATTGATGTTCAAAACTAATTGATTTTAAAATTTCAATTATATTTCAAATTAATAATTTATCATTAAGTAAAATATTCTTTAACAGTTTCTCTCTTTTTTTTTATATCACTTCTTGGGCAGCTCACTCACTAAGTCTCATCCAATGATTCTCATTTTGCATCAGTGATCTGGCATTGTCGTCCCTGTGGTAATTTATTTGAAGTCTCTGGTAATGAAAGAAGCAAACTCGGTTCAGCTACCTCATTTTCCATTGATGGAAACAGAACTTTTATAAAAGACTTTAAACACATGGCTTAAAGCAAAAATAGATTGTTGCATTATCTTCATATAACTTGAAAAATTCTAAATATACAAATTCCCTCCCTGAAAAAAACTGTTTAAATATCATTTACCTCTAAGTAAGTTTCATTTCTCAAGCGCAAATTGATTACAATTACAGTATCTTTCCATTCTAGTTACATGTTTAAAACTTAAAGGAAAGGCCATGCCTTATCAATCCAAGCATCTTTTAGGTCACAGCCTGTGGTTCTTGTTCCCAGTTTCTCTCGAATGCAGGAAGAGAGTGCATCAGTGCATTTAATTGGAATTTAGATATCCTAACATTCTTTCATCGGAGTGGTTTGAATTCCTGACAAATGAATGGTCTGTTGTATTAAAGTAATCATCAATATAGGAAGTGCTAGTTTAAGAAAAAGATACTGAAAGTAAAGAAATGCAAATTACTAAGTGACCTATTCACATTGGAAATGTCCATGCCTTTCAAATGTTTAAGACCACTGGCTTTGTAAGAGGTACCATGCATCAATGAGAAAACAATTTAGCAAGGTTATATTAGGAAATCCTTGAATTTCTCATTGATGTAAACTCAAATATATATGTTTATTACAGCCTAAGAGTGGAAAAGTGTAAAGCTTTTTAAATATTGTCCAATATAAATATTAAAGACTAATTTATTAAATTGCTTGAGAGCAAAATCTTAATTTTCCAAATTAGTAAAAGTAAAATCATTAAAATTCTACTAGGATCTTGTAGTGAAAACAAAAACATATTTATTTTAGTCATGTGACACACATATACTCAAGCACACACTGTTATCTTTATATTCAGACTTGTATAAGACAGGATGGTCTGGTATGTTTGGTAACTGGCATTAAAAATGTTGGAAGGATGGATCCAGAATGACATAGTAAGGATGAGGCAGGTAATGGAATACTGTGCCAGCTAATCCTGTAAATGTGGCCTAGAAAATAAGAAAAATCTAAAGTTGTAATTTAGTCTATCATTAGCACTAGTCTAAAATCAGCAACTTTCAAAATGTGATTATAATTACGTGGATATTTTATAACAAGAAAGAATTCAGACAAAATTCCTAATCTGTTCCTAATTTTCTAAATTCTTAGCAGTTTTTAATGAGGAGATCTGCTCATAGACAATAGTATTTCCACTTAGTGAACTGGGATGGGATAATGTTCTATCTCCAAGCCACTCTCCACCATATATTTCTTAAGTTTCCTTACACGGTTCCACTCTTAAAGCAAGAGTAGAATACATGAGTAGGAAGAGCAGCAGAATGTTTACACACTACGCTTATATGACAATATGGTTGGATAAAAAAGAAGACATCAACCCAAGATAACATAAGCATACCTAAATTCTCCATGAGTCTTTTATGTTCAAGGTCCATCTGGGAATAAAAGACACCCAGAGAAGGGTAGGAATGTGCATTTACCATATCAAGAGTTAAAGAAGATAAGTTATGATTATCTTAAAATACAGAAAAAAAATTAATTAAAGTATGCCAGATTAATTAAAGAAAATAAAACATACAACTAGTTAGTAAAAAAGACCTTAATTTGATGAAGTCTTAATATGGAAAGCATCATAATTTGTAACAGACTTAATATTTTTAAAGTTAAATGATATAAATACTACTATCATGACTTCTATTCAATATTATGCTAAAAGGCCAAGCCATAGCAAAACAACCACTAGGACATTACTGGTATACTATTAATAACTTTAAAAAAACTAGCAAAAAATTATAGGAGAAAAAAATATATGTATTTGCAATCACAATAACAGCTATAAAGTTTCCAGGGATAATTTTATAAGACTTGTACTAGAACATAATAAGGAAAAGAATGAATATATTGCTAAAGGATACAGTGAGGTATGTAAGAAGTTCATGGAAGGATGCACTGAATATTATACAGAAAACAATTCTCTGTATCACTTAAGATTAAATTTGATGGCATATGATATATATGTGTTCACAGTAGCATAACAAAATCAGAGTTTATTTTACTCACTCAAAATTTTTGGACAGAGCCTGTATGGATTAGTAAAGCTATTCCATGAAGAGACCAATGTCCCAGTTTCCTTCTCTCTTTCTCTTGCATTAATCTTAGCATAAGTGTATTTTGAAAATAAACAGAATCCTTTTGAGGGCTAGTTGTGGGTCTGTAAATGTAGGTTAGAAATGTCAATAACTCCAAATTATTGCACAATCACTTTGGAGGAAGAGTTGCCATCAACTGAGATAGATAGGATGCTGGGTAGTGGCTGGGTAGGTTAGGAGTTCATTTTGACATTCTATTAAGCAAAATTCAAGTAAGGAGATACATATACAAGTCTGGGACTGTCTAGACTACAGATAAAATTTGGAGGTCATGATTATGCAGATGTCATTTAAAGTCTGTACAGAAATTTATCTCCAAGAGAATACATGCAGATAAAAGGAAGGATTAAGAATGGAGATCCAAAACAGTCTAACAATATAAGGTTATACAGAAGAGGAGAAACTAATACAAGTGTTTTTAAAGGAGTATCCACTGAATTAAAAGGAAAATTAAGAGAATAAAATGACCTGAAAAAGAAATGAATAGATTGAGGGACTGTGTCAAATGTTTCTGAGATACCATGCAAAAAGTGAAGATTAAGAATTGACTTATGGTTTTAGTAGCATTAATTGGTGTTTTGATAAGTCATATAGTCTTTGTAATGTAGTGGAGTGAGAAAGATTGATGTTGAGTTAGGCAAGAATGGGAAAATAATTGATGCTTTTAAATATTATATAATTATTTAATTTTTTGAATTGTGTTTTGCTCAAGGGAAAAGAAATAATTAGAGCTGTAGCTGGGGAAAAATATATTGTTTTTAGTAAAAACTAACCTTATAATATTGTAGAGAGAAACAGTGTTGTTTCATGGATGTCCTTATGCAGATGAAAGGGGTTAGAATCTAGGGTACATATGGGAGAGTTTGATTTTGATTGGAGCATGAATAATTTTTAGGTTAACAGCTGGGAACATGTGTGTAGATGTAGTGGTGTGAATCATTGGATGGTTCCACTCTGGTTGCTGATGTTCATTCCAACATCAACTTTTCTCCTGCCTTCCTAGCAAGGAAAAAAAAATGAAGTAATGATGAGGAAGCAGTAGAACCCATATCAAGAAAACAAAATTATCCCAGATGTTTTCAGTGGAATTTCATTTACTAATCACTGGCTACCATTTATCTGACACTGACAAATGTTTTGCTTTTTCTTTTTAGCTGAGTATATTATTGCACTGAACAAAATGGTGGGTTTTTAGCAAGGAATGAGAGAAGAATGGAATTTGTATAGGTAAGCATCAGTGTCCTTTACACCCAATGCATAGCTCAACATAATCTTTCATAGAACCTGACAAGCTGGAATTAAATTCATGTCAAAAGAAAATTGCCGAAAAAAAAAATCAAGAAAAGTTTGATAAAAAGAAGACAACAAAAAGGAGTTTCTAATGTCTGGATAGTAAAGCATCAGCAAGCAATAGCAATTAAATGAGAAGTGGTTCAGAAATGAACACTTTTATTAACGTGACAGAATAAAGTCCAGAAAGAGATTTAATTTATAATGTGACAAAGACAGCTGCAACATTCTCTTCAGCTTGGCTAAACTTTAGGCAGATTTCTTCTTGACTCTAGGCTCCTGACCTCCCTTTTCTCAGAATATTTACATTAGAAAACTTAAAATTATAAATTCTTTCTCTGCTCCTTGAGACATAAACATCTCCCAGTTGTTTTGTTTTGTTTTCTCAAATGTTACAACCAAGGAATGCCTTTCTCAAGTACCTGGGAAGTATCCCTCTGAAATGTAGTCATCAAGAAAGCTACAGCTCCTATCTCTCAGCCTCTGTGGGAGGATAAGAGCCTTATTTCAATAAGCACCAATTAGCAAACATATTGGCCTAATTACATTGGCCATTCTTTCCCCTAATGTCTTCCAGTTCTTTTCCACTAGCTCACCTCAGTGCTTAAAAACTTTTGCCTTTTGTATCAATGGAGGTTTGATCCAATTTCTCTCCCTATTCCCTCACCCCCTTTTCCAGATAAAGCCTCCCTTGCTTCTTTAACTTGTACAGTGTAATTTTTCTTTGACAAATGAAATTGTGTGTAAAGGTATTATCAATCTGTAGGGAAATGATTTTTTATTCATAAAATTATATGAGAAGGTTGGCTATCTAATTGGGAAAAATGATCCTATTTTGTACTGTTTGCAAAAATAAAATCAAATTAACTTAAAAACATAAAAGTTTGAAAAATGTAAAGCTATAAAAAGATAGGATAATGTATACATTATTTTATTCATGAGAATACTTTTTCCATGTTAAATCTGTTCTGGGGTCTAGTAAAAATAGTAGGAATTTGTAAACATGAGAGATAGTATCCCTGCTCTCATAAAAACATAAAAAAATAATTGATCAGTTTGACTAAAGAAAACTAACAAATCTAATAATCAATACTTCTATACTTTAAAAGATATTATACACATAGAATAAATATAACTAAAAACCTAGAAGAAAGTACGTCCAACAAATATATAAAAATCATATACAGAATATATCAAATACTTCTATAAAACAAAAAAGGAAATGAAAAACATTCCCAAAGGAAGTTGAGCAAAATATATGAATGAGTGGCTTTTATAAACACATCTTGGTTTCAAAATAAATTTAAAAAGAAGCCCGTGCATGTCTCTTTTTCATGGTGCCTTGGAGGCAGTAGTTGCTTTAGGATGAAGCTGAACATCTCTTTCCCAGCTACCAGCTGCCAGAAACTCACTGAAGTGGATGATGAACACAAAATTCATAGCTTTTATGAGAAGCATACGGCCACAGAAGTTGCTGCTGATGATGTGCGTGAAGAATGGATGGTTACATGGCCCAAATCACGGGTGGCAATGACAAACAAGGCTTTCCCATGACCCATGGCCATGTCTACCTGCTGCTGAGTAAGGGGCACACCTGCTACAGACCAAAGAGGACTGGAGAAAGAAAGCACAAATCTACTCGGGGTTTCATTGTGGATGCTATTCTCAGTTTTCTCAACCTGGTCATTGTAAAGAAAGGGGAGAAGGATATTCCTGGATTCATTGATACTACTGTGCCTCATCGCTTGGGGCCCCAAAGAGTTAGCAGAATCCACAAACTTTTCAGTCTCTGTAAAGAAGATAATGTCTGCTCATATGTTGTGAGGAAGCTCCTAAACAAAGAAGGTAAGAAACCTAGAACCAAAGAGTCCAAGATTCAGCATCTTGTTACTCCACCTGTCCTCCAATAAAAACGATGGTGTGTTGCTCTGAAAAAACAGTGTACTAAGAAAAATAAGGAAGAAGCTGCAGAATATGCTAGACTTTGGGCCAAGAGAATGACGGAGGCCAAAGAAAAACACCAGAACAGATCACCAAGAGACAGAGGCTTTCCTCTCTGAGAGCTTCCACCTCTGAGTCTGAGCCCAGTCAAAAATGAGATTTTCTAAGGGTAACAAATAAATAAAATCAGACAGAAGCAAAAAAGCCTATGCCATTTAATTGAAAAATACAAACATATACAAAACGAAGAAAAATTTATACCCTTCAAATTATAATTAGTATCACATTCAAAAGTTTGGAAAACAATTAAATATTAATATCTGGTGTGAACAATAATTGTCACAGTAACATTGAGTGCAATTTACCCTCAACCATAAAAAAAAATCCCATAAGACAGCAATGCCACTTCTTAGTATTTAACTTACATGAGTTAACCAAGTAAGCATGCATGCATAAGAAAACACTACAGCATTGTTTGTGGCAGAGGAAAAAAAAAAGAGCAATTGGGGGATTGAAAAAGTAAACTGTATAATGGAATACAATATAGCAATGAAAAACTATACCAGAATATATGGGCTAGAAAGGATTATCTTAATGTTGTAAAACAACAAATAGGACAAATTAAATTCCAGACACATATTTAGAGTATAACACCATGTATGAACATACATATGCACAAACACTAATATATATTTTCATGGCGCCTATAAAAATTGAGAAATCAGAAGAAAGAAAGAAATTGAAATAAAAAATGTAAAACTGATTATTTGAACCTGGGAACCTGTTCAAGGTGGATGTTAGTCTTAATTTCAATGTTCAAATTCGTACAAGGACAATGCAGTCTGGCGTTATTTGGGAAGTAAAGTAACTGAATAAAATAGAAATTTTTTAAATGTGCCAGAAATAATTATAATATTTCAAAATATGATATCATGATTAAATGGCTGGCTTCAAAGTAGAATACTAAGTAAATGTTTGAAGGTTCTCAGAGAAATGCACATTTTAAAATAAATTTATATTCATAAAAGATATTAAAGAAAAGTTATAAAAGAGGATTGACAATAGAAAAATTCATCTTAACGCTTCAAAGTATCTTGTTGTAGGTGTTCATTAACCCTTTGGCTTTGAAATTCCTGATATTAACTCCTAACTTCACTCTGCCATGCTATCAGTGTGATCAAAAGAAAGGTATTTACTACCCCCACGAGAAAACTGGGGAAATAAATCACTTCCATTGAACTGTCATGTGGTTTAAATGTTTTCAACTACGTGAAAAGCTTAAGAAAATGCCTGAGACGTAGTAGCCATTCAATAAATATTAGCTATTATTATTTCCTAAAAAACATGACATAGAAGAAAAAAGTGGCTATGTCCTGAGGATGCACTCAAAAGCAAATTTATTTCAATAAAATCATAAGGCTGCTATTTTTAGGTTTTATTTGGACAAAAAAAATAGGCATAGTTTGAAAAAAATTATATATGTAATATTTGCTTTTCCCTTTGCATGTAATCTCAATATGGCAAAAATATTATCTCTGCCTCTTATGATACCCTTCCTTCATCCATTCCTACATCTAGCACCAGACAAAATATACTTCCACTTTCTAAGTTCAGTAACTACAGGAAAAACAACACAAAAAAGAGGTGGTTTGGGGCGCCTGGGTGGCTCAGTTGGTTAAGCGACTGCCTTCGGCTCAGGTCATGATCCCGGAGTCCCTGGATCGAGTCTCGCATCGGGCTCCCTGCTCAGCGGGGAGCCTGCTTCTCCCTCTGACCCTCCCCCCTCTCATGCTCTCTCTATCTCATTCTCTCTGTCTCAAATAAATAAATAAAATCTTAAAAAAAAAAAAAAAGAGGTGGTTCAAAACTTCAAATCTTCTACTGATTAATCCACAACTAAATGACTTATTTTTTTCAGCCAGCTAAACTTGAGAATAGTAAAATTCTTTTTATGGCAATTAAAAAACAAAATAACACATTGTTCTTTTAATGCAACTATAATTAATTCACTTGAAAACATAATATTATTCCAAAGAATCATGAAAACTTGGCTTTAGAATATAAATTTGATCATGATATTTTAATATTCTCTATTACCCAAGATTTGGAATTTTAACTAAAATACATTTCTATTCATTCATGAGATTCATAATAATATAAAACATATTCTTATGGGCAATGTATGATCTAAATTTAGAAGTAATTTCTAAACTATAGCTCACAATGATAATAATTACAAACATTTTAATTAAAATTAGTATGGAAAACATTCAAAAAAGAAGATGCTGAATATTAGCTTTGCAATTTTTTTTTCTATCTAGAGTAAATTAATATGGTAATGTTTAACTTAGCAGGTTGTAAAGGGTCTTACTGAAAAACTATAGAGATTTTTCCCAAAATCTGAGCAGGGTACTCCCCTTCAGAAGACCAGTATTTATTTCCTTTCAAAATATGCTCATTTTGCATATAATTCAGTCACATGTTCAAACTTTGCATAGCAAATTGCACTATGTACATAATTCTCCCTTTTCATTGTTTATAAATGTTTAAAATACATCCAATTCACTCTAAGTTCCCTACTAAAACTACAGCTCATTGTTTCAAATACTTTCCTAATTGAGGTTTATATTATAAGAGCCTCTGTAGCAATTTAGCAGTTATAAAACAGAAAGGCTTTGCACGTATAGGGAACCCAGTGCTGGAAATGATGTTCCACTTGTCACTTCAAAAAATTTCAAGGGTTTCTTTTTCAATATTTTAATGCTATATACTTAATTTAGAATGATTTATTTAGATGACTCTCGAGTTCTCAGTAACTATGGAATCTGCTCCAGAAGTAAAACAAACAAACAAAAATACCCAGAAAATAACACCTTAGAATCATTTCCCTTTTTTCTTTTGAATGATTTCATAAACTAGAGATTCCTTTCACCTTCTTGAAAAACACATCTTTAAGCCTTTAAATGGGAAACAATCAACAGATGGGCAATTATATTTATTGGAAGGATTTTGGATTTAAAAGCAGGAAAAATGAATTCAAATACTGTCTCTGTACTAATAGCTCTGTATCTTTAGGAAAAGTCTATATCCTCAATTTTTTTCTTCACTTATAAATCAAGTTTGGGATAATTTCATTTTATATGTATTCAACCATTATTTGTTGATGTCCAGCTGTGTGCCATTAAATGTCCTGGATGCTGCAGACATAGCATTAAACAAAACAAAATACCTGCTTTCAAAAATCTTAAATCATTTGGTAGAATAGGGATAGAGAGAGACCAAATGAATAAACTCAAAAAGTAAATGGATATAATAGATTAGAATCAATACATTAGACAATGACACTTGTTTTGAAAATAATAACAGGCAAAATTATGGAAGGAACATTGGGTGGAGAGGAGTGGTCCACATTTCTGTTATAAAAATTATATGTGAAAGTCTTACAAATTCTAGAGCAGTAAAGAAATACTAACTTTTATATTATAGATATATAATTACATTATACATTCCACAGTTTAAAGAAAGATATTAATTAATAAAGGTATAGGGACTTTCTTCTCGGTTTATCTAATTTAATCATTGCTGGGAGCTAAGTAAATAAAAAGTAGCTCATTTCCTTTTCATTCCCCCCTAACACTGAGACTTGCAAAATATTATTTCTTCAGCTAAGGACATGAAACATATAACCACTATGAGACAAATTTCTAAAATTTGAAGCAAGTTACAGAGGCATGGAACATTGGAGGAAAACAAAAAGCTCAATTAAGAAAATGAACAAATTTGTAAGAAGCAGTATACAGATGCATGATTAAATGAACAGAAAAAATTTCATAACTAAAGAGAAGAGGCAGATGAACATAGTACACAGAGAAAAATAACAGAGTAACACGGTGTTGGGATGTTTAGCAGGTCATTTTCTGTGTGTGTGAATATATATCTCAAATGTTTACATTATCCATGTAAACTGGAGCTTTTGAGCCATGAATTTAATCAATGGAAAAGAAGGGGTAGTATTGTCTTTACTAGGAGACATTTTTTTTCTTGATATTCTTATGGGCTCTATTGTTTCTATATCTGATTAAAGATTAATTAACTTCTGGAAATTGTTTTCAAGTTGAAATATGTTTGTGAATTTTCTAGCTATAAATTTGCTTCACATATAAATTATACCTGATTTTTATGAATTTGTTTCATAAGACATTAGAATAGCTAAATTCTATAATAACTGAAGATTTTGTTTATATTTTTATCTATTTTTTTCTTTCCTTCTGTTATCCCTCAAATCTATTACTATACACTTACAAAGACTTGTTTTACAATTGAGAAAGTTCAATATTAGAGGGTAGAATTTACAAGGACTTATCAGTCATCTTTATTGTAAGATTTGAGAATTTTGTTCCGAAGTAACATGTGGATATGTTTTCTCAAGTTTGTAAATTGATTACTTCTTTAGGTTAAGGCCAACAAAGCCAAGTTATAAAGCAAATTTCACCATAAAGAAATGAAGGAAACCATTATGTGCATTAAAAATATAGCTTTAATTAATTTATGTGTTTGATCATAGAGGTAGAGCTTGAAAAGAGAGAATATGGTATAGTCAGACTTCAATAAGATTTAGTGATTTTGAAGAATAATTGCTGAGAAATCAGTGAAAGTACCAAAGACATATCAAGGGCGTTAGGGTCCTGAGATTGTAGGTCAAATTTGAGAGTTTCTAGGAATAAAAATCAGATTTCATCTACTTTTCAATTTTATTGAATCTAGGTCCTATTTTTAATTATTTTTTACTTGTAAAAAACCATGCAATTAGTGCTGTATGTGGAAAAGATGTTTTGGGAAATTAATCCAAACAGTGTATTTTAGCTATTCAAAGTATGAACTATAGATTTGCCTGGGATTCAGATACTGGTCCTGTGTCTTAGTGTTACTTTGGGCAAGTTGGAAATACTCTCTGTGCATGTTTCTTAACTTACTGAATGAATATGATAACACCTATCTTTTAAGGTTATTATAATAATTCCATGAACTCATCTATGTAAGATACTAGGAGTATATTGGACTCATCTTAGTACTCAGTAAACAATAACTATTTTCAAAGATGTTCTATTCATACCTAGGAAGCTCCAAAAAGCAGTTGGGAGTCATGCTGTTACTTTACTGAAACAACATCCTTGAAATTGGCCATTGTTTTACATCTATGTCTTTTATTCTATTCTCTCAAAAACATCACTTTATTACCCTATTACATCATGTCTAGAAATACCATTAGGTTTAACCATATGAAAGTGCCAATGTTTGAACATTTCGCATACTCAGAAACAACAGTTTAAAATGACCCAATCTATGAATGACCCTCTGATTCTTCATTCTGGCTTCAACTCCCTGCTTCCCTGTTCAATATTCCTATTACACTGCTTCCAAATTAATATTCTTTAAGTATAATTTTCATCCTGTCACTATTCAACCAAAGCTCCCAGAGATGCACAGGTGTCTACTGATATCTAAAAAATTATTTGAATGTGGAACAAGATTCTCTATGATTTATCCTAAGTTTAAATTTTCAAATATATGCCAAAGTACAATTTCTATTGTAGCTCATGCTCCTTTGGCTCTGGGCAGCCCCTGTTACTGCTTCACTCTGACTGCTAGATTCCTAGGAAACTTTACTAATCTCAGGGACCCAGTTCAAAGGAGAACTTTTTTTTTTTTTAATGAATTTGGGTTGACACTATCTCCTTTTGTGAAATACCTTTCAGGGTTTTCCTTCCTCACACTGACTTAACTAACTAGCCATTGCAAACTGTGAAAAGAGGTACTGGGAAGAACATACATGCAAATAGTATCTTTGCCTAACACTTAGGTATGGACACTCTAAAACTTTTTCGTCAAGGTGTCTCAGAATCTTGCCACCAAGGATACATTTCAGTCCAGTTAGCCTCTCACTGATTCCTATTATATAACATTAATAGACAACACAGATATTAAATTGCTATAAATCATATGCATCAAAAACATATCGTTGTCTTATGACAAAAGGGTTATAAAATTTTACTTAGTGGATTGATACATACAGAAGGTAATGAAGAATATTACTAACCATGACATTTCCTAAATGGATAATGAAACAGAAGAACTATCTAAGTCTTCCAGATTCAGATACTAGCTTCTTACATTAGGTTCTTTCTATTCTCCAACACTAATTCTATTACTATCACTATTTTTAGCCTTGATAATGTTCTCTATTCTCTGACTATGCCAATGTTCTCTTTAATTTCAGATATTTTGCCTTTCACAGTCCTTTATCTTAAATCTCTTCCTGTGACTTATAAAAATCTTACCTTTTTTTTTTAAATTATAAAATGTTAAATCTTACCTTCTTTAAGGCCAATAAAGGATCTGTGACCCAAGAGTAATTACTAATAGCACTTCCTTTCAGACTCAAAAATTTCCTATTTGGAATGATAAATTATATAATTACAATGTATAAAATAATTGAAATTGCAGTGATATGTGCTATTCGTGGGAGTTTTGTATAAATTTCAAATTCCCATAATCTCATTATTCTTGAGTACAGTGAATTGATATAATTTTTAAATAATTAGTAAACAGTTAACTTTTCACTTACATGGAAATCAATCTGTCTCTTAAACTACCAATTGTTTTTGTTTTATAATTTCAAGTCATGAATCTCATACTACATATCATTACAAATTATTAAAAATACTTAAAAAGCTCTTAACTAATAGAATATAATCTCTTCTGTACCTTTTTAGAATTTATCTCACTATAGTGTCTAACATGAGTTACATGACTAATAGAAAATGTTGCTTTTAAAAAAATATTTTATTTATTTATTTATTTGAGAGAGAGAGCGTGAGCACAAGTGTGAGGGAGAGGGAGAGAGAATCTGAAGCAGACACCACACTGAACACAAAGCCCAATATGGGGCTCAATCCTATGACCACGAGATCACTACCTGAGCTGAAACCAAGAGTCAGGCGCTTAACTGACTGAGCCACCCAGGCACTATGAAAATATTGTTAAATAAATAGTAAATGAAGACATTTTTAATGGTTGTCATTTTTACTATTATATATTTTTACTATTATAATTTACTAATAATAAAATGGAGATTGTAGGAGATACAAAAATATTAGAAAGACAACTCCAAATTGTGTTATATTAAAAAAACAATTATCTAATAAGGGAAAACACACTCTAGTTAACCCAACAAGTCAAGAACTTAGGGTGATAATCTCTTATGTATAGCATACAACTATCATCAAATGTTTCTTCAAACTCTTTTTGAAGCATTTGCTTTATGAAATGAATCCTAGGTACTTTTGCCTTCCCAGCATCCATTATTCATCTTTCTGGAAATAGCATCACAAAATTGCTTTGGAAAATAAGACTTTTCCCATAGACACAATCTTGCTAATACAATAATTAACTGTTTTCCTGCTCCTGTTTAACCTAAGATGGGTCAGTCATATGAGTTTTCACTGAAATTTGAATGTTGAGCAATAACACAGACACAGGAAATAGATGGCTTTGCATACCCTAAAGAAATTCTCCACTAATACTTGTTAATTAGACCCTACTGATGCCCTAGTTACTGCCATTTCTGATACAATATTCTTCAAATTATAATTCTTTGAGGTATTATATACCTTTTCAATAAATTCACCATTTTCTTATGTTAATAGGGTGCACTTCCGTTGCTTGTCATTGAGGGATCCAAATTAGTATACCATAAGACAGAGATCTTTATCATCTAGCAAAACAAATAGCCAATTTCACACATAGCCTTTATAGTCTAAATGGTTAACCAGACAATTCAGTAAATAATCTAAGTAGGTCTTTTAATGTGTTAGTTAAGACCATGGTCTCAAGCCAGACTTTCTGATTTTGAATCATGGATTAATCACTTATGAGTTGTATGACCCAAGCCTTAGTGTCAGTGGTTCGATCTCCTCAAAATTCTAACAAGGATAATAATACATTCTAGAGCTGTTTTGAGGAGAAAGTGTGCTAGCAGATTTGAAGTTCCTTAAAGACAGCCTGAACATTATATGTAGCTAATAAATAGTAACTCTCTTTTAAAAAATCATTGTATAGAATGGAATCACATCTATTGTGGAAGGTGTTTCAGGGACTTGTTATGGTAAGGTCACACTGATCTGCCCGTACAAGGTAAATCTTAAACCTTAAAAAAAGTGAAGGCAATGATCCAACCCTGGAATTCTATATTCCAAACCTGCAGCATTAATGCTAAACACCACTACTTGCATATTATCAGATGTAAGCAAAAACTGTGATAAAATCTAGGCAATATGAATGAGAATCATAATTTCCCCAGAGTTCTTTAGGAAGAGCTTGATAGTTATGTAAGTAGCAGAGTGTATCTCTTTTGAAACGTAATCACATATATTTTCTTCTTATAATTTTCAACAGTACATCTGGGACAAAAATAAACATATTCCAATTCCTCCTTAACAGTGCTGTAATTCTATTTCATTTGAGACCAAGAGGCAAAATATATTTGCATGTTCCCTAATCATACTTTTCATAGGAAATAAAAATCTTTCACTTAATGAAAAAAATGCCGAAGTAATAATATTACAGAATTCTGATATTGCATAATATGTTTATAATTTGCTAAATTAGAATTATTTGTTATCCGTGTGTTTTCATGGAAAAAAGATGACCTTTAACTGAAAGAAGGATGTGCTTAATTTGTTGCAAGGATATTGTAGGTGACAAATTATAACCAAAATTTCTGTAATGTTGGTGGTATAAAATAAAAAGTCTCCAATACCATTTATTCTATTCTTTATGTGTCAAAATAATTTTATCCTGTAAACTTGAGAGATTAACACTGCTGTTTAGTTGAAACTTAAGGTGCAAATCTGTGAAGTTTAAATTAGCTATAGTAGTTGCAGTTTGTTTATTCAAAAGTGGCTGGAGAGAGTTCTGTTTCTCCCTATGGAGAATTACCTTGTATTAACTTCTTTCTGAAAAAAAAAAAAACAAAATATGCTGGACCAAATATTAACAATAAACACACACACACAACTATTATAAATCTTATGATTTTTTAAATTTACAATCCTTAAAAAGCGATGCACATTCAGTGGAAACCATACTTTGAATTTCGCATTTTGCTCTTTTCCTGGGCTAAAAATATGTGGTAAATACTCTCTCATGATGCTACAGTAGCAGGAAACTGCAGCTCCCAGTCAACCATGTGAGGTTAAACAACCCATACACTTACAACCACTCTGTACCCATATAGCCATGCTGTTTCTCACTTTCAGTATAGTATTCAATAAATTACATGAGATTTTCAACACAGTATTATAAAATAGGCTTTGTGTTTGATGATGTTGCCCAGCCATAGGCTAATGTAATTGTTCTGAGCACATTTAAACTAGACTAGGCTAAGCTATGATGTTTGGTAGGATAGATGAATTAAATGCATTTTTGATTCATGATACTTTTAGCTTACACTGTGCTTACTGGGACATAATCACATCATAAGTCAAAGATATCTATCTATTTATCTATCTATCTATCTATCTATCTATCTATCTATCTATCTATCTACCTACCTACCTACCTATCTATACTCGAAGTTATTTGAGAGATACAAAAAAACATTGTCAGATTTGAGCATGAATTACGAAGAGTTAAGCATTAAATTCAAAGCCACTTTTCAACTTAAAGCAAATCAAAAGTGGTGGCTAGGAATTTATGGAACTGATCATAGCATTTTGTAGTTGCACTCTATAGCAGAGACAAAAATTAAAGTCCTTGTCACACCAACATAGACTACACCCTAGGCTTTCAGTTGAAATCTGTAGGGCTAATAACTAGAAATAATGGCAACTGGAAATGAATCAGGCCTTATAAATGATGATCTCCAAACTCAAATTAACCTCTGATTGGATTAATATTATTTGTCCTCAGCCTAAATTGCCCTGTGATTCTGATAAGCTAAGAAGAGATTTCAGCACCTCAAAAGTTTCATGTGACAAAAATTTGGGTTCAAGAAATTATGCTTTCAGCCATGACAAAAGAGCTAGTATTAGCTGTGCAATCCACCCCAAATGATTATAAAATTTGGATTAAATATGTGAAACAACTGAGAGTCTCAGAGAAAATCTAAGCCACTTATGACTTAAGGGTCTAAGAACCCAGAGAAAAGAGTGGAGTACCACAATGACTTCCACATCCTACTTCACATTTTTCACCAAGGCTTTTGCCAATGTGTAGTTTAGAGATTAGAGATTAATGAGGAAGTAGTAACCGAGACCTGCAACAAACTGATAGGGGGTTGAAAAAATAGTTGGAGTTCAGAGATCCCAAGGAAACTAGGACTTGAAGGGTCTCCAGAAGAGTGTGACTAAAATTTCAAGTGCAATTCCATTTTCAGGACTTAACTCCCGTACTAGGGAGGTATAAGATAAGACTAAGAAAATAAGCAAAAAAAACAAAAACAAATACAAATACAAAACAAAACCCAAAAAACAAACAAACAAAAAGCCATCTTGGAGCATAAATCCTGAGCACAGATTTCAGCAGTCTTGCTGTTCTGAGAAGGCCAAATTTAGAGTTCAGAGATGGCAAATTCTAGGATCTCTGGTAATTCCAGAAACTTTATTTCCAATGAAAAGATAGAAGGGCTGACCTCTAGAAGAAAAGAAATTTCTAGAGGCAGGAAAAATAAATTGGCCAATACAAATCAGTCTTAATAGAGCATAAAACCTATGTTCAATCTCATCATGATGATTTTCTAATACCCTATCATCTTACTAAAACCTGAGAATAACTTTTTAAATTTTTGTTTTATTATGTTATGTCACCGTACATCATTAGATTTCGATGTGGTGATCCACGATCCACTGTTTTCGTATAACACCCAGTGCTACATACAGTACATGCCCTCCTTAATGCCCATCACCAGGCTAACCCATCTCTCCACCCCACCCCCTCTAAAACCCTGTTTGTTTCTCAGAGTCCATAGTCTCTCAAGGTTCGTCTCTCCCTCCGATTTCCCCCCTTCACTTTTCCCTTCCTTCTCCTAATGTCCTCCAAGCTATTCCTTATGTTCCACAAATAAGTGAAATCATATGATAATTGACTTTCTCTGCTTGACTTATTTCACTTAGCATAATCTCCTCCAGTCCTATCCATGTTGATGTAAAAGTTGGGTATTCATCCTTTCTGATGGCTGAGTAATATTCCATTATATATATGGACCACATCTTCTTTATCCATTCATCTGTTGAAGGGCATCTCAGCTCTTTCCACAGTGTGACTATTGCGGACATTGCTGCTATGAACATTGGGGTGCATATGGCCCTTCTTTTCATACATCTGTGTTTTTGGGGTAAATACCCAGAAGTGCAATTGCTAGGTCATAGGGTAGCTCTATTTTTAATTTTTTCAGGAACCTCCAAACTGTTTTCCAAAGTGGCTATACCAACTTGCATTCCCACCAACAGTGTAAGAGGGTTCCCCTTTCTCCACAACCTCTCCAACATTTGTTGTTTCTTTCCCTGTCCATTTTTGCCATTCTAACTGGTGTAAGGTGGTATCTCAATGTGGTTTTGATTTGGATTTCCCTGATGGCTAATGATGATGACCATTTTTTCATGTGTCTGTTAGCCATCTGTATGTCCTCTTCAGAGAAGTGTCTTTTCATGTCTTCTGCCTATTTTTTGACTTGATTATTTGTTTTTTGGGTGTTGAGTTTGAGTAGTTCTTTATAGATCTTGGATACCAGCCCTTTATCTGTAGTGTCATTTGCAAATATCTTCTCCCATTCTGTGGGTTGCCTCTTTGTTTTATTGACTGTTCCTTTGCTGTGCAGAAGCTTTTTATCTTGATGAAGTCCCAAAAGTTCATTTTTGCTTTTGTTTCACTAGCTTTTGGAGATGTATCTTGAAAGAAGTTGCTGTGGCCGATGTCAAAGAGGTTACTGCCTATGTTCTCCTCTAGGATTTTGATGGATTCCTGTTTCACCTTGAGGTCTTTCATCCATTTTGAGTTTATCTTTGTGTATTGTGTTAGCGAATGGTCGAGTTTCATTTCTCTGCAAGTGGCTGTCTAATTTTCCCAGCACCATTTATTGAAGAGACTCTCTTTTTTCCATTGCATATTTTTCCTTCTTTGTCAAAGATTATTTGACCATAGAGTTGAGGGTCCATATCTGGGCTCTCTATTCTGTTCCATTGGTCTATGTGTCTGTTTTTGTGCCAGCACCATGCTGTCTTGGTGATCACTGCTTTGTAATATAGCTTGAAATTGGGCAACGTGATGCCCCCAGCTTTGTTTTTATTTTTCAACATTTCCTTGGTAATTCGGGGTCTTTTCTGATTCCATACAAATTTTAGGATTGTTTGTTCCAGCACTTTGAAAAATGTCATTGGAATTTTGATTGGGATGGCATTGAAGGTATAGATTGCTCTGGGTAGCATAGACATTTTAACAATGTTTATTATTCCGATCCATGAGCATGGAATGTTTTTCCATCTTTTTGGGTCTTCTTCAATTTCTTTCATGAGTGTTCTGTAGTTCCTAGAGTATAGATCCTTTACCTCTTTGGTTAGGTTTATTCCGAGGTATCTTACGGTTTTTGGTGCTATTGTAAATGGAATCGTTTCTCTAATTTCTCTTTCTACAGTTGCGTTGTTAGTGTATAAGAAAGCAACTAATTTCTGTGCATTGATTTTATATCCTGCCACATTACTCAATTGCTATATGAGTTCTAGTAATTTAGGGGTGGAGTGTTTTGGGTTTTCTACGTAAAATATCATGTCATCTGCAAAAAGAGAGAGTTTGACTTCTTTGCCAATTTGAGTATCTTTTCTTTTTTTTTGTTGTCTGATTGCTGTTGCTAGGACTTCTAGTACTATGTTGAACAATAAGATGTTGAATCTTCAAGTATACTATATTAAGGAGAATAAGGAAAATAATATATCATGACAAGAAGGGATATACTATGTATTAGGGAACTTATTTGTTAATCTTGACATCTGAGATATGTGTCAATAATTTGGATATTTGCAAGTAATGATCTTATTGACTATCAACTAAATGGACATACAATAATTATATTCTTGCCACACAACACCCAGTGATCCCTATAAAACCTAAGAGAGATCTTGTTTTCTCTATTTAACACCCTCCAATAGTCTTGCATTTTCTCTGAAAATAAAAATAAAAAATAAAAATAAAAATAAAATCCTAATTCTTTAAAGTGGCTTACAAGATGCTTACAAGATGCTACAAAAGCTACATCTCTTTTTACTACTTTCTCTGTTGTACTTTCTCCACTGTGGTCATACTGGTCCTGCTAGTCTTCAAATGTGAAAAACATTCCTGTCCTGGGACCTTTTCTTAGCCATCCCTTTTTTGAGAAACCTCTAATTCTAGATGTCTTTTTATCTGCTTGACAAATTTCCAAATTTGCTCCACTTCGACCTTTGCTCAGATGTCACTTTTTTTCATGAGCCTTTGTCTAGCTACCTATACAGCACTCACAAATCCATATCCTAGAACAAAGCTGATATCCCTTCTTTTATTCTCTTTCTCTCAGTAGATAGATGATAGATAAAGACAGACAGATGACATAGATAGATATAGATATAGATAGATATAGATATAGATATCTTCACATTATCTTCTAATATACAGCTTGTAAGACCAGATAGTAATATAACTGTCACAGGCAAGGTTGATAACCTCAATGGAGATTAAGACTAAAATGACTGCTAATAGACCATGATTTCCAAGAGGTGTGATAAATAAAGGCCAAACAAGGTGCTACTCCATTTATGTAACTGTAAAAACTTGACAGCTGAGTAGCAGAAATCTTATATCAGCCATCACAATGAAAATTCAGTCCACCACATACTTCCTACTTCAGAACCCATTCACAATTCCAGAGCCCAATAATTGAAGGACAAATATTACCTTGAGAAAGAATGTTCCAACTCCAACTCTAAAGCTATGCATGAATTATTTCTCTGATACTTTTCAAAGATACTGGCAATGGTTTTCCAACACAAATATACTTGGAAAAAGAGATATCATGACTTTTTAAGAAATCATAATCTTAGGTAGGAAGTCTGAGCTAGTACTAATGCCTCATGACTCAAACACTACTGTGGTCAAAATTAGAGTAGGAACTAATGAATATCATAAGTGACAGTTTCACAGGGAGTCTAAGGGGTCCTGTATTTATTTTCCTCATTCATTAATATATAATTGGACATACATAGTCACCAGAAAGTAGAACTGTAACATTTGATCCTGATCTAGAAAATAAAGATAATTGTGGTATGAAGACACAGGGGAAACCCATAAAAATGTTAACTAATCATGCCATGATAGTAAATAAAAATCTGTGGTACATTATGGGAGGAATTGTAGGAGTAATTGTCACCAATGAAGATGTGAAGTTTGCAGTTTGTTGTCCTATCACATCCCTATTAATTTATTTGTTTGCCCTCTATAAATCTAGCTGTATCATAGATGACTGCATACTACCATGGATTTAATCATGTTGTAGTCTCAAATTTAGCGGCTATGGAGGATGTAACATATTTGCTGGAGCAATTCAACAAATCCCTGGCACCTGATACATGAATATTTATTTGACCAATATTTTCATTTCTATACCCACCATTAGAGAAGATTAAAATGGCTTGGCTCTTATCTGACAAAAACCACAGAGTACTTTTATTTACTTAAATCAGAACTGTCAGCAGTCCAGCTTTCTGTCATAATGTAGTTCACAGGGACCTTGATCATATTATCATTCCGCATATCTCATAATGTTGAACTGAAATTACAGCATTGTGTTAGTTGGACATCATGTTAATTAGACAACATTAGCTGGTTATTAAGAAATTGCAATTAAACAAGACACCTTAGTAGGAAACATGTGGAACAGAAACTGGAAAATAAGCAAATGGGAATTAGGAGACCTACTATTTGCTAACATTTTTAGGGGTCCAGTTGTCAGCACATAGCATGGTATCTCTGCTAGGTAAAAGACACATTGCTGAATCTTGGATATCCTACCACTAAAAAAGATGCCTAACACTTGTTGAGCTTGTTTATTTACCTTTCAGAGGTATCACATCCAATCTTGGATGCACTAATATCATCTATTACTGAGTTATCCAGAAAGTTAAAGTTTTGAGAGGAGCCTAGAAAAAGAAATGATCCTATGTAAGGTCCAGACTGTAGTACAAGTCATTTTGCTCTTTGATCCTTGTGATCTCACAGGTATGACTGAGTTAAAACTATCTGTGGTAGGTTTCAATGTATCATGTGATATTTGTGGTAAACCCCAGTAGCAGAGTTGAAGTTCAGAACTTGTAATAGTTATCTAATGCTGTGTAAAAAATTACCTCAGATTACTTCAAGTGTGCTGTAACCAACAAACATTTATTATCTCATAGCTTTTGTGGTTCAAGAATCTGGCTATGGTATTGTTAAGTACCTATGTTTTAATCTCTCTCACAAGGCTCTAGCCAGGGATAGAGTATCATCAGAAGGCTTAGTAAAAGTGGACTTTCAAGTTTATTCTCATGGCTATTGTTAGCATTCAGTTTCTTATGAAATGCTGGACTGAGGGCTTCAATTCTTAACTAGATGTTAGACAGAGACTTCCTTTGCCACTTGGATTTCTTGATAGAGCAACTTCAACATGGTAGATCATTTCTCCTCAGAACAAGTGAGAGATAAAGTGAGAGAGAGCAAACAAGATGGAATCCAGAGTCTCTTTGTAATATAATCTCAGAAAATATTTTTTCTTTTTTTTTTTGAAAGATTTTATTTATTTTTGACAGAGAGAGAGTGTGTACAAGCAGGGGAAGCAGCAGGCAGAGGGAGAGGGAGAAGCAGGCTTCCTGCTGAGCAGGGAGCCCAATATGAGGCTCCATCCCAGGACCCTGGGATCATGACCTGAGCCGAAGGCAGACGCTTAACCATCTGAGCCACCCAGGCGCCCCTCAGAAAATATTTTCTGAGAAAATATTTTCTGAGATTAAAAAGATTTTATGCAGTGCATTCATCATAATGGGTCAGAAGATTAAGTTCATACTCAAGGCAATAGCATTAGACAATTGTGGGAATATCAGTAGACAAAAATAATTCATGGCCATCTTTGATGCTGCCTACTACATATATTTAGGGTTTTGGAGCAGAGTTATCATTACTTCTGCAGTAGAGAAATACCCTTGTTAAAAAATACATATGGTATGCCAGAAGGTTCCTAGTACAGTTTGATGAGGTAATAATAGAACATTAAATGATCATACATTTTGGGCTGCCTATTAGGAATTAGATGTTATCTGATTTACTATGTCAAAAGACTGAGAGTGTACATTAAGGACAGGGATCAAGCAGGCCCAGAAGGTGATTCCTCTGTCATAAGCACAATCTAAACATTTATGTATTATTTTTTTAAACATTTATGCACTATTGATTAGTGCAGCATCTTACAGAGCATTATCTTTGACCAAAGGTGTCATTACACATAAAAGGAGGTAACAAAGAGATCATGGAAATCAGATTTTCTTGTGTATCTATATATTCAATTATACGGAAATAGTAGTCCTGATATAAAGTGGATCACACTTTGAAGACTCAGCTAAGGAACTCTGCACTGTGGTGGCAATGCCCTCCAGGAAGCAGCATAGGAAGCTGCATATGATTCATATTCATATGAAGTTTTCCCAAAGAAAACTTCCACAAAACACTGATCGAGACTGGTGAATAAATACATCACCTTGGTTGGAATAGCTATGAACTGTGATCTGATTTTACATTGTTTCCCACAAAATCTCAGAAAGATTAAGCATGAAGCCACACTTAGATGGCTGACTTGATAATATGCCTGTCATAAGCTAGTTTCTTTTCTTTAACTTTACACTTCACTGTGGTTCTCAAACCTTCAAAATAAATTATTTGTGATTGAACACTTGTGTTGAGGTGTGCATCACTGGGAATCCAAAACAAGGCAAATGACATTTAGTGTCCTAAGCAGCTCCTAAGGACCAGCTATAATCAGTGAGTACGAAGTGAACAGTCAAAAATAAGAAACAGGAAATGGGAGGGAACTGTGCAGAGATATTCCCCTTGCATTATCTCTGCCATGGACAGGTTCAAGATGCATTTCCTTCATTTAATCATTTTATAGAACTCCCACATGATGACCAAACATTTGCTTTGCTTCCATGGCTCACTTTCAAATGTAAACCAACATTGAAATGCATCTTATCTCAATCCTTAATATCTTTCCTTGACTGACATCCCATCTCTTTTACTGTCCCTCACTGCTAAGGGTTTTTATCTCTGTGATAAAATGTGTAATACTTTAATAACTTTGGTTCTAATTTCAGCTTTCATGTAAGACTATAAACAAGGCAATGATGGTTTTGCATCCTGGGATAAAGATCTTAATTGGCAATTTAATATCAACATGTACCATTAGGGATATTTTACAAAACAAATGACAACCACAGTATTACGGGTCTTGAATCTTGCAGGATGTGCATCATACAGATGCAAAGTCTGACAGTATATGGTTAAAACATAAAGAATCTAATTTTGTCTGGCTAATCTTGAATGTGAAACACATGAGCTAGAAAATGCTTTGTAAAATTGAATTTTAGAAAATATGTAAAAAAACTTATAAAAATATTTTATGAAATATGTTATAATATGCCTTGAAAAATTAATCTATTAGAAAATGATGACCTTAATTGTATTTTGAAATTGAAAAAAAAATCATTCTAGCTATCTAAAATTATGAAAAATGCCTAGTGTGTTATGTATCTTGTAAAAAAGAGCCATTGGGTCTCCTTCTATTCTAACTTTATAAAACAGTCCTTAGGTTATAGGTTTTCATTCAATTTATAATTTCTGAATGTTGGTATAAGGAACACAAGCAAAAAATATATTATTTTTGTATTAATAAAAATATTTTTAATAATTTAAGTTATTTGAGATTAAAATATTTTAAAAATATGTTTCACTTGACCATATTATAATATTATACAGTATTATCTTTATTAAATATGGACTCTAATTTGCATAAAACTCAGTGAGTAAGCAGTAGTATATATTTTATTTAAGACCACAAAGTAATACAAATACACTCATATCTATGTACGTATTTATTTCTGCCCTTTTCCAGAAAGGTTGTGAAATAGCATACAGAAATAAGTACAATTCCATCAAATAAAACAGTCAAAATAAATATTGATGAGGAATGTAAGGGAAAGATTCAAATAATTGAAAACACACAATGGAGATATAAATAAACTTAGATAAAAAATGTATGGTAAAATTATATATATTTTATATCAGGCCCAAAAGTTATGAGTAGACTTTTGTAGTACTTATTCTAGCAATTTCATAAAGCTAGTGCAGGGGAAATTAAAGTAAATTAAAAAAATTAACATAAAATTTTTTCCATAAATATTCAAAGAAAACATTTTTTGATTAAATAATATTTATAATTATAAATATATTGACAATGATCGTACTTCATATTTAAAGAAGCTTCATATGTTTTATATGGCATGAATCTCTACGTAGGAACCTCTCTATCCTTGGATATAATTCCCAGAAGAACTACTCTGATCCTTCTCAGAAGGGTTCTATATCCAAAATATGAGAGTTAAATGGATTCTCTAACCAGCAAACACCAAGCTCCAATCCTTCCACATCAACCCCTTGCCCTACACACATATTTTTTCTTAAGTTCCAATATTCTCAATAAATATTGATTACACACAGAACGTGTCAAAAAAAGACTATTTCAGAAGGAGCACTAATGTAATATTCTGAAAATCCCTATTTCAAATACCTGAGGTTCCTTCCATGTTCTCATTAACAATGTCATTAAGAAGGAGACTGAAGATAGCCATAATCCATCAGTAAATTCCTACAAATGTATTAATATGGAAGCTGGATTAAAATGATAGTTGGTGTTTAATTAAGAGAATTGTATGTATAATAATCCCATGATGCTTTTCCTCACAAGGGAAAACTGTCAGGGTAAGAGATCCAGCAATACTTCCCAAATGAATACACAGAGTGGAGAGAATCTCAGAGTCAGTGGGGATATGTGATGAAGCACAAGGAGGGAAAATAAGTCATCATCATAGTACTGTGGCAGAAATTTGGGTGGAGATGGGGATTGTTTTAGCAGATGGTGTAAGTGGAAAACATTGCGCACATGTTGAAGAATCTTAAAAATACTACTAGTTATCACCATGCATGAGACAACTAATCATTGTTCAAGGATTCTGAAGTCTAATGACTCTGTTTTGTTTTCAACACTACACAGAGACCCAGACATCAAGAGTTCTTATTTTTATGCAAGCTAGAATTTGGGGTCACAATCTAGGATTTGGAACATAGATAAACACATAATTGCTATCCAATATTTATTCTGCTCTTCTTTCTGACTAATGGAAATCTGGTATTGTTTTTATTGGGGGGAGGCATGTGTCCAAACTAAAATAAAATCCAAAAAACTCAATTCCCTAGATTTTTAAAGATAGGCATAGCCAGATCTCACAGTTTTGCCAGTGACAAATCAGTACAAATCCATGTAATATTTCTAGTTGTTTAGCTTTCCCGAGAGGGTATTCACCTCCCTACTCCTTGGTTATTTATCCTTACTATCTGGAAAACAGATATGAACTTAGAGCTATATCAGATGTCTCTAGACTGTGAAGCAACTGAGGTTAAAGATCTACACCAAAGATAGGATAGACAAAGGAAGGAAGAAGGGAAGTAAGAAAGGACAGAAGGATGGAAGGGAAAAGGGTGGGTGGGACAGAGGAAGGAAGGAAGAAAGGAAAAGGCTAACAGATGAATGGCATCACGGTACAGATTTCAAAAGTTGGAATGGATTGCTTGTTATATGATCAAAATAATCCCTATTTGATTAAGCCACTGCAGTTTCATTTGTAGTAGGTAATTCTTAAATAATACAGATCATTGTTCTACTAAGCAATTATCATGTTGGAAATGAGCCATGATTATGGTCAACAGAGGATCCATTGTTCCAATGATTTGCAAAGATATATAAGAATTTCAAACAGGTGTCCCTTATTATATTACGAAGTATCATGTACGTATTTTAGATATATTTTTTAGCTCAGACACATTTGGGGAAAATATGTTGTTAGGGACTGGATGTTAAAATTATAAGATCAAATTTATACAATAATAAATGTTTAGATATCTCTTTAAGTGCAGTTCTCACTTGGCAATTTGTTTTTATATCAGTGTGAAAGTACTTTTTTAGGAATTAGAAGTTGTTTCTAAAAAGGAAAAAGTGGTTAGTAAGAAATATTTTTTAAGGGGCGCCTGGGTGGCTCAGTCGTTAAGTGTCTGCCTTCTGCTGGGATCATGATCCCAGGGTCCTGGGATCGAGTCCCGCATGGGGCTCCCTGCTTCGTGGGAAGCCTGCTTTCCCCTGTCCCACTCCCCCGCTTGTGTTCCCCCTCTCGCTGTCTCTCTCTCTGTCAAATAAATAAATAAATAAATCTTTAAAAAAAGGAAATATTTTTTAAAACTTTCAAACTCTTTTAGAAAAACAGATGAGACTATATTATCTAAAGTGGCTTCTGCGGGACTTTTGATAAAGTGGTATTTGGAAAACTATTACAGGTTAATTACTATGAAAACATGTGAGAGGTTTACCAATGAAATAAATCCAGGGACTTGAAAACAAACCTTGAACATCATTCATCAATACGGAGGACTGAAATCATATTTGTACGCATGTATGTATCTGTGTGTGTGTGAGTGTGTGTGTGTGCACAAGGATGTGCTATTGAAGGCATGGTATACTGGCTTCTAAGTGTGAATTTTACCAGATATTGCAAGCAATTCACAAAGGCCAAACTGAAAAGATTTGAAGTGTTTTGGCTTGCATAATTTTAAAATAATTAAGCCAATATTTAAAAATAAACAATGAAATTTAGTTGAGTAATGAAACTGAAACATCAAATTTTCTACCTTCTGTAAGAATAATTGGAAGATCTGGTATACATTTCTGTATGACAACAGTCAGCTAGATATAATTAGTGACTTGTCCCTTTATGCAGGACATAGTATCACAATTACCCATAGTTCCCAACACTCATATATTTTGTGTTTTTACTTGCAAATGCCTTCTTCACACTGTGATGTAAGAATTTCCATATATGTGTTGGCTACTCAGGACTGCAAATTACCTTATTCTTGTATATCTGCATACTCATATCACATATTGATCATGACATCTGTTTCAATGCAGTGTTTACTTCACTTGAAAAAACTAATAGCACGATAGATTTGATAGTTTAATAAAAATATATCTTCATGAGAGCAGAAAATATTCTCTCTCTCTCTCGTATATGTGTATGTGTGTGGAGTAAAATTAACAGAAAGAAATTCATGTTACAGTAATTATCCACTAGAATTTGGTAAAGTGAGACTAGTGGAATAAAAAATGTCTGAACATGGACATATAAGGACTATAATTAAGAATTGGTGAGAATCTTGGATAGGTTTAAAAATGATTCTTTATATTCTTTATTATGCTTCATTTTATTAGGACTGAGTAGAAAAATAGGTGAGATGATTGATAGTTCCTGTCAGAGAATTAGTCCAGCTGTTGCAGTTCTTACTTGACCAGAATGTACTAAAAGCAAGAAAACCAACACGGAGAGAAGAAAGAAAAAGAAAGGAAGAATAGGCACTTGGAATGAATGCAATATTTTATTTGGAGTCATAGATATCTAAAGAAGCATTTAAGAAGCTATAGGTGTGAAAAACTGTAGATTCTCTGTATACCTCTTTATGAAAAATACAGAGAATGTGGTAGTTTATGAACTCTATGCCAGTGGTGCTAATAGCTCGACTAAACTATTCAATATGCTTTCTCCTATAGGTAGTTCTCAGGAATTTCAAAAGTTTCTAACTCTTACAAGAGGTCAGGCAAGTAATATATTTTTTTAAATATTTATTTTTTTGTTTGAGAAAAAAAAAAGGAGAGTGTGAGCAGGGGGAGGGGCAGAGGGAGAGGGAGAGGGAAAGAGAATCTCCAGCAGACTCCTCGTTGAGCACAGATCCAGATGCGGGCTCAATCTCATGACCTTGAGATCATGACCTGGATCAAAATCAAGAGTTGGATGCTTAACCCACTGAGCCACCTAGGTGCCCCTCAGGCAAGTAATGTTATATATCATAAGATACCCTTAATTTTTCAACAGCTTTATTGAGATATAAGTTATGCACCATAAAATTTACCTATTTTAAAATGTTTTATAGCTCAGTAAATTTTAGTAAATTTATACAATTGGGCAATCATCATAATAACCCAGTTTGAGAACACTTCCACCTCCACACAAAATTTTTATATGGCCATTTGCAGTCAATCCCTTGTCCACTGTCTGCCCCCCAAAACCACTTGCTTACTTTCTGTCTCTATAATCTTGTCTTTTGTAGATTTTTAAAATATAAAGGCATTCATATAGTATTTGTGGGGACTATCCATCTTATTGCATATGCCATTCATTTATTTCATTTTATTTTTGAACAGTATTTAATTGTATGTGTATACAACATTTTAAGAAGTCTATTCAGCATCTGATGGACATCTGCATTATTTTCAGTTTTGGGCTATCATGAATAATGGAATTATGGACATGCATGTACACCCATGGACATGCACCAGTCTTTGTATGGATGTATGTTTTTTTTTTCTCTTAGGTATATACTTACTAGTTGAATTTCTAAGTTTTATGCTTAGCATTTTAACAAATTTCAAGCGTTTCTGTCCACAGTGTCTTGGCATTTTTGCATTTTTACTATGATGTAGGAAGACACCAATGTGTTCTCCACATCTTGCCAATACGTAATATTATCATTCTTTTTCAATATATCCATTTTAGTGGGTGTATCGTGTTATGTCATTGTGGCTTTCATTTTCATAAAGCTAATGATGTTGACCTAGTTTGCTTAAACATTTACCATATGTATATAATTTTTGGTAAAACGTCTATTAAAAATTTTGATATTTTTGAAAATTGGGTTTCTTGAACTGAGGATTTATTTTTACTTATCTGAGAAAAAGATCATTTATCAGGTGTATAATTTGCAAATACAATCTTCAAGTCTGTGAGTAATCTTTTAATATTCATAATGTTTTCTTTCAAAAAGAAAAAAGTTTTAATTTTGATCCAATATATCAATTTTTAATGGATAATTCTTTGCTTCATATCTAATAAATCTTTGCCTAACTTAACAGCATATTTTCTCTTTAATTTCTGTTTTTATTCTAGAAATTTCATATCTTACATTTAGGTCTGTTATCCATTTGAGTCTAACTTTTGTGTGTACAATGTGGTATTCCATACTTTTTTCCTTCATCAAGATTTTCTCTCTCAACAATACCTATTAAAAATTTCCCTCAGGGAATTGGAATAGCTCTAAATCACCTTTTGTTTTCATATTTATATACAATCCACAGTATGGATGTAAAACAAATTATTTAACTATTCAATAACTAATATTTTGTCCCTAGATTTTGTTCCTACTTATAGTATTGTGATAATTTTCTATCCTATCATGGTAAGATAAATTTCCAGAAGTAAGTATGCAGTCAACATTTTTTTTTTCAGTAAAGAGTATATTATTTCACTTCTATCACTGTTCTGTGAGATAATTCATCCCAGTCATCAATAGGTGTTTTACTTTAATTTCATTTACTTTTGTCAGGCAAATAAGCAAATGTGATGTCTTCTTTCACTGTTGCTTGTTTTTCCCTGATTATTTGTGAGCAGGAGGAACTTATCATGTTGAATATTTTTTGGAAAAAAAAGTTAAGTGGAATATATGTTAATAAAACTTCTAATAATCCACTTTATTTTTGTATCATATGCATAATTTTATTTTTCTTGTGATCTTGGGGAGAAGAATCATATGACAGAATAAATAAGTTAAATATATATCTTCTTCAGAATTTCAATCAAACTCAGAATTTAACCCATGGGCTTATTGAATTAGTTCAAAAATTTCTAGATCATCAGCCACATATATATAAAAGTAAGCACAACATATATGAATTGATTTATTTAAAAATCTGGGTAGTCTGCTTACTAGGTCATTCAGCTTTATTATGCAGTATTTTAAAATATTTTTCTACAATATGCCCTAACATAAGAAGAAAATGATATAAACCTGGAGGGTTTTTTTTTTTTTGAGAAAATAACAGTTATCAAAAATTCTAGGAAATTTTCAAAAATTTTAAACAAGTCAAAATTGAATGGAAAATATGTATTAATTTGTAGATTTTGTTCCAAAGAAAATGTAAATGTTATTAATGATTGAGTATACTTTTTGGCTTTTTAAATTAAATATTTTATTCTGATGGAGTTATGTACACTTTGTAATCTTTTCAAACATTTTTTCTCTTTGCCAAGTTATTCTTTTTTACAGTTAAAAAATAAGTGGCTAGACTTTATAATGTTTTCAACTTTGGTATATGCATCGATCTAATCTATTCACCTGATATATTCATCAATATGTTCACACTGATCAAGTCTATTAATTAGTTTGTATCCAGCAAATTATATCCACTAAGCTGTAACAGAAACTGATTATTTTTGATAAATTTAAGTACAATAAGATATTAATAGGGAAGGTGAATGAGATATCACATTGCTTTGACAAGTTACCTGCTGGTGGATAATTGACCCTACCTGGTGTTATTTCTTAGTGTTCAAAAGAGTAAGTAAATGTTGTTGTCACATATTCTTTTGCATTCATGTGATGTGTTGGGTGTAAGATAACAAATAGTACAGGGATTATAAATTGAAACAAAGCAGAATATGAGAATTATAGTTTAGTCTATTTGGTCATCGTATAGCTTCAGGCTCAGGTTGGTAAATGGTTAGTAACTGCACTTAATTAAAGGGATTCTACTTTTATCTGCTTTATAAATCCTTCCAGTTCTCTTAGCTAGCAAATCCATACTTCTAAGCAAACAAAGGGTCAACCATTGCTCATTTGGTATGAAAACATTAAAAAAACTTATACATAATAATTCAAAAACATTTCTATTGATGTTAATAGATAGGAGTATTTTGTAAAAGATGATTACCTGAGGAAATGATTCTATGTTCCTGTAAGTAAAAGATAAAATTAAACACACAACACACATACACCTACACACACAAACATACCAATTTATATATCATTTTTGTTTTGCAAGTGTTGTGAAAAATGAAAATTGAAATTTTGATAATAAATATCACTATGAAACTTTACATTATACCATGTTTCTTATTTACCTAGGATCAAAATTCTGTGTGATTTAAGTTAAAGCCTTTACGTTCCCTAAAAATTTCAGTTAAGTGTACAGGAAATATGGAAAAAAATGAAAATGAATATTTCTTGATGATGATATTTACATTTTATATCACAAAGCCTTTAGGAAATGGCCAAAGCCAGGTATAAAATCCTAAAAAGGAAACTCAAAATAGACACACCACCAAAACTAGTATGATTGACAGAATAGTTAATGTATTAATGAATTAAAACTGCAAAAAAATTAACTCAAATATTTATCATTTCTAGAATTATTATTGTACTAACTTGAGAGTTTATATTTAAATAAGAAAAGTTTAAGCTTCATCATAATGTCTTTACAAGTTCTGAGAGTTAGAAATCAGTAATACATGAGTTATAATGTCAAGTGGTATCTTACTATAAGTGTATACAATTTAACCAATGGATCACTTCTTGAGTGATTCTTTAATTGTAATATTTAACACAGTATGTAATTTATTTGAGCTTGCATCTCAATTCTTAGCAATTTGTTTTGCTACAGATTAAATATTATGCAAATTTATTTGGTTTCTAGGCTTTTATTTAGAAGGAACACCTTTAAGAATGATTTATTTAGTACTTCCACATAAAATAAATAGCTTTAGAAATATTAATCATGATGAAAGCTGATAAATTATATTCTTAAGAGTAAATACATCATTTATAATCAGTGAAAATCAATGAATGATTTACTTTATTCCACTTTTGAATGACTTCAAAATAATGCTAATACAATGAGATGAAATAACAAATCTACTAAATTTCTGAAATAACCTGACCTTCAAAATCAAATTTTGAGTCTATTAAAATTTTTTCTGGGACTCAACCTCACCAATAAACAGCTGTGAAGGAGATCAAAACTTGATCTTTTAAATAATAGTGTTTTACTCTCTTCTCTTCACTAAAAATAAAACATTGAAATTAGGTTCTAAGATATTTGCAATAAACAAAGTTGTGTTTTAGGCAACTCATGTGTGAATCACTATAAACTGCTTTCAGAATAATGCAGGGACTAATTTCAGTTTTTATTTGCAAGCACTTGGTGTATTCTCCACTACCTCTAAAGCCCATTGTGGTTTGTGCCACAAATCATACTATGCCCATGATATCTGTTTACGACAGTCACCACATGATGCCAAGACTTTCTGTCCGTCTCTTATGGCCCAGACTCTAATCCGTCTCTGATCCCTTCTGACTTCCCCACTTCACCCAAACCACTATGATTCAGTTCATTGTCCACCACCTGACATATAATGACTTTCTTATTGATCTTAATAATAATATTCTTGGTCCCTATTGTCAAAATACATAATTTTTTAAAGATTTTATTTATTTATTTGACAGAGAGAGAGCGAGAGCGAGAGAGGGAACACAAGCAGGGGGAGTGGGAGAGGGAGAAATAGGCTTCCTGCTGAGCAGGGAGCCTGATGCGGGGCTCTATCCCAGGACCCTGGGATCATAACTTAACCACAGATGCTTAACCCACTGAACCACCAAAATACATAATTTAAAAAATTTTCAGACCATACTTGCTCTGTTTCCCAATTCAGTACATTCAGAATAAATACCACAATGATCTACACAACAGCTCTAACACCCCATCTCATCTTAAGTTTTTCACCCTTTTTCTTATTCAATATGTTCTATTTTCATGTAATCTTGCTGTTTCTTGCACTTTCCAGGACTTTTGCCTTAGTTCTTTCTGGAATTGATGTTTTGCTTAAGATTTCTATGATATTCATCTTCACTGCTATCAGGCTATACTTAAGAAACCAGTGAGATCTTCCTGACAATCCTTTTAAAAGTGTCTCCCAATACTCCCCATCCCACTTTTTGATTAATTTTTTCACTGTACCACATATTACCTTCTATATACTATATGAGATTCTCCTCCTTGTGTTTATCAACTTTTTTCCATGTTTCCTTACTGCTCTTACTTGAAATTAAAGTCCAGGAAAAGATTTTATTGTGTATATGTATGTATTTTTAATACTGTATTCCAGATGTTTTCATAGTGACTGACAGACACTTAATAAATATCTGTTGACTCTGATGGATGAATGTTAAACCTCTTTAATGGCAATAGGGATTGATAGAAGACTGCTTTTTCATTTTTTAAAACATACACATACACTAATGAGCCAAACAAGAGTCTCCTCCTAATATCTCAATACCTAAACATAAATAAGAATCCCTCTGAATGAGGTTCATCTACTACAGTAAAAACAAATGGATTCAAAGGCTAAGACATTACCAATCTACGCCTCATTTGTATTTTTATATGCCAATTTAATCCCATTTTCTATATTTACTTCCTGTTTAAAAAAAAAAAACAACTAGCATCTAAGAAAACACTGAAAATACTCCTGGGTGTTCTGCAAATGTATATTTAGAGCATTTGAGAATAAAAGATGGTTTCAGAAAGTAGCATGCACATGTCTCTCCAATACTGGATGTTAGATTAAAAATGTTTTCAGCTTATTTGTGTTTGATACTACAAAATACTGTTAATCTTCTTCCATTTTTGTATGAAATGTGAAAATAGCTGTATCTGGAATGACAGAATTTTCAAAAGAGTCAAATTTCCATGGTAACAAAGCCCCAAGAAATTTAGTTACGATTTTTTTAAAAGCAAAACTGAGGTAGGTTTATAAAATGAGGTTCTTGCACATCATCATATATCATTAATGAGGAGAAAGGAAAAGCACTAGTTTTTAAAAACAATACTAAATCATTTATTTTTATCATTCTTAATCAGTGTAGATATTTCACAGGAACCTAACATGTTCACATTGACAGTAAGGAACACACAAAGATAAATGTCTGCTTTCAATGTCTACAATCAAAGCTTAGAAATATTCTGTTTTTAGTTTTCATTCAAACTTGTAAATGATTAAATATTAAACAAAATGAAAGATCTGATTTTATTTCAGTAAATAATAGTTAAAAGGTTTATGTTTATATAGTGAGATATATGTAGACTTTGAATATACAGATTTAAAATAAAAAGTATGGGTCATTAAATCTAAATTTACTTCATTTTATGAAAAAATAACAATGGTTAGGCATGTATATGATGTAGTTAATAATTAGTTGTCTATAAGGTAAGTAAAAATATTTTTCTTCTATCATTAAATATATTTCACCAATTCTCTGTGAAGAATATGTTTACTTTAAAGTCTTTTAAGCTTCATGAATGTTATGAAACTAACAGGTAGTTTCTCTAAGTAAAATAACTGTATTTAACTCCAAGAAAGATGTAGGGGATATTCAGTAACATATGATGGATATGATTTATTGAATGGTGGATCTCTCAGCAACATCATTTACTTGTTGATGGATTGCTATAACAGAGGTACTTTTGGACCTCTGTTAACCTACACTGAAGTCAACATTTAGATAAGTTAAAATGTCAAGTTCTTTCCATATAAAGATTACAATGGGTTTTGAGGGAAATGATTTCTGACCGGACGTCAAAAAATAATGACATAGTGACGTTACAGTTGTCAGAAGTTGGTGGCACAGGAGACCAAAGTAGGAAATAATGAAATCAGGAAAAGAAAGATAATCAAGGAATAGACAGCAGTAGAAACATTTATAGAAAGATTGTTCTAAACTGGAAGTTGGGATTTACTCATCAATATATAAGATAAATATCTATTGTCACTAATCGCTCATAATTATTTAGATGGCTTATATACTAGGGCTTTCAAGCAAGAATAGAACTTCCAATAGAGTCCAGACTCATTTCTCAGATGTGGAAATTGCTACTAAAAAGTAAATTGCTAGAGGTCACATAATGAATTACTGACAACCATAATTGCTACTTACATAGTATTTATTTCCTTAATACTGTTTAGCCTAGATTGTAAAATAATGCTTTTCTATGATTATCTCTTTCAACTTTGTGTGAAAATGCCCAGTGTAAAGAAAAAGAACTAAATTTTGGACTAGCATATCCTGAGGATCAAATCTGAGAAATGGTATTATATGTGTGATCTTGATTACATTGTTTAAATGTTCTATAAGTCATTTCTTTCATTTGAAGAGAATAAATTCTGCTATCTGTAGAGATATTATACACATTAAATGTCATTTAACAGATATTGTTAGTGCCTATTTATTAGATATTTATTAGATATTAGATTTTTATATCATAATTCTCTCCTTGTTCTGAGATCTCAGTAAGAGGTTCTCAGAACATGTTGTTCAGTGTATTCATAAATTTACAGTGTTTAAAGATCCACATTCTTCTGGCCCTAAATTACTGTAGGGAAACAGCTATCAGTATTAAAACTTAAAATAGTGTCCAATTTAGCCAAATTTTACCATGATGTTTTAGCCTACAATGATTATTATTGTTAGTTTTAAACCTTGGCTTTTCCTAAGAAAACAGAGTTTTTCCTCCCCTTGAAAATCTTTATGTTGAAAATGTTACCTTGCTTCATAAAAGTAAATAAACAATTAAAAACATGGGATTTGATATTCAACAGTTATTGCCATCCCTGAAACATGCCATTTATTATATGTATGAGCATGGGAAGGTTAATATTATATCTCCAAACTCCAGTTTTCTCAATGATAAAATAAAAAAGGAAAAATACAAAAAAAAAAAAAAAGAAAGGAAAAAGAAACCTTAGTAACCATCTCACAGGGTATAGAGGAGTGACTAGGAGATCTAAAATGCATGAAACAATATTGGATACAGTAATAAGCTCTTAAAACTAGATATTAGTCATTTAATAAATTGATGGGTATATTTGGTTTTAAAAGTACCATTAGTTTACAAGAGCTTGAGCTTGTGATTCTAAATTTCATCTGCTAAAACACTTCCTTCCAACACATACCACATATACACACACTTTCATATCCTTTGTGATCATTAACTGTTTAGGAAACAGATGATTTATTTAATGGTACTTTAAGCTGATTACATGAAAAACAGAAACCATTCTATTAGTGATGTAATTATATACTACTTAAGAATGAAACTGACAGTGGCGCCTGGGTGGCTCAGTCGATAAGCGTTTGCCTTCGGCTCAGGTCATGATCCCAGAGTCCTGTGATCGAGCCCCGCATCAGGCTCCCTGCTTGGCGGGAAGCCTGCTTCTCCCTCTCCCACTCCCCCTGCTTGAGTTCCCTCTCTCACTGTCTCTCTCTCTGTCAAATAAATAAAATCTTAAAAAAAAAAAAAAAAGAATGAAACTATCAGGCTGCTTGTATCAGGAAACTGAACTTTGATCTTAATATAAATACATGAAGATAGGTACGTATCGCTAAATTGATAGTAGTAAAGTTATCTATTATTACTTAAAAAGAAGTCTCTACTTCTAAAGTTATTTTATATTTCAATAAAGAAGTGTTTAAATATACATATTCAGTTATTTTTATTGATTGCATAAAATGTAACAAAATTTCAACTTATCTACTAGGACTTTTGAGTGTTAACAGGTAGTCATGATTTCTGATCTCATATAGTTCACAGTTAATTAAAGAAAAGCATAAATCAGGAATTAAAAATAGATTTGTTAATATAATGATGGCATACTCACATGTAAGGGGTATGTTTACAGGTGATCAACAAGATTGTAGGGAATGGGTGCCTGGGTGGTTCAGCTGGTTAAGCGTCTGCCTTTGGCTCAGGTTATGATCCCAGAGTCCTGGGATGGAGGCCCACGTTGAGCTCCGTACTCAGCCGGGAGTCTGCTTCTCCTTCTGCCCCTTCCCTTCTCATGATCTCGCTCTCTCAAATAAATAAATAAAATCTTTAAAAAAGAAAAAGACTGTAGGGAAAACCTCTCCAAGGGAGGTATACTCATAAAGAAACTTGAAATGAGTATGAGTTAGTCAGATGTAGCAAATAGGGGTGTGGTTCCACAAAGAAGGAACAACATGTCAAAAGCCTAGGACCTAAGAAGGAACATGCTACATTAAAATATCTGCTAGAAAATCTGCTACAAGCCAAATGAATGTATGGGTAGTCAAAGATGAGAGACTATGAAGGAAAGGATGACAGAGTTAAAAGGATTCTGGACTCTCCTCTAAATTCAAAAGGAACAAATGGAATGATTCAAAGAAGGAATGTAGCATGATATGCAGCTCTGTCTGGAGAACTTAAAATTCGTTTTAATAAAGAGAAGACCAATAGAAAGTAAAAAAGTTTAGAGGCTGTTGCAGTATTCCAGCGAAGTGAAGACAGTGGACACTACTAAATAGATTTTGTTCGTGATATAAATAATTAACATATTTGAAATCTAATTATGAGGTAAATAGCATGGCAACTGGTAAATGTATGTGGGGAAAGAGATATTAGGAATAACTCTTATGTTTATGGATATTTGGGGCCAATGCATGGGTGACAGTGACTTATACAGAGTCAACTGTACTAAAGAAGACACAAATATTCCCAAAGAGAAAATTTATTTTGGATATATTGGGATTTAATGGCTGTGAGATAGACATAGAATCAGGAGACACACAATTTGGATGATAATTGAAAATAAAAGGGAGTAGACGATATTGCCTGAAAAGTTTTTAGAATTGAAAATGAACAAGACTAAAATGTAATGTTGGTTGCCCTCAACAATTAAGGATTGAGTTTGTAAGAGGGTTGAGTTTGTCCAGTAGGTGGTTAAGATGGAATTGAAATGGGCTGCTTTCACACAGGTAAGGCAACATTCATGATCATAGGGAAGAAGAAACCCTTAATTTATTGAAATCTTGTGGTTGTCTCTATGTTCTCATAAGTCAAATTGGGGGGTTTGAGACAAATTTACCTAAATCCCTGATAGGCAGAATAGATTCTTCTGTCCAAGATTCCTTGATTTATATTAATAAAGAGCAACAGAAGTTATAACCATAAACTATTGTACAATCTTAGTATTATGACATATTTATATTCAAAGATATTTTAATGGTATGTTCATCATTTTAATGTGTATTATCAAATCAGATTTATAATGCAATATCTTAATATTTTTAAAAATAAGCCCTTTATTAACTTTAAATATAAAGAATCATTTCAGGTTTTTAATATAGAGATATATAAAATAATTTAAATAGCAGTTGACTAATACAACCAAGATTATAATATTTACAATTACTAAAAACAGAGTAATGGCATTGTTTTCAAGATTAGTTTATGTCTAGTTATTCTCTATTTTACATATTTATTAATTAGAAATTGGACTCCTATTTAATCAACAATTGTTAAAACGCTGTATGAATAAATACATATATAATTTTTTTTCTATTTACTTTCTGTGGAATCACTATTAATATGGCATTAGTAGAGAAAAAAAGAATATAGCATCTTGAGAAATATATTTGTAGCATTAGGCTATTCTAGATTCAGAAAACAGTACCATAGTGAGTTGTGAAAGAAGTATGGGATGAGGAAACAAAAGAAAAACTAATAAGGAAGAAATCTGAGGAGAAAAGAATTATAGAATAATAGAAACACAGCAATTGATGTGGTAGTGCAATTATGGAGTTTTATAAGTCTGACCTTAATTCTCAGCTATTCTGAAATTAAATGAAAGAAAGCATTTAACTTTCCTTATTGGCAAAATGAATGTATTAGACAAGTTGACCTTAAAGCAACCTTCTAACTTGAATTTCTTATGCTTCCAGGAATTGAAGTTAGTGTCTATTAATTATCATCATAATAAAGGGAAATGTTAAATGATGACCAATATCAGAAACTACTTTGGCACTGTTTCTGTGAACAAAGTGAATATCAATCCCTAGTGGTGAATATGAATAACATCAACCTCAAAAAAACCTTGAGAAATTATATGACTCCAACCTGCAAGTCATTATTGAATGCCTAGAAATATCCATTTGTAAATGCACTGCTGCCCCCAATGAATTATACATACCTTAGATAAAGGTTACATTTTTCTTATGGTTTGATTTGCTATCAAAAATGTTTATTGATTAATTAACCAAACATACATTTTTCTCATGAATTTGACTTTCTCTTCTCTCTCCCTCTTTTTCTTTCTCAACAGATATAGACTCTAGATATCTAGACCTAGATCTAGATAGGTATTGAGAGAAAGAGAGAGAGAGGGTGAGTCAAACTAATGACTAATGAGGGACAATGGCTTTATGTTGGAAAAAATGGGACATATTGCTACAACATTAGATACTAAAGGCAAATTATTTTCCTTAAACTTCAAAAGACACTGCAAGATGGGCTTTTCATCCCCAATTTATCTGAGGAAAACATTACTTTTGAAGTTTAATTAATTGAATCAAAGTCCATTTTTTCTCACTAAAACAGGGCATTACATTATTTTAAATCTACTTCATAGTTGTTGTACCTACTTAAAAATATGTTTTAGGGTGCCTGGGTGGCTCAGTTGGTTAAGCGACTGCCTTTGGCTCAGGTCATGATCCTGGAGTCCCGGGATCGAGTCCCGCATCAGGCTCCCTGCTCAGCAGGGAGTCTGCTTCTCCCTCTGACCCTCCCCCCTCTCATGCTCTCTGTCTCTCATTCTCTCTCTCAAATAAATAAATAAAATCTTTAAAAAAAAATGTTTTATTGTATTTTTTGCTACATATGGGCACCCTGCCTAAAGTTTCCCTAATATTCCAATAAATATTTGCATGTTCTCTATTTCATTATCAGAAATAAAGGAAAACAGTTAAAATAAGTGAGTCATTATTTCATTGAGCAAAGGTGTACTGAGTGACAGGCTGCTGGAAATTCGGTTTGGATTTGGAGATATCAGTTTGCCCTATGTGTCGTAGTTCTAGGAAGAAGAGCCTCTCTATTGAGAGGAATGAATTCAAGAAGAAAAAAAAAAATCCAAGCTCACTACTCATTAATTCTGAAACTAATTCTGAACATTATTAATGCTGACAAACATTAATTCTGAAAAAAATCACTTTTATGATAATTTACATAAAATTAAGAGTCAGAAAATAATATCTAATGCTAACCCAATCTGAATTTCAGAACAGGACAGGAGTGCCTGGGTGGCTCAGTGAGATAAGCGACCGGCTCTTGATTTTGGCTCAGGTCATGACCTCAGGGTCGTGAGATCAAGTCCCACTTTGGGCTCTGGGCTCAGTGGGGAGTCTCAGCTTGAGATTCTCTCTCTGCCTCTGCCCCTCCCCCCCATTTTCTCTCTCTCTAAAATAAATCAATAAATATTAAAAAAATAAATTTCAGAAGAGGACAAATGAAATGTGGCCAAATGTTAAGATTACATATTTGAAAACTACTTTTTAATTCATTATTAAAAATAAAATTTCAGAAAAAAATATCAGTTTCAGTAGAATGCAAGAAAATAAGTGAAATATATAGTATCAAAATATATAAATTATAATATATAATATATTATATATATTTCTGTATAATATATAATATATATAATTATAATATGTATAATATATATTCATATTAATATATATTAATTGAGATTTTTGAAAATTAAGATAATTATAGTTGGTTTTTTGGTGTATAACTCATGCTTCAAGATTTTGATAGTCTAGGGAAATATGCCACAGTTCTTAATTTTCAAAAATCTGAACATAATCACATAAAGTACCTCTATTAGACCATGATCGGATTGGAATATTCTCCAAATATAGAGATGCTAAGAAAGAAACCTGGAAATCAAATGGAAAATGCCTTTGATTCCTTCCTTAATATATTAACAAAATGTCTCACTTCTCCCTCATCACTCTATTCTTCCTTCCCTTCTTTTCTCTCCCCCCCTTTTCTTTGTCTTCGCCTTCTTCCTCTTCGCCCACCCTCTTCACTCCTCTTCTTCTTCCTCTTACTTTTCCACGCCCCTGCCTCTTTTTCCTACTCCTCCTTTTTCTTTTTCTCCACCATGTATTTTCTAAATCAACGTAGATCAAAGTTTCTAAATTTCATCACTACTAAAATTTTGGACTATATAATTTTTTGGTGGGAGCAGTCCTATGCATTATAAAATGTCTAGCAGTATTTTTGGCCTTTGTTCACTAGATGCCAGGAGCAAATGTTCTATAGTGACAAAAACAAAAACAAAAACTTCAGATATTACCACTGATATAGATGTTTAAATTAGCCTCAGCTTCATTGTTAATTCTTGGTGGAATATTCTGTAATTTTTTTGAGTATTTAGTACTTCTATATGGATTTATTATTTTAAAGATGTTAATTAACTGCTAAATGCAAGGGATACATGCTTTATTCCTTGTGTTATAAATTATTTCTTGGATGATCCTTTCACTTTAAAATTGTTAGGGCATATTGAAAGCTATAAAGAATATATAAGGAAAAGTATTATTTAAGAAACACAGAAATTGGGGCGCCTGGGTGGCTCAGTCGTTAAGCGGCTGCCTTTGGCTCGGGTCATGATCCCAGGGTTCTGGGATCGAGCCCTGCATTAGGCTCCCTGCTCGGTGGGGAGCCTGCTTCTCCCCCTCCCACTCCCCCTGCTTGTGTTCTCTCTCTCGCTGTCTCTCTTTCTGTCTGTCAAATAAATAAATAAAATCTTAAAAAAAAAAAGAAACATAGAAATTGAAAACTGTATTTAATCTAGTCATATCTACTGAATAGCAGTCTAACCTTTTTTTGCAGCTGCCCATTAAATAATTTTGGTTGTATGTATAACCAACATCCCAAACTCCTTAGTATCTCAAAATTAGAGATAACTTCTTTTTCTACCATATCTTTGTTTTTCTTCTTGTATCAGTTAAGTAACTGACACAATTTCTAAAAATCTTTGATATTATAGTAATTCCTTTAATTGGTTCTTTCTTTTGGTTTCCAAAACATATTGGTAGATAAGATTTTCTTCTTTTTTTTCTTTGTAGAAACTTCATAATATTTCTTGAGTTCAATCCCTCATCTACATGAACTGCTTCACTGAGTTGATTTTTGTACTTTTCAGTTTTCTGGAACACAGACAGAAGCAAAAGGTGATATTGTTGACATAAAATAGTCAAAGGGTGAGTACACAGAGATGCCTGCTAAGGATCTATATAATGTTCAGTGACATGCCAGGTCATTTATATGTTGGGAATGGGACATTATGTGATACTCTGTACCAGATTTTCAGAAGGAGTATTCTTCCCACATATAGCATGATATTTTCAGCAATGATCATATGGAGTATAGACTTGAACCTTTCCCTATAAATAAAAAAAAAAAAGTTAAATTCCTTATGTTCTCTAGGATAATATTTGAGTCATTTGCAAGATCATAATGGCCATAAGGTTCCTATTCTTTCTCTTCCCTAATTCTGATAGAGTGAGAAGATAAAATTCTGATTTGATTTCTACCTATTCTTAGATAAAACCTAGCCAAGAAAAAGAAAGAAGGAAAAAAAGAAAGAAAGAAAAGGAGAGAGAAAAAAAGAGAGAAAGAAAGAAAACAAAAGAAAGAAAGAAAGAAAAGAAAGAAAGAAAAAAAGAAAAAGAAAGATGCTACAAAAGTCTGGGCAACAAAACTGTTTTTAGTAACAGCAACATAGCTGGAAGGAACACTCATGAGGAACAGGATAAAACTCTTCTAACACCAGTGAATTGAGAGGGTTACAAAAAGACTGTTAAAGTGGGGGAAAAAATAAAACTTTCTGGTGATGCTTTTTCACAGCAGAGAAAGACACATAATAAGCAGGAAGCAAAAGCAGTAAAAAAAAAAAAAAAAAAAGGCCTATTGAAAGATATATAAGAAGACTACCCTAAAGCACTGAAGAAATAACTTTCTTTGAACTGGATTTATTGTTCAGAGTAGGACAGGAACATAGAAATTGTGGTTCATATCTTCAAAAAGATTAAAAAGAAAACTTTCTTCTGAGAAAGTAGAACTAGGCTTCACAGGGAAGGACACATCTGCAATAAAAACTATTAAATGTTGTTTAAAGGCAAAGTTGCCAAATTAAAAGTTGAGATGTGCTCATTACAAAAGGATATCATGAATCAAATCAAGCAGAAACATAAAACTGAAAGAAAGCAAAAATACAACCACAAGCAAATATACAATGGCATACAAATGACTATTCATAAACATACCTCATGTATATATAAACACATCTATACACAATATAAATACCAGAAAAATATATTAATTATATTATAGATTATATATATATACCAGAAAATATATTCCCCAAGGAGAAACTTAATAATCTCTGATAATATCTCTAATCAAAATACATTAAAATTGAAAATGGAAACACACATATAAAATTAGATTTTTTAAAAAAATAATCCCTTGGGTGTAACCTAAAATTTTCTCACTAACATTTAGGAGAAAGAAAATGTCAAATGTACATTTATGGCTTACTAATTTTAAATATTAAAAAGATCTCAGGGCATGTGCGTGGCTCAGTCAGTTGGGCTTCTGACTTTGGGTTTCAGTTCAGGTAGCGGTCTGAAGGTTGTGAGATCAAGCCCTGCCTCAGGCTCCATGCTAGGAGGGGAGTCTGCTTGAGATTCTTTCCCTCTGCCCCTCCCCTCCGCTATCTCTCTCAAATAAACAATAAAATTTAAAAAAAGAGAAAGGTCTCATTCACAGAATAGTTAACCCTTTCACGTGTTCAGGTATTTTTGATCCCGTAATCCTTTTTTTTTTTTTTGTGAGATCTAAAATCACTTTCCTAAATAGTACTTCTAGGATTTACTCCCGGAGATGACATACCAGGCCATACATGAAACAATTTTCCTAATTACTCATCCCTGACCACAGCTTTATTTATTCTCCTCTTTCTGAAAAGCAGGTTGTGATGATAAAATGTAGATCCCTTTCTGATAAGACCACATCAAAGCCAAACCCCATCATAGCTATTATTTGTTCAAATATCATAGCTATTATTTGCTCAAATATCTTGATTCTACTATTCTGAACTTTCTGTTTTCCTTAACTAATGCTCACTCCTTAGCCTGTAAGAAAGCAAATGTTTTCCTTATGGTATTTGAGGCATTATGAAATAAATTTTTTGATAAAATATGCATAATTCCCAAGATTCCCTACACCAATCCTCTCCTGCAATCATGGAGAAGAGGCGGTGCAATAAAAGGATGAGAGGGATGGCTGAGGAAAGATACATGGTTGTCATTAGCAAGAGGAAATAAGCTGCTAATGCACTCCGAGTCATATTTCCTATTTCCAATATATTTGCTGCTATAAACACTTTTTTCCAGGTAACTTATCTTGGAACACACATGAAAGAGTGTCTCAATTGCTTGTGTGTGTGTGTGTGTATTTTACTCTGTATTTGATGATTCCATAACACTTTCTCTGGTTATTATTTCTGCCAGCACTCCATGGTGGACCCTTGTTTTCCCAGCATTCTAAGATTTTTGTTATTGTACAATCACGTGTGGTGAAACTTTACCTATGGCAATTCCTGGAAGAAAGAAGTCCTCTAAAGACTTTGTTTGCTTTACTAGGTACCTGGCTTCCTAACAACCAAGGACTTTTTAAAAATAACTCCTTGCTTCCAGGATTGTTGGATCTGAGGTTATTTTATATTTGGGTAGCAAACTCACATGGGGCTTGTGGTTGTAAAATCTCTAAGTTTTATTTCTTGGTTTTTCCCTACTTTCCAACTACTCACTGTTTGAGACAGGTGATTTCTTGTGGTATCTCCCTGTAGATTTGGTTTTACTCTAGTTTATTTTTTAACTAAGGATTTAAGTTTTGGATTTTGCAGCTTTATGGTTTCACCTCCATATGGGAAGGGCCCTGCCTGCTGTTAAAAAAAAAAAAGTCTACTCAAGTTGTTAGAGATTTTCAGTTATCCATAAGGATACCTGGAGCTTCCGAGATGCTTACTTTTCTGGATTCCAATTTTTGCATATTTAATGTATTTCTCTTACTGATTTCCTTCTCAGTGATGTGAAGTCATTTTCCTACATATTTAACATTTTGCCATGCAACAGTTATTCAGACTCTCTTGTTCATTGTACTTATACAGTGGGACATCCTTAGTGTTTATAGCATGGCTGGGATGTTGTCCTAATTATTCATCAAAAGTCAATTGATTTATTAACAAAATGTCAATGCCTCATTTTTAAAATTTTCAATATTCAATATTATGCAGCCATCAAAAGGAATGAGATCTTACCATTTGCAATGATGTGGATGGAACTGGAGGGTATTATGCTGAGCGAAATAAGTCAAACAGAGAAAGACATGTATCATATGACCTCACTGATATGAGGAATTCTTAATCTCAGGAAACAAACTGAGGGTTGCTGGAGTGGGGGTGGGGTGGGAGGGATGGGGTGACTGGGTGATACACACTGGGGAGGGTATGTGCTCTGGTAAGTGCTGTGAATTGTGCAAGACTGTTGAATCACAGATCTGTACCTCTGAAACAAATAATGCAATATATATCTTCTATAAAGAAGATAGTAGGAGGGGAGGAATGAAGGGGGGGAAATCGGAGGGGTAGACGAACCATGAGAAACGATGGACTCTGAAAAACAAACTGAGGGTTCTAGAGGGGAGGATGGGTTAGCCTGGTGATGGGTATTGAGGAGGGCACGTTCTGCATGGAGCACTGGGTGTTATGCACAAACAATGAATCATGGAACACTACATCTAAAACTAATGATGTAGTGTATGGTGATTAACATAACAATAAAAAATTAAAAAATAAAAGTTAAAGAATCAACTAACTCCAACAGATTCAGTTCATGGACTACATAGGGTAAGTAGTAAATTTGGAAGCTTCACCTAGTGTCCAAGTAATTTATTGAATAAATTAATGTTTTTTCCTGCTGAGCTGATTTAGAGTCAAACACCAGCATTACTACAACTCAAATAAAAAAAAAATGAGAGACAGATAAAGATTGGTAACTAGACAGAGAAAGCCAGAGAGCCAGAGAGCCAGAGAGGGAAAGGAAGAGAGCAAATCAACTGGAAGTAAAATATTAAGTGCTGACTTACTAGTCTCAGTCTAGATCTCCTTCCCTGTCAGTGGCAACTATTTTGCTATTCATTAGTTTGTTTTGAAGGGCTTTATGCAAATAATTAGTTGATATTTTTAAATTACTCAGAGTGATTCTGTTGCTTATAAAAAAAATGGTGACCATGTGACCTATATGTTGGGCATGGTGGTGATTCAAAGGAAGCATGATGTTCTTATTTTTTTCTACACTAAATGGAGGACATGAGGGGAAAATATGAAGTACAGAAATAAACATGATAACTTCAAAATAATTATAACACACTATGGGGGATTTAACTAATGAGTTTGTAATTCCTAGACCATAGCATTTTAATTAAGGTTCTAATTTGAAAATATGGTTGGTTATTCACAGGGGTCTTTAAAATTTCTTATTATAATTTAATTAATTAACCCAAAGTAACATTTAATATTCCTTTAGCAAATTAGCTTAATAATTTGAAGGAAAATAATATAATCGATAAGATCATAGGTTAACATGAAATTACCCATAAAAAGTACAAATGTAGAATTCTAGTATGATTGAAATATATCCTATTACTATGTAGTAAATATGAACTATCATTTGAAAAGGAAAGTTATGTGCTTAACTGAGTTAAAAATAACTTCACCATATTTTTACTTTTTAATCTCTACTTAAATAGGTGTTCTTTTAATCTCCCCCACTTATTTTCACAAAATATTTCTACATTACTATTATCCACGTTGATAGATACTTTGGAGGGCTCAGATTTTAAAAAGCATGAAATTATTTTGTTTGCATGTTTACTGAATTCAAATCATTTTTTTGGTGTATTCTTCATTTGTTCATATATCCATGGGGCATATGCAAATTTAAGTAAACAAACACAAAAATAACATTAACAGTTCAGCGTTCATGAAGAATTGACTATGCATTAGACTTTTTTTCTGACATATTAAAGATCTAAGATAGAAATTTAATGGATAGTGGGAGCAGAGAAATTGACAGATGGACAGAGGATGGAGGAAGATATTAATCCAAACTATTTGAATCTCGATTAGGTAGAATGTCCTCTTCACTACAATAAAGACAAGGGCTAATAAAGGCAAGTCTTCATCATTCCATTTTACCCCTGGCCAACTATTCCAAGACTATCATAGATAGAAATTCTTGGCAATGTAGACAAAACCTAGTTCACCTGTTTTTTTTAAAAAAGATTTTATTTATTTATTTGAAGAGAGGGTGAGCGAGAGAAACAGAGACAGAGAGAGCACAAGCTGGGGAAGAGGCAAAGGAAGAGAGAGAAGTAGGCTCCCCACTGAGCTGGGAGCAGGACATGGAGCTCCATCCCAGGACCCTGGGATCATGACCTGAGCCAAAGGCAGAAGTTTAACTGACTGAAGCATCCCGGTGACCACCCCCCTCTAGTTTATCTGTTAAACATAATTTTCATTTATTCACCTGCTTTAAACACAGATGACTTGAAATGCCAATCACATGTTTACCTAGTTAAAAGAAAAAACAGCTTTATGTCAAATTGTTCATTTTTAATTTGCTTAAAAACATTATGCTTGCTTTATTTTTAATACTTGTTAATCACTTATCAGTTGCATAATATTGTTTATAACTCAGACTCTTTCCAAATTTATTCCAAAGGAAAGAAGTGAAAATCAACTGAAATTACACTTGTAATATTTCATTTCCAACGATTTTTATTTTTCCACATCTGGAGAGGTACAGATTAAAACTGACAGCCCAATGCATAATAAAGTGGTTTATTAACCAAAATCTCAAGAATATATAATGAATTTTGACTTCCTTTATGGCTTTGAGTCTCCTTTTGAACAGAGTTTAAAAAGCTCAAAGAGAGTGACTGTAGGAAAAAACATTAAGAATTAACCCCTACAATGATAGATAAATTGGCTAAAAAGAAATATGTGTGTGTTTATATATACACGGTATTTTGGACTTGTACTCAATTTTCTTTCTTCTTTCTTTGTTGAGTGAAAGGACTTGGCATAAAAGTAGAAACTATCCAGTCAAAACCTACAAAGATAGGAATCATTTCAGGTATATTCATATGGCCCTCTCAGCAATTAAGCTAATGGCTAGATTAATGTTCTCTATATTGTTGAAATCTATGAGTTATATGAATAAAACAGCATTCAGAATGAGTATAAACAGTAAAATCTTTACTGATAATTTGCACGTATTTGTATAGCATGATAATTGAGCCTCCTAGGGCAATAGTTGATACAAACACTTCTTCTGGTGGGGGGGTGAACTTTATAGGTAATATGACAATGCTGAATGCATACTCTGTGAAGATTGCCCTTCTCTGAAATATATCCCAAATATCACACAAAATTTTGCCAATTAGAATTTCATAGGATTTGACAAGCCAGTATGCACCCCCTACCTACCCACTCACAGAGCAGTGCCATCGACACTCTGGATTTGAGGCCTTCTGTAAATCTAGACCAAGTTCAATTAAGGGTTCAGAGGCTTTCAGTTTAAGAACTGGGGCTCTTTGATTAATGTGTTTTATTTATCAATAATCCAGCTACAGAAAGCATGAGTGGGTAGTTTGTATGGAGAAGTGGGGTGGTGAAGGAGTGAAATGCAATTTTCAAGCACTTTGTACTTTAAGTAAAGGCGAATGATGACTTTCTCTAATGCAGGATATACTTGAATAATCTGAATGTTTATGAGATATCAGATGCTAGAGGAATTCAAACACAAGGAGAGTTTCAACAGCTAAGAGTAAAATAAAGGCATATAAGTAATTGTAAAATGATAAACGTGAATTTTAAATAAATGCTAATGGCCAGCAAAGCTCTAATAACTGTTTTCTGAAACATTCTTTGATTCCCAGCTCACAGAAACCTCTCTGTTGACATTCTTTCTACACCCCAATCATGGATCATTTTAGCTCAGTTTTGAGACTTTTCTTCATCAATCTATTCAATTAATCACTATTGAGAAACTATGATGCATAAAGCACTATTCTAAATTTTGGAGTGACAGCAATGAAAAATAGATTAAAAATTGTTTTCCCCATGGAACTTATTTCTAGTGGGGGCTGTTATGAAAAAAAAATAATCTGGGTATGAAATGGAGAAGGTCTTTGTGATAACTCTACCCAACTGGGACAAAGATGGGCTTATGTACCTTCCGAAGGGTATGTCTCTGTGTGTGTATGTGAAAGAGAGAAACCCCTGAGTATAACAATCACATCACAGATTATGAGTTTAGCTAGATTTAACTGCATCTTTGAATCTATGAATTTATGCAGATCTCTTTCTTTCTCCTTGGAATTAGGGTGAGACGTGGAGTGAGCAGTACACATCATTTAGGAAAAGTGAAAGTCTGAGCAAAAGGACCGCTTTTCCAATTCAGAGTGGCTTCCCATTACCAAAATCCTTTCAGCAGGAAGACCAGTACTTCTGAATGAAAAACAAAACACTACACACACACACACACACACACACACAGAGAAAGAAATATCCTGTTTTTTTAGATGTTCCTTGAAGACATCTTAGAAGAGGATGCCCACTGTATCAGGTCCCCAAAATACACCTAAGCACCTCGGAAGACAACTGAACATCTCAGTATGGCTCAGAACATAATGAGAATAGTAGTGTCACACCTGGAAGGGCTGGGGCTTTTCAAGAATATGAATGCCAAGTTCAGTGAAGGGATCAAGGGCTCTCAACTCTTCCTCTGCTGTTGTTTGGCTTCAAAGAGTGACCTCTACTTCTACACACATATTTCAACTGATGTTTCTCTTGCATTTATTATTATATTGAGCAACATCAATGTTTGTTCATTTCCATTTTACTCTATCATATATTAATAGGAAACAGAGAATATATAATTTTCCCATTAGCACCTAATATACCCAAAGCAATCTACACATTCATTTCAATCTCTATCAGAATACCAACAGGATTTTTCACAAAACTAGAACAAATCATCCTAAAATTTGTATGGAACCACAAAAGAACCCAAATAGCCAAAATAACCATGAGGAAAAGGAACAAAAGTGGAAGTATCACAATCCCAGATTTCAAGATATACTACAAAGCTATAATAATCAAAAAAGTATGGTACTGGCACAAAAATAGACATAACATAAATGGAATACAATAGAGAGTCCAGAAATGAACTCATGCTTATATAGTCAATTAATCTATGACAAAGAGGCAAGAATATACAATTAGGAAAAGACTGTCTCTTCAATACATGGTTCTGGGAAAACTAGACTGCTATGATGAATTGGCTTTCTGTGATTGAAATCTTATTTTATATCTAGCAATAAGCTACTATATGGTTATATGTAACAGATAAACTTACTTTGACAGAGTTTATGTGGCTCCTGATTCAGCAGTATTTTGGAGGGTATTGAAAAGAAAGCTGAAAAAAGTAGTCTCTGATTTTTCAAGTGTTTGTGTTTAGCAATGAGAAAAAATAAAATTGAAATGACTTCATAACTCAGGGCAAATTTACTTTGTTTTTATAAGCCATACATATCAGTAAAATATACTTACATAGACTTTTTCCCTAAGTTTGTTTAGGGGTATTTAAAAATTTTCTTGACTGTATTTTAACCTTTAGATTAATCACTGGGCAAATACAAAAAAAGATATACCTCTTGTATATACACTGTCTGTATATCTATTCCAAAGAAAATTCAGAAAACTTTACTTGATATGAATATTATATTGGGCATGGAACAAATTCACAAACAGGGAGATTTCAAATCTGAAATTGGCATGAAGCTCAGAGGTCTGACTTTACAGGAAGACTTATAATGTAGAAATGAGAAAGTTGCTTATTTATAATAACTGGTTATTACAATGGAAGGTGTCCAGAGGCAGGGGGAGGGATAAATGTGATTATCTTTTATCATTTTAGGAAATGACTTAAGTTTCATTTATGATTCTCAGAGGCATTTAAAAGAAAGGTTTTTCTTATCTTCTTGAAATAAGCTAGATTAAGTTTTGCTTATGTGGCTTACCTGGATTTTGTCTGTTTGGGGAATCTTCAAGACTAGGCTCCATTTTATTTTATTTTAGCAATATAAATATACTTTCCCCATAATGATGTCAAGTAAAAATCCTAATATCATTAATATCTCAACTTATTATTTTAATTACTTTATAATATCCCATTACTCTTCTGCCAAACATTTTATCTATTTTCTCATTATAAGTTATGCCATGAATAATTTGAGAGTTTTTACTAACATTATTAATGTATTATGATAACCTTAGGTCAATATTTTTTCAAGGTATCAACATTTTAGCACTCAGAACAAAATGGACTTACTGAAATCAGTCAAAAAGCAAACCTCTAATTTTTATGGTAAAAATAGAATGTCTAGATCAGTTACAATTTATTCTCATTTTCCCATATTGGTCCACAAGAAAATAAATGTTAGTCTCTCTCCTGACATTTAAAGGAACAAGTATATCCTACAGAGTACTTTACCTTTTCAATCAGCTTTCCTCTACAGACTTCCTTCCTTCATCAGATTAGTCAGCAGTGGTCTTCTGATGAGGAATTGAAGATATCAGTTTTCTTCTATTCAAGCCCATCAGGAAAAGAATGCATTTATGTAGCTGTTCTCTGGCAAAGGAGCTCACTGCGGGTGATCATAAAAAGGTTCATTATTATTATTTGATACAGTAATTTGGCAAGCTGGGCTCATGCACTTTCTTGCAAGACCATTTTGATATCTTATAAAAGGTGAAAAAAAGTTCTTTTAGGAAACCAGGGCACCATTTTATGCTTGCAAATAAAAGCTAGCATCTTGAAAAATTAAAATTAGATTATACCTCTGTGCATTAAGTGAATAATTTTAACAGATAAGAAAGGACGTATTGACTCTAAAATTTTCTGCAACTAATATATAGCATAAAAGAGAATAACCATGTTGCTTTTCTCAATTCTGACTTTATTTTAGTTGTAGTAAAAGATAATTTTAAGCAGATGGTCTTTAATGAGCAGCCTGATGCTTATATATGCAATAATGCACATGCATTTTGAAGTAGTAGAATGGGGGCAACAAATACAAGTAATTGCATTTTTAAATTATTTTGTTTTACTTGTTATTTGTCTGATCATTTTGTAATAATTTTGTGTACATTTTCCAAACAGCTTTTGACATACCTTTTATTTTTTCTGAATTTATCTAACCATCAAAGAATTTGTCCTCTAAGTACATGCACACATAAAATAAAATAAGAGAAATAAAATAAATAAAATAAAATATTTGTGGGCATTTAACCTCCTCCTCAGTGTTCTATAATCCTAGGATTAGTGAACACGGAGGTTCTAAATATGCCCCGAGGAAGGAAGGGAACCTGGGGTGCGTGGTGACTGTGGCCCCTAATGAACTGCAACCCCTGGTATTCATCTGTTTTCATGGTCTCTTGTCACAGTGAAATTGATCTGGCCTGAGATTCATTTAAGCCACAGAGAGAACAGAAGTAACACAGTGCCGACTTTGGGACTAAATCTTAAGAAGGTATGACAGGCAGCTTTTGGACTTTTGGGAGCCTTGAGCTGCCCAGTAAGAAGACTTTCTTTGTTTTAGACACATGTGGATAGAGTGTGTGAAGAAGTCCAATGGAGAGGAGGAGGCTGTGAGACTATGTGGAAAGAACCAGTCATTTCAACATCCCAGGTGATCCTAAATTTCCAGCCCTTTCTGCCTTGGAGCCAGGCAAATATGTAGAATCATCTTAGATATCCCAATCACTATCTGATTACAACTACATAAACGAGCCTAAGCAAAAACAACAGAGCTGCCCAGTTGAGCCCAGATAATGTTTTAAGTCATTAAATTTTAAGGTGCACTCAGCAACCAATGACCAAAGCAGTGATCCATGAACGTTGCCACAGCAAAGGTAGCCTGGTAACAGAATTTTGGCTCTACATGGCTTATATCATTTTATCACTTAAACAGTCTTACCACAGAGCTACTAATAATATTGATTCCCATCAGAGATAAAGAAACTGAAGTTTGTGGATTTTCTGATAACAGATGTCAGACATGTTGAACCTACATTGAACTCCAGTTACTGAAGACACAGTGAAACCATTCACATATACATAAAGCTTAAGAGATCACGTCATACTTCTGCTTAAAATTTCCCAGTGTTTTTTCCTTAATACTCATAGTTAGATCCAAATCCTTATCTTGGCTTGCCAGACTCTGAATGATCTACTTCTGTGCAACCTCTCTAATTTCATTCCTAGTCTCTTCCCTAACCATCCACTTCTTATTCCATTTCTTGCCACCAGTTTCCTTAGTGGTCCTGGAATAGTACATTCCTGCTCTAGGGTTGAGAGCTCTTGCTACTTACTCTGTCAACAATAGCAACTAATTAAATTCCAGAGCACTTAGTATGCACTAGGTGCAGAGCTTTAAGTTATTAATCTGTTAATAAAGAAACCCACAAGGTGTACTGTACATCGGGAGAAACTGATGCAGAGAAACTTACGAACAAAGTTTTACCAAAGTAAAACAGCAACTGAAAGGACCAAACTCTAATCACAGGCTGACCTGCCCTACACTATCAATGTACCATGGTAGCGCTGCCTAAAACACTCTTCTACTAGATGTATACTTAACCTTGTTCCTCAACCTTCTTCAGGACTTTGCTTAAATGTCATTTTGCCAGAGCAATGTCTTCCCTAACTTTATATAAAATAGAATCCTTGCCATCTCTATACATTTACTCTGCTTTACCTTTCTTCATAGCACCAATTGTCATTTGATACACTATGTATTTCTTTATTCACTGTCCATCTCTCTTCACCCTAGAAAGTGAAAGAGCAGATTTTTCTTTGCTACTCATCTTTGACTTCCAGTGCCAAAAAAAGTGCCAGGCAAATAAGAGGCACTAAAAATAGTTGTCAAAAAATAATGAATGGAAGACTTAGGTTTTGAGTCCATTTTGCAGTCTGAATCCAGTTTGACCATACTCTGCTCCTGTATTAGTCTTCTATCCCTCTACAAATTGTTAAATATTAATTTACATTTATATTTTCAAGCGCACATATTTATCTTTTGTGGCTCAAATATGTGTTAAGACTTTTGAGTATTGGAAATAACCTATTTTTTCTATACCCATGTATCATGCATAAGAGCAAATAAATCATTTCTTAAGTATATTTGATTCTCTTCAACAAACTCTGAATGAAACTACGAATTCTAGTAAATAGTCGCATTGCAAGATAGTTCTTTTTTTTTTTTTAAAGATTTTTATTTATTTATTCATGAGAGATAGAGAGAGAGAGAGAGGCAGAGGGAGAAGCAGGCTCCCAAGGAGCAGGGAGCCTGATGCGGGACTCGATCCCAGAACGCTGGGATCCTGACCTGAGCCGAAGGCAGACGCTTAACCATCTGAGCCACCCAGGCGTCCTTCTTGCAAGATAGTTCTAAATCTTGGTTCTAACACTTAATAACTTTAGCTAACATCCCTACCATGAATGTCCTTATTGTACAATGGGCATAGTGATATTAATGTCTATATCACATGCCTGCACAGAAGTCATGGTAGGTATATCATGATGCAGTGATAATATATGCACACATGCACACGCACACACACACATATATATATACACATGCATATATATTTTCCCCCTCTTCATGGGACATTTGCTTTGAAACTAATTCATTTCTTACTGCAGTATCTCTCATGTGCTTGTTTAAAATTCCAGATGTCAATTTAATGGAACTTCTATAGTGAAACATGCTTCTAAGTTTGTTGTGGCACAGAAAAGGGACATGGAAAAAAATCAGAGAGATAATGAAATGCCCCAATAAAGGAAATGATAGAAATAAGCTTATATCAGATTCAAATAAAGGATTACTATGGAAGTAAAATAATATAGAATTATAAAAAAATCCAAGAACTAGGTTAAAAAAACTATAAAGTAGATAGCCCAACGATTTACTAAATAAGAAAATAAAGAAGGCCAAAACTGACAAATTTCTAAATGAGAATGGGAAAAAAATCTGAAATATCCATGAAAAAAATTTATTAAAAAATATTTCTTTGTTTAAAAATATAGATGATTTTGATGATTTTCTAGGAAAAAAAATACCAAAAATTAACATCAGAAGAGGCAGAAATGAAAGAGGACAATTTCTATTCAACTAATTGAGAAAGTTTTAAAATCACTGGTCCCAGATCTTCAAACATGAACTCTACCAGTCTTTCAAGCAACACACACACAATCAGAATGGCATTTGATCTGGTTCAAGAGAAAGAGAGAGAGGGAAAGAGAATTAAAAAATAAAATTTTCCCTAGTTTATTGAACTAGATCATCATAACTTTAGGAATTTAGAAAAAGGAGCTAATCTCTCAAAATACTAACAGCTATTTACGTGGTACTCAAAAATACTAACAGCTATTTTACAACATCCAATTTCAAAATATACATTTTGTTGAACACATATGTACATTTCTGTTCAGTTTACAATTAATAAGGAATTTGTTTTAGAATATGTACATCTTCAACTTTTATAGATTATCCCAAACTGTTTTCCAAAAAACTTTATTGTATGTTCATACAGTGGGTTCCACAGTGAAATATTACATATTAGTGGAAATAAATTTGAATTATACATGTGAGAGCAGATAAATCACAAAAACATGAAATCTTATAAACACAGATAGATACAAGAGGGTAAGAAGGTATAGTACCTTACTAAATAATGTAATCATTACCAAAATTGTTCTTTGCTATTAGAAGACGGGGGTGCCTGGGTGGCTCAGTCAGCTAAGCGTTTGCCTTCGGCTCAGGTCATGATCCCCGGGTCTTGGGATGGAGCCCTGTGTTGGGCTCCCCACTCAGCGGGGAGTCTGCTTCTCCCTCTCCCTCAGCCCCTCCCCCACTCTTGTGTGCACACACACGTGCGCGCTTTCTCTCTCTCCCAAATAAATAAAATCTTTAAATAGGAAGACAGGATTGGTGGAGTGACTATTGTTTAGAAGGGAGCAAGGGGCACTTCTGGGATACTAGTACTATGGTAATATTCTGTTTCATGATCTGGATGCAAGTTATGTACACTTAGCTTATGAAAATTAATAAGCTATACTCATATATATAACCTCAATGAACAATTTTAAAAATTAAATGTCTATACTTATATACATGTATTTGTGTAGAAACACTTCAATTGAAAGGTTTTAAAAACCCTAAGTTTGATTTGTTTTAGTAATGAATAAAACAGTTTGTTAGAAAATACTTTAGTAAAATGTACTGATATCCATATTAAGTCAAAAAGAAACAAAAATGAAAATATCAATGTCAGGAAAAATTAATAAACTTAGTATTTATTTCTTACTTTTTAATGAGCTTAATTCTCTTATCTGAACTCATGTTAGCCACGTATATTTTGGAAATCAAATTTTTGGGGGATAGTGGAGGTACACATTAGAAGTTATATGCACAGTCCCCAGCAAGATTCCCAGTATTGTATATTAATGAAACACATGTATATTTCTTCATTGAAATTCAGGAATATTTACAAAAAATAGATTTTTAAAAGATAGCAAATAGCCTTAGAAAGGACAGTTCACAACTTGTCAGGTTTGGCTGCTAAATGACTTGTAATAAAACTTTCATTTTTCAGAGATCCTACAAGCGTGTCAGAAAGAAAAATGAGAAAGTAGAATGACCAAAATGCATAAAATGCCAATTCATGGAAGTCATAGACATGATCACTATGAATAAAGAGGGTCAACCTCCCTGATACTTAGGTAAATCCACACTAAGATTAATCTTAATAACTTTCACTAATATTATTAAAATTCTTCACAATATCCAGTATACCAAATGATGTGAGGATATTAACAATTTTATATGTATATTTATAAATAGTGTATATTAATAAAAATATTTTATTGTGGTAGAGGGAGCTTTCTAATTCAATATTTTTAGAGTAAGTCTGCATTCACCTGGATGTATAACACATGAAATAAGGTAATGTAAACTATTTTGGTGACATAATATAGAGACCTAAGCCCTTGAGTTTAATTACCCTAATCAAATACTAGAAATGAACTAAATGATATCCTTATGTCTCTATACATATATAATCCTGAAAACATTCCTCTTAGAAGCCTTTCAGCAATTGGAAAGTAGTACATTTATTTTAAAATATTGAGCTGCTGAATGGTATAACCCACAGGGATATATGGCAATATTAATGCACAAAAAAATTAACAAGTTTCCTTAAATTGTACAGAACCTAAAAAGCTTGAACAATAGCTTCGGTTTATTTCAGTGTCCACTGGATTATTCCAGGAACAAGCATTGTTTATTATCTCATTTAGTTGAACATTTAACATCTCTGTTCCTCAAACCAATTTGAATCATTCTACATAACCTTGATACATAAATATAATATGTAGAGTTAGGCAAGTTTGTACATTATCCTGGCTGTTATTTGCTGACCAAGAAGAAAACAAGAAAATAAACAAATTCACTGGCATTGTTCAACAATGATGACATAAAAGAGAAGAGTTATTATATGTAAAATGAATCTGAAAAATAAGTAAAAATTCAGTATATTTTTAAAAGCTAACCTCAGTGGAAGTAGAGGATCATATTTACTCTTAACCAAAGCAAATTCATGTATTATTTTAGAGTGTTGAGTTTATAAATACCTTATAGTTTATAAATACCTTATAGCAACTATAAGCAGAAAACTGTAACGCTTACATTCTTCTAGGAGGTGATCAGCTTTTGACACGTTTTGAGATTGGGGAAATGGTACTGCCAGGAAAGTTGATCCAAAGTAGTTGTACATCAAGTGTTTTGAAGAATTAAGCAAGTGTGGATGAAGGTTGATGAAAACTTGGGAAATCAAAAAACAAATTTCACAGAAAAAAATAATTACTACTTGCTCTAACATCTAACTATTAAGAGCCTTCAAAAATAATCTTGACAATTATAAATAACCCCAGAGTTAAAATAAAGGAGAACAATCCAAGGTCAAATGTATCTTAAGAGATTTCTCTCATGACAATAAAGTAGATATTTAAAGTAGACATGGGGGGCGCCTGGATGGCTCAGAAGGTTGTGTCTGACTTGGACTCAGGTCATGATCTCAGGGTCCTGGGCCTGAGCTGTGAGTTGTGTTCCCCATTCAGCAGGGACTTTGTTTCCCCCTCTTTCTCTCCCTCTGCCCCTCCCCCTGCTTGTGCTCTCTCTCTCTCTCAAATAAATGGATAAAATCATAAATAAAGAGAGACATGAATATATAACCAAAGAATAAAAAAAAATGATACATGAAACTTAAAACAATATCCTATGGACTCACTTCAGAATGACTAAAAATTTTAAGTATATAGTAAGTACACAAAATGTCTGCTGAACATAAGTAAGAATGTCATTTAATATATTTTAAATAAGCACATTATATTAAAGTACACTAGAGAAAATGGAGGCCTACTCAGCTATTTTACTTCTCTACCTCCACCAAGATAATAGATTTTTGACTGGCCACTATTTAACAAACAACTTAAATAAATCAAAAGCCAAAGTTAATAAAATTATATAAGTAATGGTTAATTGGTGGCAGGGGAGAAGGAGAGAGGGAAAGAGAAGAGAAACAAATTGAAAATAATACTATTTGTTTCTAGTATAAGGCAATTGTTCCTGGAAGGACAAAAGGGCCTGATAAAAGTTTCTGAAGGACTGATGTGAGGAATTTACTTGCAGTATGATGTTGTAATTAATGTTGTGATTTCTGTAAACAAATCATTTGGGATTACAACCTGTGTATGTCAATTGCTTACTACATAACCATTTTTTTAATTAAAATTTTTATTTTTTTGAGGCGGGGTGGGGCAGAGGGAGAGAGAGAGAGAGAGAGAGTCTTAAGCAGACTCTGTGCTAGATGCGGAGCCTGATAGGGGGCTCGATCTCATTACCCTGAGATCACAACCTGAGCCAAAACCGAGTTGGCTGCTTAACCAACTGCACTACCTAGGTGCCCTTATATAACCATTTTCTTATCAAAAGTCTGTGACCCTGAATTAGTCTCTTAAACAGTTTATCAATTCTTCATTAAGATTATCATGATTATATTTTTATGGCATTCTATCTGTTGTTAAAATTTCTAAAAGTAATCACTACTTAAGCAAATAAAGAATTATAAAAAAAGAATTTTTAATGATTTTTAAGGTGTGTTGCATAAGTTTCTCTTGAAGCAAAAGTCAAGAAATCAAGTAAAAGATAATTGAAACTGTCACTTTGATTCCACAGCACAAGTAGTTTGCATTTATGTTTGTCAAGCAGCAAAAACAAAAGATAACAAACTTGCATGAAAGGAAAGGTAAAGAATTTGTTATTTACCTGTTTACATGCTTATTATTGATTTTATTTTCTTTTTCAAAATATTTTTACCTCTTAAAAGCATTAATAAGCAAACAATATTTTGACTTGCTACAAGTTATTCCTTTATTTCAGTTTTCTTAGCTTTAAAGATAATGGGCAAATAATTATTTATTATTTTCTCCCTGTTGTTATGTAATAAAGGCATAAGTGTTATGTAAACTAACAAACAGCATGTGTATACTTCTTCACAGAGCTATAAATTAAACTTTAATGAATAGATTTTTACTCTCCTCAGCTCTACTTTAGTTTATGTTCAGTCATTAGATCGAATTAAGTAAAGTTTGTATGGCCCTTAAGATTACTTAATACATATTTACTTCCATTTTCTCCTTTGATTCATAGAGTGTAAGTAATTTGTTACCAAAGTCCTGATGTTGTTAGGTTGTAAGTCTAGGTATGTAGGGCTTCCTGATGCTAAATTCTCACATCTTTGCTTTATACCTTGTTTAGTCTCTACAGTACTTCATAGACACACAAAATGTTTAAATTTCAAAATAAGATATTGTGATTCATGTTTTCTTTTTTTTAAAAGATTTTATTTATTTATTAGAGAGAGAGAGCACAGAGGGAGGGTGAGAGGGAGAAGCAGGCTTCCCGCTGAGCAGGGAGCCCCATGAGGGACTCAATCCCAGGACACGGAGATCATTACTTGAGCTAAAGGCAGATGCTTAATTGACTGAGCCACCCAGGCGTCCTACTGTTCATGTTTTCCTAACCGACATAATCACAGAGGCAACTTCCAACTGTCTTTGTAATGCTTGGCTTCTCCCTGCTTCCAGATCCATCTTCTCTCTTTTATCCTCACTCTTCATATTTCTATTGTCTTCTTAATTCGAAGTATCTCTATGTTTGTATTACTTAAGTGCATCCATCCTAACTCCACAGACTCTCATCTTCACCTCCAATGTATTTGTTAAAATTTTATCTTGGATATAAATTCAGCAACCCCCCCCCCCAATGCTACTATGTATAAAATCTTACAAATACCTCTTTAGAATTAACACTAAGGTCAGTATCATCACCTCTGTTCTACCGATATGGAATATAAGATTCAGGAAACTTACATACAGACACATTAAACCAAAAAGGAAAACTTTTGAAATAACTGATATGTCTCATAGATAATCTAGCAGAATAAGGTTAGCTAGGATACACTGTGTATTCAACAGAGGTTGGAAATCATGTTTTCTTTAGAGGAACTTATCTCCATAGCTCTATGATTTTCTACAGCATGGAAAGTAGCAGGGTTTAGGTGAAAGAAGAAAATGGTTGAAATGAGCCAGCATTAGGATTTTGTCAGGCATGCAAACCGGACACAATAGTACAGGCAGTTGTTGAAAATCCTGCCAAATGAGTTGAGTAAATGATACATTGTACTACCTCAAAAGTAGGGGAGGAGAAGTTAAGGCAGGTAAGATAAGAACATCTGGATGTAACCCAGAGGGTTGGAACTGCATTGAATGGCTTGATAAAGTCAAATGATAGATTTAGTGTAAGTAACTTAGTTTATAGTTTGGAACAATAGAAAGTTTTATTTAATGACCAGAGAGTTTTAATTTAATATTTCATAACTATATTAGTTGCTTCTTGTGATAAGGTTTAGGCTACCATCATAAGTTGGGTTTATTGATAAACTCTGGAAATTTAAAAAAATCGAAGATGAGAAGATTAGGGAACTAACAGACAAGATTTTACATCATGTTTAGTGTGGGTAAAATCAGAACTGCTAATTTATTCTGGGATCATCACCCATTGCTGTCAAAAATATTCTAGAATTGGGCGCCTGGGTGGCTCAGTTGGTTGGGCGACTGCCTTCGGCTCAGGTCATGATCCTGGAGTCCCTGGATCGAGTCCCGCATCGGGCTCCCTGCTTGGCGGGGAGTCTGCTTCTCCCTCTGACCCTCCCCCCTCTCTCATGCTCTCTCTCTCTCAAATAAATAAATAAAATCTTAAAAAAAAATATTCTAGAATTAAGCAATGCTAGGTAATTTCATTCTCCATACTGTTAATACTGTTAGAAGTATCTTATATAAACCTTTATTCATTTTATTTGACGATATTTTATTTTTGCCTTAGTTGCTATTTAGGATATCTGTATTTTACGTGAAATCACAGGTAATGATGCTTAACTGGGAATAGCCCCTAGTAATAAAATATGTAATTGATTGTCCCAACATGCTTAGAGGTCCAAAAAGGAGATTAAAAAGGAACATTTCTACATTAAGAAAGGTAGTGATATTCACAATCAATAACTTCCATTATTAGTTGTTTTCAAAGCCCTATTTCCAACTTAGCACTTGATTATACACAAACAACAAAGGTTGCCATTTGCATTTCTGAAAGCTGGGATGCCATGTAGATAAATGGGTCATTTAAACAAGATAATTTAGCCTATTTTCATTCCAAAGTATTTGGAATGAGATTATTATTGGAATGAATGTATTATTCCAAATTCCAAAGGTATTTGGAAAGTATTATGGGGGAAAATTAATTTTTTCTTGTATTCCTTGTTTATTTTTAAATTTTAAAAAGTTTTGGTAATCTTAGCTCTCAACTGTCTCCCCTGTTTATCTGGGATGCCAATCAATGCTGTATAGACCAGAGTCAACTATAGTATCTTCCTGCTTCCTAATTCCTACTCCAAAACTGGTTTATTTGCCTCTTTGTGGTCCAGTAGAAAATACTGGAGCAGTTTATTACATGTTTAGAGGTACAATATTTACATGATTTCATATAATTTTGAGTAGCAGAACTCTAATTCTACAGATACAAATAAGTCAATTCAAATCTTTAATAGTAGCCAAGCTAAAGGATCTCATCATCAAAGTACAGTGATCGGAACTTAATTCATTATCAGTAAGAATTTAAGAAAGGTGTCTAGTGATGGATTTTACTTCCAAGAATGGCCTCCATTTTTCATTCGTCCCTGCTGTTCCTGTGGTATCCTACCTTACTGATGATGAATTTAGCCTTGGGATGTTCTTTGGCTAGTAGAGAGTAGCAAATTTGATGTAAGGAGAGACTTGAAATCGGTTTTATGTTTTTGTTCCCTTCCTTGGAACCCTGACAATGCCATGACAAAAAACCTGGTCTAGTTTCCTGGTGTATGAAAAACTGTGTGGAATAAAGCCTAGTCATTGCAGTCAAGGCCACTGTAGTCCAGGTTCCCCAGTCCACCCAACAGCTGACTGCATTTTCACAAATGAGCTTAGTCAAGATCAGCAGACTTGCTTGGCTGTTGATAAATTTGGGAGAGATAATAAATGGTTATTGTTTTCAATTTTTAAGTTTGAGAATTATCTGTTAATCAGCAATAGCTAACAGTTAGAGGATGTTTATAATGGATAATGTTTTAGGACATCCTTAAAGACTTACCAATCTTCTAGCTAATATACCTCTTACAAAATGGAAAGTTGTTATAGTACTGAGGGGAAGATGGATCAAAGCTGAGTCTGTGAAGTGTGAAAAATGTAGCAATAAGAGAAGGACTTTTTTTTTGACAGTTTATGTTTTACTCTGAATATCCATTATAGAACTAACTGTATTCAGGATGCTCATTTCCTGACTGCATGACACCCAGCCAAGAATCAGGAAATTAACTTGTTTGAAATCACTCCAGCTACATTGGTTACTTTAAGGATAATCCTTAAGTCAAAACCAGATGAATCATCTACTTTATCCTCAAATCTTCCAGGGTGATTTACAAATTAGGATATTAAGGAAGACCATGAGTATGAGATCTAATCTTTGATGAAATTAGTAACATAGTCTTGATTGATAACATGTGACAATTTGCAGGGCTTCAGAAGAAAATATATTGCTCAAAGTCATAAGAGGAATTGTTTGGAAGTGTCTTTTTCAATAAAGACTCAGATTTCAAAATAAGATATAAAACAAATTTTCAGTGAGAGTGCATACAAAATTTTAACCTATATAATGAGAACAGTATATAGTAAACACATTCAGGAAGTAGAAATAAAAACATTTTATTGGAGAAATGGCAGCCCAGAGCAATATGGGGAGGATATATAGTAGAGAATAGAAAACAGCAGGAGTTTTATCTATTTGATCATGATATAGTATGAAGTCCCTAAAGAAATTTGGACTCAGAATCCTGATATTAATGCACTACACTCTATCACCTGCAAAACTGGAGTCCAGGCTCTTCTCTACCACTTATTGTCTTGAACGAGTGACATTTTATTTTTCTCAGTTTCCTTATTACTAAATAAAAAGTGACAACCCATAGGCCATTTGGGGGGACTAAATAAAAGAAAAATGTGAGTATCAGTTAGTAATTAGAACTGTAAAATAATAGAAAGCCAATACGCAAAAAAATGATCAGTTAAGTATCTAGCATACACCTACCAAATTTATGCTCTACATAATTCAATTCAAAGCATCATTACAAATTATATTTAAGGATATCTCATCTATCTCTAGACCACTCAAAAGAGTTAAAAAGGAGATGGGAAATATTAAATTCTCAAATATCCAGAATCTATTATATATAAATAACTGTGTTGATCTTATTATACATGAATCCAATATGAATATTTTTATTAGATAATTATGGGGGAGTATAATGATTTTGAAAATTGTAGGGAGAGTAGCATAGAATCCAGTTTGTATATGAAAAAGTCGTGGATTAGTAAAGCTAAATGAAAAAGCAACATTACTGAGCATGAGATAATTTTTTTAAAAATACACAAGCCTCTGAAGAATTACAGAATTTAAGTAAAATAATTATTTATGTGACATTCTGAATTTTGAAAATATATTTGGAGGCAGTTAGATATGGTTTTTAATAAATTCTTCCTAAAGTACATATTCTAGAGGGGGAGCCCATCTAGCTTAACCTATTTTATTAAATTTGATGACACAAACTGCCATTAATAGAAAATAAATCAAAGAAACTATGGTGTAAAGTAAATTTAAAATCCTGTGGAGCACAAAATTAACTGAGTGTGTTATTGAACCTGTAGTTTTAATGCAAATATTAGTCATTCAAATGTGTGAAAATCACTGCTGTTCTTGGGGAGCCAGTCATCAATATAGCTTACACCTATTAGAAAACCATCCTACCACATCATCCGAAGAGTATAAATGAAAAAATCATCTCATGTTCTTGCATATTTCAAGTCACGAGGCCTGATTTAGTATTTTAATTTGGATTGTGTCCAAATAATTTGTCTTTGATAGAAATGTGTTTTTGTTTGCTTTTTTCAGTATTTAGACCCTGGGTTCTAAAACAAAGTAAAATGGGAGAAAGTGAAGTTTACAAAGTGATTTTATAAAATTTGTATTTTGAGATCATTTCAAACCTAAAAAAATTTTACAAGATTATCCTTAAATTTATACTCCTCATCAGATTATCTGACTGTTAAATTTGATGTTTTCTTAATCATTTACTCTCTCTCTAAATATAGGCATGGGCTTCAGAGCTTTGTAACTATTCTTCTCTTCATTCATCTTCAACCCACAAGTTTTAACATCCAAAGATAATTAATGTGTAAATAAGTTTGTATTACCATGGTTTCAGAAAAAGTTGTTTTTAACATCATTCTTTCTTAATCCTTTAATAGTTAATATTCTAATGTAATGGAAGCTGTTACTTCTCTTTTATGTATGTATGTCCATATCATCCATTTATTATTTATTTGTTCTCATTTATTTTTATCTGTATGGACTCAAGTGTTTCTTTGCAATCTGAAACTGCCACTATTTATTTTGGTTAGCTGGAGCCCCTTCAATCTAGCTCATGTATATTTTGATAATGCCCCACAATTTTTTGACAACTCCCTTACTTTCTGGCACTACAGGATGCTGCATTTATAGCTTGGACTTTTTCTGACTGAGACCTAAATTCATTAGCTATCTCTCCAAGGTACCTTAGTTATTTATGTTAAGGAATGGTATTTGGAAACACAATCGGGGTCTAGGTATTTTCATTACTATTAATACTACTGGAAGTCATTGATTTTAGGCCCTTTCAGCTAACAGAGTTATGAAATATATGTGAACATATGTATACGCATGCATATATTCTATATAAACATACATATATGTTTACATATCCGTGCGTATTAAACTCATGAATTTATAATGAAACTCCCATCCCCAATATAGCATCACAGCTCTTTCAAGCCCTTTCATATTCCACATTTGTATTACTCTTCTCCTACAGTGAGGAAACTACCCCAACATCACTCTACGATACATAGAAAGCTTTTTTAGAAGTACTAAACTAATATCACTGTGAAATATAATCCTACTAAGTAAAGTTTAAGATTATTTTTAGAGTTTTTTTTATATCCTTAGACTGAAGGCATATGCTTTTTTTCTTTTTTAAGTTAGTAACTTCTTGAGTTTTTATGCTGTATCTGCATCTATATCTACCTACCTACCCATCCATCCATCCATACACATACACCTTTCCCCTTCTTTCCTCCCCCAGCCCCTTTTTTTACATTTGTGTAGAAGAACAATGCATGGATATAAGCTATTTTTTCAATAATCTACTAAGTATTGTAATTTAGTTCTTTCCAATATTTTGTGATTAAATAAAATGCTGTACTGAATTGCCTGTATATGTATATTTTAACATTGTTAGAGTGTTAGAGGAATATCTTAAGGGAAAATTCTTACAAAGGGGAATTGTAGTTTTATTTCAGTTGCTAAAGTATTATTTTGAATAGTCATGAAAATGAATGATTGTCCTTTCCCACCCTATTGCAGATATTCTTTAGTTTCAGCCCAGTGAAAATGACTAAATCTAAAAAAAAAAAAAATTTGTTATAAAGCAAGTAAAATCTAGAAATTGAACAAACTACAGAAACTGGAAAAATACGAATGCATTTTCCAAATACAACTGTGAGGAAAAGAAGACAAGCACAAAGAATACATACTGTACAATTACATGTATATAAAGCATAAAAACATGTAAAACTAATCTGCTGTGTGAAGACATCAGGATAGTTGTTACCTTGGTGGATTGCTAGTAACAGGCACAGAGCATGAGGGAGCTGTGAGATATTGAATAATGCTCTGATCATGACCAGTGTTTGTGAAATGACAGTGCTCAGTGGAAGAAATTTATTAAACAATTTATGAATTAAATACTTTTATATATGAAATAGGAAATTACTTAATAAAACATTTAAAAGAAAAAGTATATACGTTCTCAACTGACCATTATTCTTTCCAAGTATATTTGTATTTAGTTTAAGAACATTCATAATTATAAATTTGCAAATTCAAAATTGTAAAATTTTTTATACATATAAAATTTTAGAAACAGTATCCAGATTATGCAAGGTGATGGTCTTGGTAAACTTAGTTGCATTTAAATTTATTTATATCTATTTTTATAAATGTGGACAAATTGGGGTATTTTTTAGATTCAATACTTTAAAAGTTTATAATAATCAAGATAATAATGTAAATTTTTAAAGAGACAAATGCTCTCTTCAACAAATGGTATTGGGAAAACTGGAAAGGTACATGCACAAGAATGAAACTGAACCGCTTTCTTATACCACACACAAAAATAAACTCAAAATGGACTAAGGACCTAAAAATGAGACATGAAACCATAAAAATCCTAGAAGAGAGCATGGGCAGTAATTTCTTTGACATCAACCACAGAAACATCTTTCTAGATATGTCTCCTGAGACAAGGAAAACAAAAGCAAAAATAAACTATTGGGACAACGCAAAATAAAAAGCTTCTCCCCTCCCCCCACTAGTGCTCTTTCTCTCTCTCCCTCTCTCTCTCTCTCTCTCACTAAAATAAATAAATAAATCTTTTAAAAAATGGGGCACCTGGGTGGCTCAGTTGGTTAAGCTTCCAACTTGTGATTTAGGCTCAGGTCATGATCTCATGGGTCATGAGATTGAGCCCCGCATTAGACTCCATGCTCAGCGGGAAGTCTGCTTGAGATTCTCTCTCTCCCACTGCCCCTTGCCCCATTCTCTCTCTCTATCTCTTTCCCTTCCTTTCAAATAAATAAATAAATATTTTAAAAAAAGAAGAAGCTTCTGCACAGCAAAGGAAATAATGGGAAAAAACTAAAAGACAACCTACTGAATGGGACAAGATATTTGCAAATGACATATCTGATAAAGGGTTAGTATTCAAAATATATAAAGAACTTACACAACTCAACACCAAAAAAAACCTCCAAATAATCCAATAAAAAATGGGCAGAAAACATGAACAGACATTTCTACAGAGAAGACATACAGATGGCCAACAGACACATGAAAAGATGTTCAATATCACTCATCATCAGGGAAATGCAAATCAAAACCACAATGAGATATCATCTCACACCTGTCAGGATGGTTAAAATCCAAAACACAAGAAACAGCAAGTATTGGCAAGGATTTGGAGAAAAAGGAACCCTCCTGCACTGTTGGTGGGAATGAAAACTGGTGCAACCATTGTGGAAGATAGTATAGAGGTTCTTCAAAATGTTAAAAATAGAACTACCCTATAATCCAGTAATCTCACTACTGGGTATTTACCCAAACAATACAAAAACACTAATTTAAAGGGATACATGCATCCTTATATTTACCGCAGCCAAATTATGGAAGCAGCTCCAGTGTCCATCAATAGATGAATGGATAAAAGAAGGGATATATATGTGTACACACACACACAATGGAATACTATTCAGCTATAAAAAAAAAGAATGAAATCTTACAATTTGCAACAACATGGATGGATCTAGATAGTATAATGATAAGTGAAATAAGTCAGTCAGAGAAAGACAAATACCATATGATTTCACTCATATGTGGAATTAAAGAAACAAAACAAATGAGTAAAGGAAAGAGAGAGAGAAAGAGAGAGAAACCAAGAAACTGAAACTTAACCAGAGAGAACAAACAGATGATTACCAGGGTGGAGGTTGGGGGGTATGGGTGAAATAGGTGATGGTGATTAAAGAGCACACTTACGATGAGCACAAGTAATGTATAGAATTGTTGAATCACTAATGACTATATTGTACACCTGAAACTAATATAACACTGTATGTTAACTAAACTGGAATTAAAATTTAAAACTTAATAAAAAATAATGAGAGAAATGCTAAGATCTCAGTGGCATAACAAAACCAAAGCATAGTTGTCATTAAAGAAAATAGGTTTAGATTTGATGACTCTGCAAACCATCTGTATGTAATAACTGTTCTTTCATTGTGTTTCAGAATTATGGTTCCACCATCTCATGGCCTCTACAGGCATTGCATGGAGGCCAGACATATTGGTTTATCTGCCTCAACCTGGAAGTGACACACCATCCTTTAACCACATAAATTCAGGTGGTTTAAAACTAACAGCTAAGGATGCTGGGAAATGTAAAGGGGCACCGAAATATTTGGCGAGTACTTAGTGTGTCCACTATAACCTTGTGGTCTAGTCACTAAACATAGCTTTGCTCCCATCCCTTGCAAAAGAAAAAAAAAAAAGTCTGCGGTCACTGTGTCCAAGTAATATGTTACAGAGCAATAATAACCAAACAGTTCATATGTCACTTTAATTGAAAGATAATACAGAAATAGGGAGCCTTAAAACACTGATGAAGCCAATTCTCTATTTAATATTAGTCTCTAAACAAAAGATGTTTACAGCTATAATTGTTTTCCTTTTTTTTTTCCTTTATCTCAAATGATCTCCTTTGTGTTTCCCTTAACCAAAAAACTGGATAACGTGGTTGAGACTTTATGGTCCTGAGAGCTTCAGCAGATGTTTCCAAAAGCCCAATGAGTACTGAGAGCTAAATGTTATTACTTAGTGAAGGTATAATCTGTGCTGATTTCATGGTGGTTACTGATTTGCAGTTTGCCAGTTCATTACCAATCAGTACTTATGACTTTTTTTTTTTTTAAAGATTTTATTTATTTATTTGACAGAGAGAGACACAGCGAGAGAGGGAACACAAGCAGGGGGAGTGGGAGAGGGAGAAGCAGGCTTCCTGCTGAGCAGGGAGCCCGATGCGGGGCTCGATCCCAGGACACTGGGATCATGACCTGAGCCGAAGGCAGACGCTTAACGACTGAGCCACCCAGGCACCCCTATGACTTCTTGATATATCTCTTTTTGAACATAGTTCTACCACGTTTCTTAAGAAATCTTGTAAAACTGGGGTGACTGGGTGGCTCAGCTGGTTAAGCATCTGCCCTCAGATCAGGTCATGATCCTGGAGTCCCCTGACTGAGCCCCACATTGAGCTCCCTGCTCAGCAAGGAGTCTGCTTCTCCCTCAGCCTCTGCCTCTCCCCCACTCATGTTCTCTTGTTCACTCACTCTGTCTCTTAAATAAATAAAATCTTTAAAAAAAAAAAGCAATCTTGCAAATTGTATATAAAATAAAATGCTGTAATATTATATATTTCATAAACCAAGTGATTCATCTGCTAAAATGATTAGTGCCCAGAGAAAAGGAATCAGGTGCACTTCACATGTCTCCATTCTCTCTACTAACATTATTTTTTTTATTAGAGTTCAGAACTTGAGAGGACAACTTTAAAAATATTATGTGAAATTTTGGTTAGAGATATTTTTGTGGTCTAGCTAAATCTAGGTATAGGTCTGGGATTTGGTATGCTCCTTAAATCTGATGATTCATCTATATTTCAGGCCATTATCTCATTAAGTTACTCTTCTCTCACGCTATCAGTTAATTTTTTTGAAAGACTATTAGATGTGTATAAAATCTTCTTATGCTTACCTACATGTTTCTTAACCTCTTTTGGCTGATACCTAAAGCTCTAACATTAACTTCATTAGTTCTTTCCTTCACTTTGTCTAAGTTATTGTTTAATCTAACCACTGAGTATTTTGTTATCCAATATTTGTGCTAACTTATATAACTTTTAGTTGCTTCTTTTCCAATTTGCTTTCCTTTTCTCTATTCTTCATATTATTTTTCTCTCATTAATTTTATTGTATATTAATAAAAGACACTTTCAGATTATTGTATATTTCTAAATATTGTGGCTTCTATTTATCTCTTTAGACAATAGGCCCTCTCCTTTCCTTTTTTTTTTTCATAAAGATGATAATTGGTTGAGAATATTTTGCTTACAGGCAACTGTTACTTTTTAAATTTTATGCTTCATTCTATTATTTTTTAGTCATTTGATATATTGATTAAAGGACAGAATGAGTTTTATAAGTAATCTATGCAACTTCTTGATTGTACCATTACTCTGAGAGAATAATTTTGGCTTATTAATTTATTTTATGCAATTATTATCTACAAGGTCCAGATCAATTTCTATGTCCTCTAAGAAGTTTGTACTCTAGTCTTGGCATGATCTCCTTTCTTGTTTGCTAGATTGTGCCAGCAACTACTGGGGCTATGAGCATCCTTACTCTTATTTAAAATAAAAGTCAGTTTTTAGGGGCACCTGTGTGGCTCAGTTGGTTAAGCGACTGCCTTCAGCTCAGGTCATGATCTCGTGGTCCTGGGATAGAGCCCTGCGGTGGGCTCCCTGCTCAGCAGGAAGGCTGCTTCTCCATTTCCCTCTGCCCCTCCCCCTGCTTGTGTTCCCTCTTTCTCTCTCCCTGCCTCTCTCTCAAATAAATAAATAAAATCTTTTAAAAAATGCAATTTTTATTTTCTCAATAACTCAAAGGATTTCAAATTAACTACCATCTATCTATCCTCCATGATGTGAAATGAGATATGTAACCATAAATAAATTTAATCCCGTGCTCTGATAGATGAGTGTGTGAAATCAGACGATACTGACAGAGGAATTATCACACCAAAATAACAAGGCTGGGGTAGCCATTGAGAATTACAAAGGAAATTGAAATTTGGAACGTCTTGAAAGCCACCAACAAATGTCCACTAGAGCCCTCTAGATGGCAGTAATCAAAAGAGTTTTCCCACTAAATTCTCTTCCCTTAGACTCTCTTGCTTATGAGTATGGGCTGCTCACTTCAGATGCTCAATGGACCATTACCCAATTTACTGACCTATGTTTTCTTCTAGCTAGTTTCTAATGTGTTTGAAGGCAGCAGTTTATTTTAAATATTGAAATATGCATCATATTTTTCTGTATACTGCTGGACATACTATATTCACTTTTCTACTGTATATAGAATTTAATTAAATGGAAATCTTAAATCTCATTTATAATTAGAATAGTCAAAGAGTAGTCGAATAGAATACTTTGCTTCTATTTTTCTGTATATATTTAGTTATATATCTATATATTTAGTTATCCATTGGGTAAAAAAGATAAATTATGAGAAATTCAGGCATTGGTTTAATGTAAAATATAACTAGTATCTACTCTGGTGGAAAATGACAATAATTAGATGATAAAATATCATGCAATGTATTCATGTGAGGACAATTTAATAACTACTATAGAATAGTAAAATGGGAAGTTATTTTTATAACATTAATGTAATTATTATTTTCTATGCCCTCTTTACTTTCCTGGATTACTTGTTATTGTTATTAAATACTTAAATATTAGCATATTAAAATTTTTAGTATTTAAAATATTCACAAGAAATCATTAAATTTGCTTCAGATGTGAACTTTTGTTCTTAGGTATTGGATAAATGAATGCAAAATCATGTAAATATGTTCACAATATTGTGGGCATATGAAACCAATTATATTGACTTACTCTTTTTTTTTTTAAATACCAAACTGAATATTTGGATTTTTAAATTATTTTTTTATGTAATATATTTTTTTTTAAAGATTTTATTTATTTATTTGAGACAGAGAGAATGAGAGAGACAGAGAGCACATGAGAGGGGGGAGAGTCAGAGGGAGAAGCAGGCTCCCCACCGAGCAGGGAGCCCGATGCGGGACTCGATCCAGGGACTCCAGGATCATGACCTGAGCCAAAGGCAGTCGCTTAACCAACTGAGCCACCCAGGCGCCCTTATGTAATATCTTTTGATTGTTTTATCTTATATTGCAATATGTTTCTACTACTAAAAGTTTCATTATTGATTTTAAAAAGCTTACAAACAAAACTTTCCCATCCTTATATCCTCACAGAGAACATGTTTCAAATCAAACTTTTTAAAAGCCCTATACTGTTTTTTTGCATCTTAATAATGGTTATACATACCAGATGAAACATATTCTTTTGTTACACTGTCACATTTTAGATTTTAGTATTTGCATTTCTGATGGTAGGGTATGGTAGGGTAGTTTAAAATTACTATCAGGAAATACTTAACATCTTCAAGAGCATTTATTTCCTTTTACTTCCTCTTGTATTTTCCTTAAAACCTATTGAGTTTATTCTGTTTTATATCAAAACAATCATAATTTTTCTTCTGGAAAAACATTCTATTTTCTCAATTCATAACTATGATTTTATTAATGAGTATGGAGAGTTTATGAAGTACTTTTAAGCTGATATTCCAAGATCACAATGGCAATATTTGAGAAGCTGTCTTCCAGAAACTTTCATCTTTAGAAAGAATCTGCAAAAATATTTATACATTTTTAAAATCCTTTACTCATTTATATTCCTAACCCATCCTTTGCATCAAACCAGTTATGTATATTAGAATAAAAAAATAAAATTGAAAATACTTCTTTCTTTCATTGTTTAATTAACTGACTGTAAGACTTCCAGTTCATATTTCAGTAATATCCCACTTTGACTCATAACCTGTCTTTCTGGTCTCTCGCTTTTGTTTACTTGCTCAAGAATGCCACAGAAAATTGAATATTCCTGGCTTTTAGAGCATCAGTCTCAATGTGATATTATTAATGTCAGAATAGGTAATGCTATCATAATAATGCTAATAATAACAATGGTAGTAAAATAACTACCATCATATTTCACTAGTCTCATGACCATTTTAGGCTCTTTATGTGTGCATCACCTATAGTGTCTGAAAAAATTATGCAGAGATTAATACATGAACTTTCCTACCTTCAGGGATTTGATATTTCAGGCCAACAAACAGGATGTTATCATACAACAGATAAAATAATATCTATTATTTTAATGTATTTACTTAAGCAATATAAATAATGCTTCTTCAGGTTAAACTGTACCTTTGTTATCTTTATTTTTTTTTTCTCTCAGGCAACTTGCATTGCTTTTTTACCAGTAAGAAAGTACATGGAAGGAAAATGGTAGCACAAAAGAAAAGCAGAGCAGTGGGGTCAGGAAAGAAGTAACATGGAAAATACCAGGAATGAAGAAAGACCCTGCCCATAGACAAGGGTGTAGAAAACTGTGGCTTGGGAGCATTATACAAGTTGTAGAAATCTCTTCAATGCACACCGTAAAAAAGATTAAAGAAAAATGTATCTTTGACCTATGAACAAGATTCACTTTTCTTTCTTTCTTTCTTTTTTTTTTGAAGCGGAACTAAGGAGAATGTAAGGGAGCAAATATCACTCTGGTGTGAGACCAACATAATAAAGCTTCTGTCCACAGGCGTTAAAAGTTGTTACATGTCTTCATCTCCAGGTTTATGTTTTCTACCCTCTTTGGGGTTAGGCATTTGAATCCAACTGCTATTATTAATCATTTTTTTAATTCTAAGGGTTTTATCTCCTTTACTTCCCTAAGTTGCTGCAAGGTTTTGGATGTTAAGATGAGATATTCTAATATTGGCAGAATTTTCTCTTGCTAAATGAATGGTATTGCATGAGAGGATACCAAAGGGTATGGTTTATTATTGGCTTCTGTTTAATTCCTTCTTCAATTATGTTAGTAGCAATAGAAATTAAAATATACCACAAGGCCTAAGCAGATATTAAAGACAAAATATAAATCAAATGACATATACAAATATGATAACCAAATACCTCCTGAAAAAAGAACTTCTGGATCACTAATTAATTAAAACTTATTCTGTATGAGAACATCCCAATTTGCATTACAAAGAACAAAATCCTAAAATGTATTTAGAAGGGTCTGGAATATCCAGCTAATGCAGGAAAAAAAAGCTGCCTGAAAAAGAAATCTAATCTTAGAGACCTTTTATCTCTTTTAGGATGGCTAAAAATAGAAATCGTGTAGGTGCCTAGGGGGCTTACCCATCATTTTGACATCTATTCTTTTTTTAGACTCTCACATTATTCTTTATTGAACCTAAATGTTGATTATTTGTGCAAGTTGCTCAATCTGGAATTTTCCTGAGACTGTAATTTACTACTTGACTTTCAAAATCCATCATTGTTCTAAGAAGAACATTGTAATTTCACTATACTCTGGCAGAGTAACTTACTTAGAACTTCAGTTAAAAGAGGTAAAGTGGACTTTTGAAGTATTTACTATGATTGTACATGTAAAATGGTGTGAAAATTTTTGTGGTATTATATTTTGAGGATATTACTAATTTTGTATTTGAAATGAAAATAATCAATGTATTATTAATTGCAACTGTTGACAGTAAAATTTCAGAGTTAATACATAATTTATGACTATATTTTTCTGTTAAATCTTAGAAGCAAATTAATACAAGTCAGATAAGTTATAGTGTCTTTGCTCTTAGTAGTTTTCTTTTGTGGGCAACTTTTAGATTATTTGCTTTTTAACTGTTATCTAAAAATAGCATGGATTTCTCTGAATAGAGAGATGAAAGGTGAGAACAGAGTTTTTTTTACTCCATCGCAAAAAGTAGTTAGCTGAGCAGGTGAGAGACAAACAAATACTGTGTAGTGAGAATAGACTTACAGAACTCAGTGACTCCATCAAACATAACAACATTTGCATTAAAGGGATCCCAGAAGGAGAAGGGAGAGAAAGGGGTGCAGAGAATGTATTTGAAGAAATAATAGCTGAAAACTTCCTGAATCTGGGGAGGAAAACAGAGATCCAGATTCAGGAAGCACAGAGATCCCCCAACAAATTCAACCCAAGGAGGTCCACACCAAGACACATAGTAATTAAAGTGGCAAAAAATAGTGATAAAATATTTTAAAGGTTGTGGCGCAAAGAAGACAGTTACATACAAAGGAAACCCCATAAGTCTATCAGCTGATGTTTTAGCAGAAACTCTGCAGGCCAAAAGAGAATGGCATGATATAGTCGAAGTGCTGAAAGGGAAAAATCTGCATCCAGGAATACTCTATCCAGGAAGAATTAAATACAATTTTAACTGTAAATTATTTCAATACAAAAGTGATGCTACTCATGCTTACATACCATTTTGTTTTCATCACCAGTAATAAAGTGACAGTAGAGAATACAGCATAGTTTAAACATAAATAGGAAGTGAATTTGAGACACAGTAAAAAGAAAAGATTAACACAAAAGGATTGCCACAAGGAAGTTACCAAATGAATCAATAAAATATTTAAGCATTTTGATTATATAAATGTTCACAGTTTCAATTTTATTCATGTCATGTCATTCAATTTTATATGTCATCATAACACATATGTGTATATATATTATATGTGTATATATATTATAGTATATTATCCATGTATATATAATGAGGTATAGTTAGATAGGTATAAAATATCTATCTATTCCACAGTTTGGAATTAAGGATATGTAAATTCTTTAAAAACCCTAAATAGGGGTGCCTGAGTAGTGCAGTAGGTTAAGTGTCTGGATCTTGGTTTCAGCTCAGGTCATGATCTCAGGGTCATGAGATCGAGACCTGCATTGGGCTCCAGGCTCAGTGCAGAGTCTGCTTGAGATTCTCTCTCCCTCTCCCTCTGCCCTCCTGCTCATGCACTCTCTCTCTCTCAAATAAATAGATCTTTTAAAAAAAATGACTAAATTACAGGTCTTATTTAAAATGATGCATTTCAGCTTGATTATATGTGTTATTTTAATAGTTTTTAATATAAAAATTGAGAGAATATGAGTGAAAACCTCATTTCTAAAGCTCAGTTTTGTTGCATTTTCACAGATGCATAGAATCTCAGGTTAGTGTTTGCTATAGTTGCATCTCAGGCAATTCTTACAGCAGAAAGACTCAGGCCACAGTAGCAGTAGGAAAGTTCAGAAAGGCTAGATTCTCCGGAATGCAGGCTTGCTCTACCTAATGATAAACACAGTCCAAGGAATCTTCTGGCACAGACAGGGAATACAGAATAAAATAAATAAAATAGGAAAATAAACCCAAATATAACTCAGTTCAATTATTTCAGAATATTCAAGGAGGAAGTCCTGACAAAATGTAAGGAGAAAATCACCTTGAAAGATATTTATTGTTGGCAACAATATATATTCATTTTATATCTGACCTTAAGAAAGTCTGTTTTGTGTGAAATACTACAGAAAGTTAAGAAGACATTGAAAAAATGCATTAAAACTAATATTAGGCCAGAAATATCCAGTTAAATATGGCAGATAGTCACATTTACTACTGCTTTTTTTTCTTCAAACAAATAATAACAGAAAACAAGTCAACAAGGAGTAATATATATATATATATATATATATATATATATATGTATATATATATACATTATAATCCAAGACCAAATTATTTAAAGAGGAAACAATGAAAAATAAGTAATACCACTGAATTCTCAAAAATATAACGTGGATGATAGAGTGGTAACAGACTTAATAGAGCAGAGCATATAGACTCAAAGGCCTATAGCAACAATGAGGGGCACTAATAAGAGCAGAAACATTTGCCTGTTATAGGAGGAGATTTCTAGGAGATATTGAGCATGGATTATGATATATGTATTTATTAGAGATTAGGGATCAACCTCTGAAAAGAGTTAAGGAAGAAAGTATTATTTGGCGAAGGGAGAAACTGAACTATGATTCAGGCTCAATAAAGTCTTGGTCAATGCCACAAGGAATTCTTAAACACACATGGCATGTCAGAGCTATCATGTGGTGGGCCAAAATGGCTAGTTCTTTGCTGGAATCCCTTAATGGGTTATAATGGAAAAAGTGTGTCTTTGTGTGAGATACCTCTTGTTTTAGGCCAATACGCCTTTGGTCTCTCACATTTCTTCAAATCTTGCAAGCAGAGTAACTGACAGTCTTGATCTTTTCAAGCATTTCTGCATAGCAAATAACCTTGGAGGTTAGAGATAATTGACACCATGGCAGAGATAAGATTCATTTGTTGTCTGGTGTAATAAAGACAATGTCTTCCTTTTGGGATAAAGAATGGGCAAGTTTGCTTGCAACTGCTTATAAAATATTGGGGTTTCTGAAGTTTATCCTCAGTTATTATACAGCAACCACCTAGGCCTACCTCTGCATCATTCCCATAGGAATTCAATAGCAAGAGGAATCACTATGAACATGGAGCTCAAAATGCTTGTTGTGCGATGAGGGATAAATCTTTTGCTTCTCACATAGAAGTCTTTAGTTGTCTTCTAGTATCCATGAAACTGGGATGTCCTAATGCTAGCTTGAAAGTGGGGTAAAATTTGGAACCCATCACAGTTCCTGACAGCTTTTGGTGATGAGGATGGGGCATTGACAGAGACATGTCTTCTGAAAAACAAAGTACAAAGCCTCTCCAGAGGCCAGGTTAGGGCACATAAGATCAATTGAGATTTTATATCAAATGGCTAACTTCTATGGTGAATGGAGAGAGTAAGGGCTCCCACTGAAGAGCATGCATCTTATCTGTTAATGAATGCTTAGACACTGAGTGAAAATAAAGACAAATGAAACAAGCTGCCCAGTTACTTTGGATGAATACTCAGAAGTTAGAGTGCTGGATCAAATAGTAGTTCTGTTTTTAGTGTTTTCAGGAACCCCCATAGTAGCTGAGCCATCTTGTATTTTCATCAACAGTGTTGTGTGGTTTATCCAAAACAACTGAAATCAGAATCTCAAAGATAGAAGCACTCCCATGATCATTGCAGCACAATTCACAATAGTCAAGAAGTGGAAACAACCCAAATGTCTATCCACAGATGAATTAATAAAGAAATGTGTCATATACATACAATGGAAACTAGTCATTATTTAAAAAAAGAAAATTCTGCATTATGTGATAGCAAGGATGAACCTTGAGGACATCACACTAGGTGAAATAAGCCACTCATAGAAAAATACTGCTATCTTTACTGGAAATGATTCAACTTATATGAGATATCTAAAGTAGTCAAATACATAGAATCAAAGAATGCAATGGTGATTGCTAAGGGCTGAAGAGAGAAGGAAATGGGGAATTAGCAGTCACCAAGAAAAAGTTTCAGTTAAGCAAGATGAGTAAGTTCTAGAGACTTGCTGCTCAGCATTGTACCTATAGTCAATAATAATGTCTTATACACTTAAAATTTGTTAATAAGATAGATTTTATGTTAAGTGTTCTCACTATAAGAAAAGAGAAGGAAGGAAAAAAAAAGTAAAGCAGGGGCGCCTGGGTGGCTCAGTCGTTAAGCGTCTGCCTTTGGCTCAGGTCAAGATCCCGGGGTCCTGGGATCGAGCCCCGCATCGGGCTCCCTGCTCAGCAGGAAGCCTGCTTCTCCCTCTCCCACTCCCCCTGCTTGTGTTCCTTCTCTCGCTATCTCTCTCTGTCAAATAAATAAATAAATCTTTAAAAAAAAAAAGTAAAGCAAACAAGCTGCCTGAATATTGCTTTGATTTTTGTTTATTCCCCCTTGGGGGTTGGGAAGAAAAAGGAATGTTATCATGGGGCAGCAAGGGGATGTGTCAGTGAGGCAGCAAACCCACCTAAAAAGCATTATGTCTGTAGCTGCTGAGTGAGGGAGTGCCCAAACCTGATATATAACTTTAGGTGCATCAAATTAAAATTCTATTTGGGGGAACTGTGAGCAGCTGTCATATTGTTTGAAAATAAAAGTAAATGTGTTTTGCTTATTCTGTTGCAGAAATGCTGTCTCTCTCTATGCCCTGTGATCCCTCCCTAGACCTCTACCTCAATCTCAGTTGCTTTAAGGAAAAACATAGGGGTGGGGATAAGGTCTTCCTGTCCTAATGAGGACTGAAGACCATGGCACTTGTCTTGAGTAAGTTGGTGATCTCGGGTGGTACAGAGGTCAGGGAGATATCAAAACTTTTATGGCTGTATTAGACATAGGCATGAAAGTCACCATCCAGCCTGTTTCTGTGGGCAGAGGAGGCATCCAGATCCAACTGACGTGTTTTGTGCAGGATTCACAACAGGGGAAGGATAAGCTAAGAGTTTGTAGGTGGAGCCCTGTGGGTAAATTGAATGCACTGATTTTGTTGCTTCTATATCTGAATACATAGTATGATTTGGTGTGCTATGTGCATGTCCATCCTTATCCCATAAGTACCAGAGGTAAACATCACAGAGGAGGAAGAGCTTCGAGTAGAGAAGTCCTAGTGGGACAAATTTCTCTGCCACTTTCTACCAGTGTGTAGTCACATTTCAGTATGAATGTCTGTGTCCATGGTTCAAAGTTTTTACTATTTGAATGGTCTATTCTTTGACAAGTCAGAATCCTAATTCCAACTATCCTGAGTATGCCATTATCACAAGTCCTTCAGCAGGGGTGGATGAAAATTCCTGACAAAATCAAAGGACCTATTTCTGCTTGCGAAGTAAAGTTTCTTGGAACTACATGGGCAGATTTACAATTCTCAATTCTTAACAGTAATCAAGTAAAAACTACCATTTCTTTAGCCCTTATTCACACACACACACACACACACAAGGAAGCAAACAACATTATTCAATCCAGTACCTGTCTTTGTAACTACTTTTTTTCTTTCTTTTGCTAATTGAAGCTCTTGAGAAAGAGATGCAGCATATTTCTAGAGGTACTCTTCGGGATTTTGGACTCCTGGTCTTCCTGACTTGGATGTCAGTTTAATCCCTTCTCAGAAGCACCTATTAGTTATTCCCAGGTTCTTCAAAACTGAGCAGGTGATCCATTGAGGCATTAAGAATTTTAGGCTTGATATTCACATTTTAGGATTGGCAAACTCAGACTCTATAACTAATAAGGTAGGAGAGGCCTAAAAATCTTAGCTTGTGAAATGAAAATGGTAGATTTAAGAACAGAATAAGATGGGCCCTACTTTAAATGAAAAATTGGCACCTAAGCCTTTTAGGGGAAACTCTATCTCTCACAGCTCCAGTTACAAAGCTGCTGGCTTAATATCGTTCTCAAGCCATAGAAATTCCTGGAAATGCCTGGGTCTGGTTCACTGTTGCTCTAGATAAACATAAATATGATAGTATTCATTGGGTTGCTGCAACTATTCAAGTCACTGAGAGTTCTGCATAACCCAAAATGTAAGTGGTCACTTTAGTTGGTAGACAGACTCAAGGCTGTTAAAGCTCTAACCAATACTTTCTTGATGAACCTTGTTACACTTTTATAGACTTCTAAGCTGCTGCCAGGAACGGAGTTATTTGTTCTGACATTTGGATTACTATAAGGACTATCAAATTAAAGATACCCCTCTTAGGGTCACAAACTCAAGAGGACTCAGTCATAGTAATTGATCAAATTGTCTAGGTCACTGTGGCAGATGCCCAACCTAAAGGCCCATTCCCTGATAGTACTGAAATCAAATCTGCTGATCCAGCCTGCACCAACTAGATTGCCCCTGTTGCTGCTGGATCCATTATCATGAAACATCCATCATCAAAGACTAAGTAGAAAGTAAAGCACTCTTGTTTATGATGTGGAGGCTGCCACTGCATGTGAAACTTGTTCATCTGCCAAAAGCTGACCTGTTTAACTTAAACAGTGGGAGAGATTACAGTATACAAGGAATGGTGCCCCTCTGCCATTGATGGATTGACTGTACAGACTTGAGCTATCTGTTGTGCCTTACTATTGTTGACATTTTTCAGGTTACCCTCATCTGGCTCTGACCACACCCTGTTGCCCTTGAAATTATTCCATGCCATGTTTATGTTTCTTGGAATATTTGCTGTAATAAGAGTGTTTCCATTATCACAAAAGCCACTCAACAGTGAGATGATAGTCAAGATATTTTGTGGACCTCTACCCTCCCTACTATCCATAGGAATCTGCTATGGTTGAGTGTTGGAATAGCCACCTAAAAAATAAATATATAAATTTTCTCATCTTACCTTCCTTACCATTTAATCTGTACAACTTAGGAAGGCAGTTAGATGATTGAATGCAACCAGTCTCAGAAAAGGATCATCTTTTTGAAGCTGCCTCTTGTGTGAGATTGGGACACAAAAATTCAAAAAAAAAAAAAATCAAGATCCATTCTGACTAATTTTTATCATGGCATATCTTTCCCCTAACAGCAGCCTTAGATCAGTCTAGTTGTTACACTTATTGGGTGGAAACCTGACTCAAAAGGACCCTAGGGAATTCAAACCTAATTGAAAATACTAACAAACTAAAACAACAAAAAATTAACATCCCCCCCAAAAACTCATAATAAATCAAACATATTGACAAGATTTATATACTGAAAATTACAAAATGTCAATGACAAAAAGCAAAGAAGACTTAAAGAGAGAAATATGCTGAGTGTAGTAATTATAAAACACAGTATTGGTAAGATGTCAATGTTCCCCAATTGGATCTATGGATTCATTGCAATCCCAAGCAAAATCCCAGAAAGCTTTTTGGAGATACTGACAATCTTTTTTTTGTTGTTGTTAATTTTTTCATTGTTATGTTAATCACCATACATTACATTATTAGTTTTTGATGTAGTGTTCCATGATTCATTGTTTGTGCATAACACCCAGTGCTCCATGCAGAACGTGCCCTCTTTAATACCCATCACCAGGCTAACCCATCCTCCCATCCCCTCCCCTCTAGAACCCTCAGTTTGTTTTTCAGAGTCCATTATCTCTCATGGTTCGTCTCCCCCTCCGATCCCCCCTTCATTCTTCCCCACCTACTATCTTTTTTTTTTTTTTAACATATATTGCATTATTTGTTTCAGAGGTACAGATCTGTGATTCAACAGTCTTGCACAATTCACAGCGCTCACCATAGCATATACCCTCCCCAGTGTCTATCACCCAGCCACCCCATCCCTCCCACCCCACCCCCCCACTCCAGCAACCCTCAGTTTGTTTCCTGAGATTAAGAATTCCTCATATCAGTGAGGTCATATGATATATGTCTTTCTCTGATTGACTTATTTCGCTCAGCATAACACCTTCCAGTTCCAACCATGTCATTGCAAATGGCAAGATCTCATTCCTTCTGATGGCTGCATAATATTCCATTGTATATATATACCACATCTTCTTTAT
>NC_138371.1:151884224-151916927 GCF_054177405.1 Leptonychotes weddellii
CAAACATTTCAAGAATTAATACCTATTCTTCTGAAACTGTTCCAAAAAATAGAAATGGAAGGAAAACTTCCAAACTCATTTTATGAGGCCAGCATTACCTTGATCCCAAAAGCAGACAAAGACCCCATCAAAAAGGAGAATTACAGATATTGACAATATGATCCTAAAATTTGTATGACAAGGGAAAGAAACTAGAAACTATTTTAAAATAGAAGAACAAAATGGGTGAACTCCCACTACCCAATTTTAAGACTCACTATAAAGTACAGTAATCAAGATAATGGGTATTGGCAAAAAGCACAGAAACAGTGATCAATGGAACAATTACAGAACTTCAAAATAAATGTACACAAATATAAACAACTGATTCTTGACTAATGTACAAAGGCAAATTAATGGGAAAATAGCAGTATTTTAATCATTTTCATTCTGCTGGAAAATTTGATGTCCATATAGAAAAATAAACTTCAGGGCACATAGATGGCTCAGTTGGTTAAGCATCTTACTTTGGCTTGGGTCATGATCCCAGGGTCCTGGGATCGAGCCCTGCTTCGGGCTCCCTGCTCAGTGGGGAGTCTGCTTCTCCTTCTGCCTCTGCCCCTTCTCCCCTACTCATGTTCTCTCTCTCAGATAAATAAATAAAATCTTTTAAAAAATATTTAAAGAAAGAAAAATAAACTTCATATTGTATGTTACATGTTATACAAAAATTAATTCAACTGTATCTTAGAACTAAATGTAAATACTATAGATATAAGATATGCAGAAGGAAGGAAGGATAAGCAAAATTTTATTTAACTTTGGGTTTGGCAAAGAGTTTTTATATTTAAAAATTTTTTTAAATGGACAAATACAGACATTTTACTCAAAAAATATATATGGATAGTGTATAAGTATATAAAAATGTGCAGCATCATTAGTCATTAGGGAAATGCAAATCAGAAACAAAATCAGATACCATTACACACATACTAATGTGAGTAAAACAGTAATGAAAGCTGGGGGTTCTGGTTTGTAATTACAGATATTAGTATGAACATATAGAAAATATCATGTATATATTTCAGCATGAAAGAGCTCTCAATGTCCCAAACTGAAAATATTTAAGCAAACAATAAATAATGGTAGCAATCGTAGTGTGGAATATAGCCAAAGAATAAAATATATAATAAATAAAAAGAAGTTCATATTACTGTAAATAAATATTTGAATAAATAAATAGGGAAGAAAAGCCAAATTTTACTTACAGAAATATTTCAATTATTAAAGGTAGAAGGAATAAAGGAAATGTAAATAATCATTAGAACAGCACAGAAATAATTTCCACAGGCAAGATAAACATGAATTCTAAAATTAGTTTTATAAATGATAGATTGTCAAAGTTTCAATGTATCTCCTCCAAAATATTCTTTGAATAGCACAGACGGAACTAGTTACTCTGTGTTGAAGAATGTGGCAGATACCAACCTTAAACATGTTCTAAAGATCAATACTAGTAGTGATGAGATATATCAATATCATGTGTTCCCTGATATAATGTGCTAAGAAGGGCTCATTAACTATGATGCATTTACCTCCAAACAAATCCATGGCCTCTATCACAGTAAACATAAGACAAATCCAAGTTGAGGAACATTTTCCAAGGGACCTGATGAATACTCCTCAAAAGTATCAAGGTCATGAAAAATAAGAACAGTATTAAAGAACTACCACTCACTGGAGGATAAAAATCTTTATTAGTAAACGCAATATATGTTCTAATATAGAATCCAGACAGAAAGAATATTGGTAAGCACTGGTGAAATCAGTATAATATCGGCAATTTCTTAGTTTTGAAAGTTCTACCATAGTTATGAAATACTAATATCAGAAAACATAAAAGGAATCAACTCAATTCATACATATCTATTTCTTCCTATCTATCTATGTATCTATGTAACTATCTATCTATCTATCTATCTATCTATCTATCTATCTATCTATGTTGTATCAGTGACCACATCATATTTTGCACTGATTTTAATTGGATCATATATTTATTAGAGTATTTTAAGTGATTTATGGATTAAATGAAAGTGCTTTTTAAAATACTACATCATAAGATCAGATACAGAAAATAAATCAGCACGTAGCTTAAACGTATTTTTCCCAGAGAGTTATGTTTTTTGAGTAATTCTGAAGACTACATTTTTCTTTTCTGACAAGGATAGTATTATTTTATTGCAGAGGAAAAAGGCTTATTTTAAGAAAGAAAAACATCTTGGAATTCTACTATACAGATGTATGAATCATTGTCTTTTACTATTATAACATCCCTTACTTTATGTATCAATGAATGGTTGCCTAAGTCACTGTGGGTGCATTGAAGGTCAGATAAACCCTGCAGCAGTAAAAATATTTCACATTCAAGAAAATAATATGACAAAAATAAGAATAATTTTACAATATCTCAGAGGTTTATGTTGTTGCTTCTGAATCTTTTTGTTTGTTTGTTTTGGTTTAAATAATTATTGTCAAAGACTCATACTATATCTTGAACTTTAAAGTACCTTTCTTCAATGATTAACCTTATTTTTTAATGTACCTTTGATAATGTGGCTGTTAATAAGTTACTGGCACAGAACAAAATTATGATTATGTTTTAATAGTATAGAGAAATATTTTGAGAAATAGAAATAGTTTGAAAAAATGTAAATGGATTTTTAAAAATCTATTAAAAATTTCCTTAAGATCAGAGGCAAGGAATATTAAATAATTTTAATATAAGTACAGATCAGAAAGTACTGAGGGGATAAAATTTACCTAAATATAAAAGCATATATTGGTTAATTATAATTTGCAGGGTCCTTAAGTAAGTTGGCCATGAAACAGCATTATAGAGAACAACAAACTATATCTCTACCAATGAAAATTTACATTTTGGCAATGTCTTTATCTGAGTACACTCAGGTGAGAAGAATGTAAGTAAAATGAATAATCTGCTATGTATAGCAAAATGTGATGGAAACTAAGAGGAATAAATAATGACAGATCGCTGGAGGTTTAGGTAAACTGAGATGATATTGGAAGAGTGACTATATATCATATAGATATAAGGAGAAAAATATTCAATCAAACAAGTAGCAGAAGAAAATAAATTATAAGAAAGCAAAGGACAAATAAAATAGGGATGGTATTGTTTGGATGAAACACAAATTGCAAGTATACTGGCAGAAAAATATATTAGAAAGTTAAATTGGTCTTCCTCAAATAATTATCAAATAAACTCATCTGATGTTCAGTATATTACTACTGAATTTTTTTTTAGGGGGCAGGGTACAGAGTTTCTCTTTCTATTTCTCCTTGCACAAAATATTAAATGTTTTCATCTCTGAATTTCCATAGTATATTTATAGCTCATATTCCTATGAAAATATTTTCTAAATTATAATTCTTATTCTGCCTTTTATGTATTGCTGACATTACTTATGTTCTATTAAGTTGAATTTAGCAATGTGCTATAGGTTTTTAAGGTAACTGAGGTATCAAGGAAAGATATTTCTAAATATGCATCCAATTTGAAAGACAGTGATTAAGAAATAACCACTATTAAAATTTAGATGAAAATAGTAAAATTTAAGTTAACTCATTTAACATATCTGTCTCAAAAATAAATAAAAATGTTCATAACCATAAAGAAATCAAACTGGGAATTAAACAATTTCAATTAAGAAAGGATAAAATGTCTTATAGCAAAAATATACAACCTAAAAACAAATTATCTCAAATATTCATAAACTTTTGTACATATGAATAAAATATTTTTTCATGGAAAGGGTGCACAAGGTCAATAGTATCATAAACTTATGTGCAAATATCTCAGACAAAATATTAGGAAACCAAGTAAAAAAATGTATTAAAATAGCATATGTGGATCAGTTTGAATCCGTTTGTTTTGATGGAAAATCTTGTTTTCCTTGCTACCTATTTAGTACTATTAGGAACCCTAGTTTTGTTTGTAAAAATTACTTCTATGTCATGACACTGTCTGGGCTTGCACAGTAAATGGTACAAGTATACCTGAAAGCATTTTTACATCAGTGTGGCTAGCAATAATGAAGCTATCTGTTATAGACTACAGAGGACATTAATAATTTATAGAAGTGTGATACCTCTCACCAGTGATGTATTGCAGATATGTGACATTATTTTTTTCCACTTTAAATATGATAAATAGTGTCTTCCTTCTTTTAACCACATGATTAATTTTTCCATAATTTGCTCCTCTACTTAAAGCTGGTGACTAGTCACTTGGATCTCTATCATTTATATTATAGAAACATTAGGAAAAAATGATTTAAAAAAGAATTGAAGTTATCATAGGATATTTTCATATATTTTCACCTGGTATTAAAAATACATTTCAATTTATGTATTTGTTATATTACTTTCAATTTTTTTAAAGTATGCTTTTTAATATGATTGTAAATTTTTAAATTAAAAACACTTTAAAAATCAGAAACGACAGAGGAATAGTGGAGAAAGAAAAATTTAAAAAGCATTTGATATATAAATAAGATTTATTTATAAGCAGTAATAAGCTGGTAAATGTTTAAGAACCTTCTTTAGAAGAGAAAACAAAGGAAATCCTAATGTGTCACTGCTCTTTTTCATGGTAAAAATACCCCTACCAAAGCCAACTGCAAGCAACCAACACAAAACCAATTAGCTCACATAATTCCCAAATGTTTAATGATGGTCTTTCACACTCACTGATATGAGACAACTCTAACATATCTTTGGAACTTATATGTATTTTTTTAAATAAAATTATACTGAGTACTTGCACTTCAGCACTGCAATCTCAGTGCACATTTAAAGTGCAATAAAGTTAATGCATTCAACTTTGTCCAAGATTCCTTCATATGTTTCTATATATTCCCTATATTCTATAATTTTTTTGAAAATATTTAAAAAGGTGGGTAGTACAAACATAGAGTGTAAGTAATTTTCACTAATACTTTAAAAATGATTCACTACAAGGTTATTCATAATATGTATCTGTCTTGTTTTCTATATTTACATGATTTTACTCATTAAATTTTTCAATAGGTTTGATAGAGTCTGTGAAACTTGACTAAATTATAATTTTAAAATCTAAATTTAGGGATTATACATGAAATTCATTCACTTGTCTTCCCTTTCTTAGTTTCTAAGATAATTGGCAGTTAACCACAGATACAGTCAGAAATTCACCTTTTTATCAAAAAGATAATGATGCCAACAACAGTTTTGAAATCTCTTCATATCAGCTATTACATATGTAGAGCAAAAAGATTCTGCTGTCACTTTGTATTATCTCATCAGCACCCTTGAATATCTCAGCAGGTATGCCATCTGCCATCAGGCTTTGATTCTTTACAAATTTAAAGGCTCTAATGCAATGCAGATCTTGATCAATCTTTTAGTTGAGGAAAACCCTGTATCTGTCATCAGATAGAAAACGAAGAATATGATGCCTTTTAAATAATACTAGTCATAATATCAGTCTGCTACTATCATAATACCTTTCTTAGATTTTTTTTTAAAGATTTTCTTTATTTATTTGAGAGAGAGAGAGAGAGAGAGAGCACATGAGAGGGGGAGGGCCAGAGGGAGAAGCAGACTCCCCGCCGAGCAGGGAGCCCAATGCGGGACTCGATCCCGGGACTCCAGGATCATGACCTGAGCCGAAAGCAGCCACCTAACCAACTGAGCCACCCAGGCGCCCACCTTTCTTAGATTTTTATAATATCTTTAATATCCAGTAAGTAAGGTATTAGTAACTGCAAGTAAATAATGATCAGTTAAAGGTATGGGGTACTAAAATTGTGGTAAAAGCTAAAATCTACATATAAATTATAAATCAACTTATATTGAGATAAAAATATTTTTTTCAAGGAGTAAAAACATTCCCTGTAATACCTGTGTACTTTGTGTAGGAGATTCTTAAGAATTTAATTGACCACGGACCATCTACTCTGAAAATGCATATGCATAAAAATTTTTTTCTCCTCTCTCAAGAGTTTTACTAAGACTCAGAAGCCATCTACAAACATTAAATTAAAAACAATTGCATAATTATGTATACTACCATAACAGATTTAGATTACAATCTTACTGATTTACTTTCCTTATAATGAGGATATGTTGCCATTAGGAACACATGAATAATTTTAACATAATATTTTGGTATGAAGACTCAATGTTATGAGAAAAGATTTTTTTCAAATTTAAAAAATTGATTTAAATACTAATTCTTTTTAAATTCAGTCTACTATAGTTGACATGCTATAGAAAGTAAGTGGTGAAGAAAAACAGTTTAAGATATGATATGACATATTCTGAAAATAACCATAAATTCCTCTTTACATGCAACCATTCTCATGTAATTTTCACCTTAACAGGATAAATTTAGTTCCCCATTCCTAAAAATCTGGCATGGCATTGTGACTTCATTTGGCCATTAAAGCACAGTATAAGCATTTTACTTAGATGAACTTGGGCTAAAACGAGACCTTTCATGCCTTTGCTTTCCTCTTGGAGTCTGGTCTACCATCTAAACAATAACAAAAAAGATAAACTTCTGGAGGATGAGATACACAATAAGAAGATATGAATTATCTTAGCAGAACCATCATAGACCAGTCAATCCCCCCACCCATGATAACCCAGCAGTGAGTTCAGCCAAGTTCAGATACTCCTGACCAAAATAGGCATAACTTCCCTGTTCATCCTAGACCATCACCCACTCTCAAAACCATGAATTAAATAAATGGTGCTGTTTTAGGTTTGGGGATTTTTTTTAATTGCAAGCTAACTTTAAAACAAAATAAAAGTACCAAAGTTTTCATTGAATTTCTGAGGAAAAAACATATGCCCTAGTGAGGTATGAGCCAGTAGGTGATTTTAATAACCACTAGCACATATGCACATAATGTACTTCTACCTCCTATACGAATTACATGTCAATATTTTCTTCGGTGATACATTGTTTTTTGGTCATATCTCTTTTTACTGCATACATTCAGGAGATAGTTCCGGAAATGCAACACTACTTGGAACAGGACAGATGAATCTCTACATACATTTGTCCACTCAGATGCACAGGAAAAAAAAAATAAAGAGGATTTCCAGTATTTACACAAGAATTAAATTCCTGAATTTGTAAGCTGAATTTTAAAATGGGAAGAAAGAAGGAAGGAAAAATATAGAAAGGGATAGAGGTGGAGAAGGAAGTAGAGAAGAAGGGAGGAAGAGAAAACAGTATCTTCCCAACTCATCTCTTTTAACCTTCAGTAGTAAATGGCCTATGTTGAATTTCGGAAGCCCATCCCCAAATGACAGATTTTGATTTCTTTGATCTATTTAGGCAATATCAGGCTTATGTCTGTTATCAAGTAGAGATTCTTCAAAGTAAACATAAAGTTTAGATGAACTTTATAATCCCAAAGAACAATACATCAAAGGGAAAACATATATTCTATATTGTATAAATAAAATATTTACTTCTTCTATTCTGCCTTTTTCATATTATGATGCCTATCATGAGCTATGTAAGTTGCTTGACCTAATATATACCTGTATTTTTAGAAAACAGTTTTTAAAGGAAATGTGAAAAATAGAAGTTTTAATATTTGGGAAAATATTGATTAAATTAATGGCATGATTAAATATGTAAAATCATATAGAAACATAACCTGAAATGAAATAAAGGATTAGAAGGCAGACTGAAATAGGAACCTAGTAAGAAATGTATATAAAACAAAGCCTTTCTACCTGCAGAAAAGATTTGAGCATGCATAAACTACAAGTGGTGAGATAGGTAATCTATAAGAAAATAATTGTAAGGAATGCAGTATAAAGAGGAAAAGAGATCAAATTGATTAAATGAAAGCATATATCACCATACAGGAGAATTATGGCCTTACATACCAATAATTGATGTAGCTGAATAATACAAATTAACAATGTAAGCAGAAGCAGTAAGTAAAGATATAGTAAAACAAGAGGTTTGTGATCAAGGAAGCTGGTTCACACATTATTTTCAAGACAATTTAATGAAAATATGTCATCAATACTTACTCATGTCCGAGTGAATACTAAACCAGCAATCAGGGAGGAAAGTCACTATAAAGGTGGAGTGAGGTGAGCAGGTGGAATGTGAAATCATTACTGGAAAAATATACAAAGTATCTCTTGGGCTTTTGACGAGTTATAGAAAACTGAAACAATCACAACTATGCATTTTTATGTACATATTAACCAATGATTTCTCTTTTATTTGCCTGTCTTATTTTACCATACAGTTCATACTCATCAGTTATACCAAATGTGATCTATCAGTAAGCAACCTTGCCCTGAGTGCTGCCAGGGAAGTTTTGAATTTTAAATAGTTCATGATATACCATTATTTAATCAACTGGTCCTTATCCTAACAAAGACTCGGTAGCAATCTTTGAAGAATCACTAGAGATAAGCAGAACACTGTCCCAGTCTACTTGTGAATTAACTCTGCCCTACATAGTCCATCTTGCTGACTCTGTTTCTAAATTGTTATCATTTTTTTCTGCATATTTTGCACTTCGGGAGGAAGACCTTCCTTTGCCTTCCTAGCTGGAACTAGAATCAAATTGCCATGAGACAGATTAACAGGAGAAAATCAAATTTAACAGGCTTTTATATGGGGAATCCACACAGACATAAAATTCCAAAGACAATGAGGCAACAAACAGGAAGCTTGTGTGAGCTATTTCTGATGCAATTGCTTTTCAGACCAAGTACCAATTAACCACCTTTGATCTACCTTCTGTAAACCAAGCTTACTGCATGGCATCATCCAGTAACTGTTCATGATAACTGGTCCCTTTGGTTGAGTAACTCCCGAATGGGGATCTAATGTTGACCCAGCCAAAAGGACAGTGACCACCAATTCATTTAGTCCCTGATACTCCAGTGATCATCAGTGTTGTTCACTCTTCAATACATTGTTTCCACTTAATGAGAGAAATTTGCATTTCCATTCCTGTGGGAATGTAATTTGTAATAACCCAATATGTATATTCTTCTGTAATAGAAGATGTTTCAATGAAAACTCAATTAACAAGCCAACAAATCCCTTTCAAATGGCATGTGTCTTGAAACTGCATCAAATTCCAGCAGTAGATGATGAGTGCCAGTAACAGGTTTTTCCTAGAGGCTCCAATCACTGTGGTGTGGGTAACAGACATTTCCTGTAATTAGTTCTGGCTAATTAATTAGCTGAATTTCCTTGATTGCCACTCCCTTCGCAACCCCCCCAGGTATCCTATATTGTTTTAAATTAACTACTTGAATGGGTTTAGGCAATTCTAAAGGTTCCCATTTTGCATGTCATATTAAACAGGATGAAGAGCAGATTTACATTACTTCCCTTTTCCCAGCTGTTTGGTAAAGAAAGACTTCCCCATTCAGACATAAGACGCATTTCAATAATACTCTTTGATGAGGGTCAGGAAACAGTTATATGAGGCTTTCCTATAAGAATTCCCTTTGAGATATATTTTAATCTTTAAATTGTCTACACTTGCACTACCACATCCCCCAAATTAAATTAAATTAAATTATATCATCTTTTAAATATTTATTAGCAGGTTTAGAAGCAGTTTTTCTTTAATGTAAACTTGCTTAAGGGGAGCCTGGATGGCTCAGTCAGATAAGCATCAGACTTGATTTAGGTGCAGCTCCTGACCTCAGGGTCTGGAGATCTAGCCCCAAGTTGGGCTCTGCACTGAGAGTGTAGCCTGCTTGATTCTCTCTTTCCCTCTCCCTCTGCCCCTCCCCCTGCTCTCTCTCTCTTTCTCTAAAAATGAATGAATGAATAAATAAATAAATACATACATACTTGCTCAAAATTATTTGGGCTTCCTGATTTGTGATTTTCAACAATTCTGGAATATATATACCCTACTATTTTTTTGAATACCATCTCCTTCCAATTCTCTATTTACTTTTTCCAGCAATCTGATTAGACATTTAAAATCCTCTGGGCCTTTGCCTCTCTTTAATAATCACAATTTTTTTTCCCTTTACAATTTGTATCATTATGTTTAACTTCTTCATGTTAATTTTCTTTACATAAGAATCATTATGCTTAATTTTTTTTCAGTTTTATTGTCAGACTTACTAATTTCATTTAGATTTGTGGTCAATCTCTAGTTTAAACCATATATTTAGTGTCTAATCTTCTTTCTCATATTTTTTAATTTCTAAAAAGTTATTTGAAATTCTCTTTCTCATATTTTTAATTTTTAGAAATGTATTTAATGTCCTTAAAGTTCTGCTTTGTCTTTTTGTTTGATAGTATGTTGCATCATCATCACATTTTTTATGTTCACCTTTATTTTTTGAACATATTGCACATGTGTTATTTCATTTGTTATTTTTTTTTTTTAAAGTAGGTTCCATGCACAGCATGGAGCCCAACATGGAGCTTGAACTCACAACCCTGAGATCAAGACCTGAGCCGATATCAAGAGTTGGATGCTTAACTGACTGAGCCACCAGGCACCCCACACATGCGTATTTTAAATGCAATATCACAATTTTTACATTATTTTTATATTTTGGCAGCCTGGTTTTGCTCTATGCTTATATATCTATTACTTATATTACTTCTGATTTTTGGACATAGTGGCTTTTAAATGAACTCTTAAATTTATTTTTTATTATGTAATGCTTCAGTCGGTAGTGCTTAAAGATGTCTGGGAATATACTGTGTTGCAAAAAATTATTTGTGTTCACTGTTGCAAATTACATGAAGTATTTACAAATTGAATCCATCTAAACTAGAACTTCCACTTTGAAATTTAGGTCATTCAGATCATTTTAGGTTCACTCAGGTGAATATAAGTTTGTAAGTATGAATTTGCAGGGAAATTTTTATTTTTCCTCTTCCCAACTTCCACCTAGAAACAAGGTAATTATGGCCCTTTGGTGGAGTGTTTTGTTTTCCTAATTTACCCATGAAATATGTTCAACTTTAGAACTGTTGGATTATGTGTCATTTACTTGAGTGCTAGGCTTCATCTGTTTTCTTTTTTTTTTTTTTTAAAGATTTATTTATTTGAGAGAGAGAGAATGAAAGAGAGAGAACACATGAGAGGGGATAGGATCAGAGGACGAAGCAGACTCCCCGCTGAGCAGGGAGCCCGATGCGGGACTCGATCCAGGGACTCCAGGATCATGACCCGAGCCGAAGGCAGTCGCTTAACCAACTGAGCCACCCAGGCGCCCCTTCATCTGTTTTCTTATGCAACACCTCCTCTACCATCTGTGCTGTGCATTAAGTGCAGTTTCAAGGGCAGCAGAGATTTACAGATATCCCAGGTTCAGTGTCCACTCACATCTCTGAAGTTGGGATTCATTTTGTCTCTGGTTTCTAAGAAGTTCCCATATTTTTCTGCCAACTGTTCAGGATTTTTTTTTTCTGGACAGAAATTTTTAAAATATATAATTATCTAGCATTGTGAGTATTTTGTTCTAGAATAATTTCCTTTTGATATTTCTCATGTATCACATTCCAAAATTTAAGCAGCACTTATTGTCATTCCTGAAAGAAGCTTTCTTTAGTATACTGTCTTGAATATGTCATTTAAAATTATGGGCTATTGCATTATAGGGCATTTCACAATAATGTACTTGTTTGAGTTGCAAACATAGTCAGTAGAAAACATGGTCAGATAGGACCTGGAAATGATGAAAATATTATGTCATTTACTTCAGTAATCTCAAACATTCACTTCCTGCTTTACAGTGTAGGGACCCAGGGGCAGGATGCCCCAAGATGGCATAAAGATTATTTTGAGTTCAAAGTAAACAAAACTGAGCAGATGCCTCCCCATCAACTGCCTAAATTTACATTGTAAAGGAGAGACTATAACAGGAAGAGAGCTATTAACAGAGACTCCTTTTTATCTAAGGAACTTACCTGCATAAGAGTACAACCTTGTTTTTCCAAACATTTCCTTTCACCTTCTTGCTAAAGAGCTTTCTCTTCTGTATATATCCTCAGGCCCTTACCCCTCTCCTTAGCTCATACAAGCTTCCTGTTTGTTGCCTCATTGTCCTTGGAATTTCATGTCTGTGTGGTTTCCCATACATAAGCCTATTAAGTTTGATTTTCTCCTGTTAAATCTGTCTCATGGCAATTTGATTCTAGGTCCAGCTAGAAGGACCATGAGGTAAAGGAAGGTCTTCCTCCCTGACAATGGCATGTACTTCTCTGCACTGAAATGGAATTCAAAGTAAAACCCAAAACCTACAGTTCTTCTTTTGGGAGGTAGTCCATGACCATCAAGAAAAAAAAAAAAAAAAAGATAGGCAAGTATGTCTGAAACCAATACATTTAAGTTAACAAATGCTTGGCAATTATGCCCGAAGAAACTCTGTTCACTTGATTAATTTATAAGCCTGTTATGCAGAAAGTTGGCCCAGAACTAATAAGATGAATTAAGATGAATAAACTGGGAAGAAAGAGTTCTTGCAGTTGAGCAGAGGGGACCCAGTAAAGGAAAGTAACCTCTGTGAGGATACACCCAGAGATTTCCCTCATTTGTCATGCTTGCTGGGCCATTTTTTTGAACATACCTTCCATGAAGGGGCATGATTCTTGAATGTGCATGCCCAGAAAGGCTGCTACCTCCCCTTATCTCTATAGCCAATCAGCGTATTTCACATCCTGACCCCTTACCCTTAAATACACCCCACCCAACAGAGATGATTTAAGAAATCTTCTCCCTTCCCCTTGCTTGGTGCCCTGAAATAAAACGCCTTTTCTCTGCTGCAAAAACTAGTGTCATTGTTTGGCTTACTGTGCACATTGGGTAATGGACCATTGTCTGATAATTTGTCTTCTTTACACCAATATTGTTTCATATATATATACACATATATATATATATTCTAAGAAGTTATATATATATACATATATGTGTGTGTGTATATATATGTATGTTTCATGTATATATTTATCATAAAAGTCATCATATACTAGATGTATAAATATTCTCTTTACTTTGTTAAATTCTTAAGCAGCAAGCCTGGTGTTGGCACAAGACAGAAATATGTTTTGCAGCTCTAGTTATAAACTTTAGAAACTAGCCATGATATAAAGTAAGACACTGTGTAAGTATAACCCCTTAAAACTATCACGTTTATATATTTAATAATTTTTCATTATATTTGCTTAGTGGTATGCTAAAATATTGAAGAATGGTGACTTCATATATCAAATGCACTTCATATATCAAATATTTTAACTACAATAATTTTTACAATATTAATTAAATTTTAAGAATCCATGATATATGAAAAATTGCCCCACTATTTTTATATATTGCTGATAAATTAATACTCAAAATGCTAATAATCCTCTACAGTCAAGCTATATTGAATATGTGCTATTCATAGGCTTTTAAAATTTATTAAGATCCTTATTACAAATGAGGAAATATAAAATTACTTTTGTTCCAGATGATTTATAGCAACATGTTATTTTTATGGTGACTAACATATACACCCTTTACTGAACAAATTGAAGAAAGAAAACTGCAGATAAAACTGTCACTTAGATAAAGTATTTGCAATGAGTTTTTGTGTGTACTAGAAAACTGTTTTATATATGCCTGTCATAATGCTGTGTTTGCAGTTCAGTAAATATATGGCTTAGGCCAAATAACTGTGTCAGCAGTTGATTACAGATCAATATGTTCACAGTACTGCTGAGTGTTGAATTAAGAGGAAAAAGTTCTGTTTCAGAGACAAATAGCATTGATGACTCAAGAAAACTGTTTTCTTCAGGATATACTTCTGATACATAAAACAATGTAGCATATAGCTTATTACTGCTCATTCAAATTACTAGTTATAAAATTTTATTTGATTAAATTATCATATCAAATATATTTAGATGTAGTTTTATGAAATATCCTTAAGTTATAATCATCCACCAAAGATGTAGGTCAAAATGTACAATGGATCTAGAATGCAGGAGCATAGTAATGTCCTTCCAGATTTGAATATTTTTAAAGGCACTGTTTTGTGATATCAAGAGAAAAAATAAATTTAAAATTGTACTCTGCATATAAAAATACAGAAAGAAGTTATGAATTTACTTTAAAAATAATTTCTGAATCATAAGATAATGCTTAACAAAATAAATCACTGTGCACAGATGGTTCTCACTGTTAAGAAAAAAATCATGTGCTGTTTACTAGTTACCAAAAAAATCATCACTTATGAAGTTTGTTACAACATGTACTCTATAAAGATATTCTGCCTATAAAATTAAGCAGTTGTTCTTGTGCATTGTTCTTGTGCGTTGAGCACGACAAATTTCATTAAGGTATACAGATGGGAAAGAAAGATCACACCAAGCAATCACACTTCTAGGTATGTACCCAACTGATTTACAACATATGCACATAAAACAAAAAAATCCAAAAAACAACAACAAAAAGAGCCCCCAAAACAAACAAAAAAACCCTGCATACAAATGTTTACAGAAGTTTCATTCATACTCATCAAAAACCTGAAGCAACTAAGATATCTTTGAATAGGTGAACAGATTAACAAACTGAGGTACATTCATACAATTAAATATTATTCAACAATAAAAATAAATTAGTTCTAAAGCCATTAGAAGACATGCATGAATCTTAAATTTACATTGCTAAATGAAAGAAGACAGGCTACAATATGTATGATACCAGTTTTAGGACATACTGGAAAAGGCAAAACTATAGCAATGATAAAAATGTCATGGTTTGCCATGGATTTAGGGGTTGTTATGGGCTTAACTGTGTCTCCCAAAATTCATGTTGGAGCCCTAAACTCAAAGTACCTCAGAATGAAACTGTATTGTAAGGCCTTTTTACAAAGGTAAGTTAAAATGAGGTTTTTAGAGTGGGCCCTAATCCAATTTGATTGGTGTCCTTGTAAGAGGAGATGAGGACACACAAAGAGGCACCAGGAGTGTGCATACTCAGAGAGAAGACCATGTACAGAGGTAGCAAGAGCATGGCCATCTGAAAGCCAAGGAGAGTGGCGTCAAAGGAAACCAACTATCTGGCACCTTGATCTTGGACTTCAAACCTTTAGAGCCATGAGAAAATAAATTGCCATTTTGTAACCCACCTAGTCTGTGGTACTGTGTTGTGGCAGTCCTAGCAAAATAAGACAAGGGAAGTAGGGGGGCACTGAATGATTGAGGCACAGGAGATATTTTATAGTGATATAAGTAGTCTATATGATAGTGCAGTATAAATTAACACTCTACAGACTTTTCCCCCACAAGGGTAGGGTTAACAATTATGATAACACTATACATAAACACTACAAATGAACAACTGAGTAAATTGAAGGCAGAGAGTGGGAGCCATGTTTCTCACTGTTAGAATGGGAGGTTACAGAAAAGCAAGGACAGAAGGCTGTACTGCCCAAATGCTAGTGGATTAGAGTTGGAGACAGCAATATAAAGTCATTTTAGCTAATATAGTTACAAATATTACACATATATGATTATATATGTACACATATTTATTTGTATTTTTATATTTATGTTTAAAGTATATATTCATATATATAGATATGTATTTATGGATACATACAGATTTATATATATTCATGTTAGTATGCAATTTAAAATTCTCATTAAACAGTGTGATTAAGAGATAAATTTTGATTCAATCATATTATTCATAAATGTCTAGATAAATATGAAGTGCTTTGGCAATGTACTTGTTTTCATTTTTAAAGTGAGCAAATATATATGACTATCACATCTTTAGTGTTCCTTTCAGTATGATAAACTTTCGACAGGCTTCTCCTGACTGTAGGCCCCTGACCTAATTTTTATTGGAGCATTTACTTTAGAAAAGTTAAAATTGTTAACCCTTTCATCACCCCTTTGAGATGTAAATATTTTTAAAAGCCTCTTGCCTGTCTTATAACCCACAACTATCTTTTTTTTCAAAGACTTGGGGACCAGCTCTTTAAAATACAATCATCAAGGAAGATAGCACCAGTCTCTCTCCGCTTTTGTGGGAGGTTAGAACAAGTCTAACCTTGCTCAAGTTGTAAAATCACCTCCTGTCAGGAAGAAATGAGAGAGTTTACTTTTTCTTTGGATAAAGACAACTAGTAAACAGAGATGGCCTTTGGTATCCCCCTTACCCTGGCACTTAAAAAATATTAATAAAAAATAAAATCTTTTATCCCCCCAATGGAGTCAAGTTCAGACTGAGTTCTGCTCTCTTTCCTCTAGTGCAATAATTTTGAATAAAGCTTTTCTTGCCTGTTTGTCCACTGCAACTTATGCAGTGATACATGCCTTCATTTTTATGTTTAAAATAAAAACATCTAATCATCAAAATAGAAAACAGAGAAGAGTGTTGTATGAGGAGAGGCCCAAGGCTGGTCACCTGTATGAGGTGGAATTTCAAAAAATAATGTTCTTATTCTGACATTTCTGATGTACCTATCATGTCTCCTTAGTCTCTTCTTTGCCTTGACACTTTCTGAAACTTTCCCCGTTTTGAGAAGTCCTGCTCACTCAACTATCTTATAGATTCCCCTTCTAATGAGATTTCTTTGATATTTTACTTATATTTAGACTAGGTTTATGAGTTTGGGGAAGAAAGACCACAGAGATGAAGTGTCATTTTAATCACATCATACCAAGAATTTATGCTATCAACATGACATAACTGTTAACATGAAGGATGATCACCTGGCTGAGGTAGTATTTGTCAGGTTTCTGTACCATAAACTTTCTCTTGTTTTCTCTGTTTCCATACTGTACTCTCTGGAAGGTACATAATAGGGGTACTCCTTGAGTAACAGAGAATCTACACAAATTATTTGGAATTCTTCAGCACAGTACATCTGTCTCTTCCCCCTAATTATACCATATGAATCATAAATATTTTTACTTTATACTACTGGTTATAATCCAATATTTCTTAATTATATTTTGCTCAAAAATTAGATTTTTTTAGTTACCTCCTTTGTCCCTTTGATATACCTCCATCATGGTGTGTGTGTGTGTGTGTGTGTGAAAGAGAGAAAAATAGGGAGAGAGACAGAGAGACAAAACAAGAGGCAGAAAGAACATATTCCTTCATGTCACTATATGATGGTGAAGGCTCATCATGTGCATTTTCTTTTCTTTTTGTTTCTATCTATCTATTTATCTATTTATTTATTTTTATTAACATATAATGTATTTTTTTTTCAGGGGGAACAGGTCTGTGATTCATCAGTTTTAAGCAATTCACAGCACTCACCATAACACATACCCTCCCCAATATCCATCACCCAGCCACCCCATCCCTCCCACCTCCTTCCACTCCAGCAACCCTCAGTTTGTTTCCTGAGATTAAGAGTCTCTTATGATTTGTCTCCCTCTCTGTTTTTTTCTTGTTTCATTTTTCCCTCCCGTTTCTCAAATTCTATATATTAGTGAGATCATATGATAATTGTCTCTCTCTGATTGACTTATTTTGCTTAGCATAATACCCTCTAGTTCCATCCACGTTGTTGCAAATGGCAAGATTTCATTTTTTGATGGCTGCATAATATTGTATATATACATAATATATATGTATATATACAACACATCTTCTTTATCCATTCATCTGATGATACCCTCTAGTTCCATCCACGTTGTTGCAAATGGCAAGATTTCATTTTTTGATGACTGCATAATATTGTATATATACATAATATATATATGTATATATACAACACATCTTCTTTATCCATTCATCTGATGATACCCTCTAGTTCCATCCACGTTGTTGCAAATGGCAAGATTTCATTTTTTGATGACTGCATAATATTGTATATATACATAATATATATATGTATATATACAACACATCTTCTTTATCCATTCATCTGTTGATGGACATCTAGGCTCTTTCCATAGTTAGGCTACTGTGGACATTGCTGCTATAAACACTGGAGTGCACATGCCCTTACAATCATTACATTTGTATCTTTGGGGTAAATACCCAGTAGTGCAATTGCTGGGTCATAGGGTAGCTCTATTTTCAACTTTTTGAGGAACCTCCACACTATTTCCAGAGTGGCTGCATCAGCTTGCATTCCCACCAACAGTGTTTGTTTTGTTTTTTCCTTTCAGTACTTAGAGGAAGTCATTCATATGACTTCTAGTTTGTATGTTTTTTGCTTATGTTTTCATCTTCGTTTTCTGCCAGCCATTTTCTTGGTCTCTGGCTAGCATCTATTGGGCTTTCCGGTTTTTTGGCTATGATGTGTTTTCCTTTGTTGTGTCTGGTATTACTGTTAATAATAACTAAAATTTAACAATAAATAGCAATAACATGTATTTAATCATCTCACTCGGAGTTTTCTGATGTTCTTGTACCTATAGATTGAAATCTTTTATTATTTTTAATAGACCCATAGTTAGGCTGACCAAAAAAATGTATAGAGTGGTAAACATATCCTGAATAACAGTGAATTAGTGAGCATGAGTCCATTTCAAATTGATTAACTGACACATTTATTCATACATACTTAATTTCATCAATTGCTTATTATGTGCATGCCATTGTGCTTATTGATATGACAATTAGGAATGACTTAAAAAGTGAATGAATAATTTTATCAGTGCATGAGTGAAGGAACAAAATAAATATGACTAGAAAAACTGAGTATCAAGGGACTTACAGTCTGCATTTATTTTGCCTGTGTTTTATATATTTTAACTAAACATTAACTTTTTTGAGTTCTTACCATTTGCAAAGCACTTTCATGAAATTTTACATTGATGAACTCTTAAAACTCTCAAAGGTACTATGGATAGGTACATTATTACTGTTCTCTTTTTTGAAATACAGATTTGCAAATTAGATATATTAAGTGAATTGTCACAGATCAAAAAATGAAAAATTGAACAAACCAAGACTTAAATCCAGGACATCTGCATCCAGAATCTGGATGTTCTATCAATTTGTAGCACAATGAAGTATTTTGATTAGTACTTAGAAAGATGATTAGGCATTTCTTTGTTGTTTAGGAATTATGCCAAAATTCTACGATCAAAGTTTCTGGCGTGTTGTATGAAAGTTTCACAGATTTGGACTAGAGGGTACCAGAGGAAATTTGTGCATTGTTTCAGAATTTCTGGGCATTTCACAGATAACATCTGATTAATTTTCCCTTATAAATGGGTATTACAGTATAATTTTATCCATGAGGCTAATTGGAGAGATTAAAATTGTTATGTTCTCAAAACTCAGTCACCCAAAGTCTTCAATAAAATACTTTCTCTAGAATAAGGCATAATACATTTATTAAAACTGTGGGGATTTTTCTGTTTTCCCCTAATTGTCAATTTCAGGAATCACCTAAAAATGCTTTATTCCAAGACCCAAATGTTTTCATGCTGTATTCTTAAAGATTTTCTAAGAAACCATCTATAGATAATTAGTTGATACCACGGTTTTACTTACAGTATGGTCTGACACATCTGACAATGATTCCATTTTGATATACACCAGAATAAGTAATGTCTCCTTATTTATGAAAAGTTTCTTATTTTGAACGTGAAGACGTTAACAAAGTAATGCAAAGTAAGATCATCCTCACCTTTTGGAAAAGAATGAAATGAAAAGTGAAAATCCTCAAATACAAGCCTTTTGCTTAAATTATAGAAGTAAGTTCACAGATAAATGTGAAAGATGGAAGAAACAGGGGATCAGTAAGTGATAGAACATTTATTCTATGATCTCATTATGTAAATTATGCCTTATTTGTATTGCAGACACAGCAGTGTCAGACATTTACAGAATAGATCAATTTATATCTGAGTAAAAAATACAGATATATTTCAGAAGGCTTTGTAAAATGATGATTGTATTGCAGATTTGTGTGAAAATTTTGTGTGTGTTGGACACACACAAAAATCATAATACTTGGCGCTAGAAAGAGACATCTGGGATAATCACAGCAGCTGGCTTCTATGACACTACTTGACAGGGCTATCTGGCAACAATCTATTTAACAATTTGACCAATGAAAACAAATTGGATACAAACAGCCCTGCTGATCAGTATAGGAACTGACTGGACCATGAAGTTGGCTGAAAGACTTGATGTTGTAGAATGGTAGTATCTTTGAATTATAAACAGCCTGGGAAAAGGGCTTAGGAACTCATAGGAAAGTCTAAAGAGTTTTATATTTTAATAATTAAGCCACTTGTTCCATTTTTAACTGATCGAAGTCTTTTTTAGTCACAGAATTATATCTCTTCAATCCAGTTTCTTTTTAACATATCAAAAATCTTATTTTCAGTCACTATATTAAAATCTGCATACCTTGTATCAGGCCTCCCCAACATTTAGATGGCAAAGATCTACATAATTCTCCCTCCACAGGGGGTTCCTGTTAAAATGTCAGAATTTACCCACATAATTTTCTAAATCCCCAGGCTTTCTACTAGCCAACTGCAAATGTGCATTTTGCATCACTGTCATTTAAATTCTATTGTCCATTATATACTCAGAAAATTCATATTGCTTCTTTAAAACTCAACCAAAGAATTATCTCCTTTTATTCTGCATCTTTATAACCTATTTACTTTCTTTCATTAGATTTCTTCTTATAATACATGGACTTTTTTGGGGGGGGTTCCTTTGGGCCTTCACATCACATGCCCTCCTTAAATACATGGACTTTTAAATGTGCATTTCTCTACATATTTTGAAACAATTGGGGCAGGGCTGTGTCTTACTTACTATTGTGCAACTAGTATATAAAATATTATCAGATACTAAAGACTCAATTAATTTGGAATGATTACTAGTGCAAAGAATCTTATTTATTCATCATTATTTTCTTTCACATGGCACAGATCTTGGGGAAAAAACCATTTAACATATTCTTATGAATGATCTTATAAACTGACTTTTTAACCAATATATGTATGTTCTGAGGAGTCTATTGATTTTGCATCTGGCTTTGTTGGCTGTTCTTAAAGTGTACTTCTTAGCATCCTAAGAATATTTCAATTCTGAAATGTTGCCTCCATATTATGTTCAAAAGTTCTTTTACTTCTTAAACATTATCTAAGCCTATAGGGAGTTAAAAGATCTTGAGGACGTTCTCTTAAAACTTTTTAAAAAGAATTTATAGTAATATCCCTTCAGTTCCACCAAATAACCCGGTAACTCCTTCTTTGAGGCAATGAGCTAGGAGCCATCTCCAATAATTAGATAAGAAAAGTCAATGCTATTACTCATTCAGTCATTACCAGGAAGACATGGCTTCCTTTAATCTTAGATTGATGGATATACAAGAATCTAATGACAAAGTCCTTGGAGTAGAGACTCAGGAAAAGTAAAAAGAAATAATTTGTAAGTCTTGATTCCTTTCTGGAAAAGTTGCCTTAATCTTGTATTTAAATGACTCAACTCCACTCCCAAATTCCTCTTCATATGGTTTCCTTGCTACAAAGCAATACACATTAAAATACAGTCACATCAAAAAATTATTTTTCAATTTCACATCTCCATTAGCTATGTGACTAAGCACATTACTTATTTCCTCTGTGAAACAGTTTTCTCCAATTTAGAACGAATGGTTTTGACATAAAAGATATATATTATCCTTTTTTAAAAATTTTATTCCTGAGGTTAAAAAAATATTTTAAAATATCCTTGAGTGACATTTAGCAGTAACTTGTCAAAAGGAAATTGGATTACTGCAACCTGCTTAAAACAAATTTCCATCAGAAACTCCAAAACATCAATGCACATCCAATTGTATTATTCTGAGCATGTATGAAATTTATCCTGTTTCACTTAATGAGATTTATTGTAGATGAATGAATTTTTTTCACTGTGATTTGATGTGAATAGATCAAAATAGTGAAATATCTACAATAACAGGTAAAATTAAATATGAACAGAAACACAGTTTTGCATTTTACATTTAATTTCTCCATCTTAGATTTTTTTCCCCAATAGTTTTATAAGAGTTTCTTGTATATTTAGAGTATAACATTGAGTGAGTTGAAAATTGCTAGAAGTTTCAGAATAATTTAATTTGGTATTTATGTGGTTCAAGAAAACTCAGTAAAACAACTGTTTTCATAGAACATAATATAATTTAGATGTTGATTTCTACTTCTGCATTTATTTTATATATGTTTATTATCAATGATGAAATAGCTTTTGCAAATACAAGATTTTAGTTTGTGGTAGTTGTATCACACAGCTTAATTCTCCAAATGCATGACCTGGAAAGTAGGGCAATATGGATATGATATAATTATATATTAAAGAAAAATGTCTATCCATAGTACAAAAAACAAAAGAGAAACAAAACACTTTTTGCAAAATTATATGCTAAATAAGCTGCACCCCTGTAAATAAAATCTAGCATGAGGTGGTAGTAAGGAGCTGAATCATACAATTTTGTAGCTTAATCCATTCAATTCAATAATATTTATTGACTACTTACTTTGTAAAAAACATTGCATTATTATAAGAATCTCCTCTGCACAGTATATTGAAAGTTTAATCAATAAGAATCAGTAAGCTAATAGATAACACATAATACTCAAATATAATAGATACACAACACTCTAATAGATATTATTAATATCTATTGTGTATAAGCATCAGCTTCTTAGCACTCTAGATTTTTAAGTATTCACTGAGGATAACAGGAATGAAGACAATTTGAAAATTACATTTAAGTGGCACAACAGAGAAGCCAAGAGTAAAAGAATTAAAAATATAGAATTTTCTACTTGGACAAAAACTGCTAAGAAAGTGTAAAATGAGAAAACACATGGAGTGAATTTGGAATTTTCAAAGTGATGGTCACTGGGTCCTTAACAAGAGTTACTATAGAAGCGTATAGAGGTAGATGTTTTATTAGTGTGAATTCAGGAGCAAAGGGGAGCTCAGGAAATGGAGCAAGCAGGTATAAAAACGTGAAACTCATCAGGATAATAATCAAGATCTTATGGTGTATAAATTGAAAATCAGTAGAATCTTAGATTATTACAGTATTTTGCAGCAATTCCATAAAATATTTTCTAAATAATAATTGGCTATTTTTAGGCAATGTTCTTCACAATATATTTTCTAAAAATTTTAGTTTTAGGTGCTAGCTAGCATAATTCATACCCTTGTAATTGTGAAAAAGCTAAATAAGGTCCCATGAGAGATATCAAAATTATTACTCTAGAAATAAGTATTAGTTTTGATTATTTTCATCTAATTCCCTATTTTATTTATTTTAACCAAATTTCATCAGTCCTTCCTATTGATTTTCAGTACAAAAATTAACTTTTGTTTGAGATTTAGGCATTACACTAGGATCCAAAGTTACCCAGGCGTCCTGGACTTTTTTTCATGACTTTATTTTTTAGAGCAGTTTTAGATTCACAACAAAATTGAGGGGAAAGTCAGAGACATACTCCTGGCCCCACACATGCATAGCCTCCCTCATTATCATAATCCTCCACCTAAGTGGTACAGCTATTATAATTAATTGATTGATCATTATCATCCAAGGTCCATAGTTTAGAATTCACTCTTTGTGTTGTCCATTCTATCAGTTTGGGCAAATATATAATGGTATATATCGATTATATGACATTCTACTGAGCATTTTCACTGCCCTAAAAATTCTCTCTGCTCTTCCTATTCCTCTCTACCCCACTCCAAACCATTGATCTTTCACTGTCTCCACAGTTTTGCCTTTTCCAGAATATCATGTATTTGGAATCATACTGTATGTAGCCTTTTCAGATTGGCTTATTTTATTTAGTAACATGATTTTAAGTTTCCTCCATATCTGTACTTTATGGGACTTGATTACTCATCTCTTTTTTAGTGTGAATTCCATTGCTGGGATGTACAATGGTTTATTTAACCATTCACCTACTGAAGGAAATCACGGTTGTGGGTTCTGGATTTTCTACTTGTATTCTGCCATAAATAAGTGGCATAACTTGTGTAACTATAAAAATAAAGTTTAAAAATGAAATTTAATGCCAAATGACATTGCATATAACTTCAAATTTGCTAATTATTTTGGGAAAAGCTAAGAAGTTTAATGGCAAGGTGGTAAAAATTCTTCTATATCCCAGGTCTCAGGCCTTTTTCCAATAAAGTATTTTTACCAGTTTTCCTTCTTTCCTTATTTTCCTCCTTTCCTTATTTATTTATTTTTTTTTGGTAAATAGCCAAAATATGGTTATAAGGTCAGACCATATGACTAATGATGAAAAGATTATTCTATTTCATTTTCTTTATCAAATTTAGAAGAAAGAGCATGATACATATTTGACAACAAAAATAATTAATGCAATCATGTATATATATATTTCAAGTCTGAAATTCCCTATTCATTAATTTTAAAAAATAGTATTTCTTGATAATTATATCTAATTTTTCCTTTTAAAATAATAATAAATAATAAAAATAACACATATACACACACACTACAGATCCTACCTGTATATTTGAAAGAAGACCTTCTAAATGTTTAGCACTTTGCTCTTTCATACACTCTCTCACTCTCTTTGATAAAATATAATAATTTTCTTCTCAATAAATGTCCAAACACAAAACTCAATAAAGTGATATTTTATGTATCTTAGGACTAGTCATATAGAATTTATTTTATTTGTACAAAATTACTCCAATTATTTAATATACATGAAAAAAGTTTTTTTTCCTCAAAGTGTAAAATGCTTAAAGGGAGCAGAGAGTGCTAGAGATGTGCTAGAGAAATCTATTACTATATGTTGTTATGAATCATTTCAGAAATATTCATTTCCCAATATGATTTTAAAAATATTTTAAATATTTTAATTTAGCATATCCATAAAATAACTGAGCAAACATAAATGTAATCATTAATTTCACTTAAATAGTATTAATATAAATATTATAATTATAGAATTATATTTATTTGTGTTTTAATTATTATTTACACTTTTTTTTAGTTTTTGAAACTCTAGTGCAGAGGGTACAATTTTAGGTTATTAAAGAAAAAAAGTAATACATTAAATGTTACGCTGCATTACCTTCTTGAGAGAGTAATACAAAAAGGAAGAAATGTAATTTTCAAACAAACTATTTAAAATAGAGGTTTATTAGAATATTAGTGACTATTTCAAAAAGAAATGTATCTACCATTGTTGTAACAGTTTATAAGCAAATCTGTAACAATTTGTGATTTGACCCCACGTCAAATACTTTTATTGGAAATATATATGCAAATCTGTTAAAGAAAAAAGTTTCTCAGGCATACCATGATTCTTAAATTAATTTTTGAGGAAGGCATGATTGACAACTAGAAAGCTTTCTTTTTCTGGTTCTATAGCTCTTCCATAAAAAAGAATGCTCTTTGGAAATAAATGTCAGCAAATCAAATGACATGAGAATAATATTATTCTATGTTTTGAAGACTGTATTTATAGTTTACATTTGTTTGAACATACTAGTATAGTGCAAAATTGTTATGTGTAAAAGTGTAAGACTGCATATAGTAATTTCTCTGTCAAAGTATTGTTTAAATTTATTTAAACAAATATCACCCACCCATTATAAGATTAAATATCAAATATTTAGCTTAGTCTGGAGATTTTATAAAAATACTAGTAATTATCATAGCCTTACAATGTAGTAAAATTAACGAGTTTGATTTCTGCTGTGTCTTAGGCATGCTTGAGGAGATTACATGTATTAAATTCATGTATTCATCACATTTTTATATAGTAAATATTGTTATTTATGTTAACAACATGATGAAAATGAGGTGCATAAAAAGAGTACAACTTGTAGTGCCTGGGTGGCTCAGTCGTTTAGCATCCGCCTTTGGCTCAGGTCATGAACCCAGGGTCCTGGGATCGAGCCCCACATCGGGCTCCCTGCTCGGCAGGAAGCCTGCTTCTCCATCTCCCACTCCCCCTGCTTGTGTTCCCTCTCTCGCTGTCCCTCTCTGTCAAATAAATAAATAAAATCTTAAAAAAAAATAAAGTTCTGAATTCATAATATATAAACAAAATCTTTAAAAAAAAAGAAAAGAGTACAACTCAAAGTCACAGAGTTAATAAGTTGTCTTTTTAACTGTTTCAAAAATTGGTTTCCACCCACTCTGTAAAACTGACTCAATTAATTTCTTCCCTACAGTACTTGTTTCTTTTTTTTATATAAAGATTTATTTATTTATTTTAGAGAGAGAGAGTGCATGCGAGAGGGGAAGAGGGAGAAGGAGAGAGAGAATCTCCAGCCGACTCCCCGCTGAGCACAGAGCCTGATGTGGGGCTCATTCCATGACCTGAGATCATGACCTAAGGTGAAATCAAGAGCCAGACCCTTAATTGACTGAGCCACCAGATGCCCCTACAGTACTTGTTTCTATTTCATTCTCTGAAGGCTTTTCTCCACTACAGGTGAGACAGATTTCAGTATGATAATTCTTGATGATATATTTACATCCTGCTGCTGAGAAGTCATGCTTCCCTAAAGTTATATTTAAAGAGTTTAGTTCTGCTCATTAAATATTTTTTCATCCATTCCATGTTCCAGGCAGTACACTTGGTAATGGAGATATAAATAGGCATAGTCTCTTCTTCCTAAGATTTGACTGCCTGGTGGGCAAGACAGACATTCAAAATACAATTTTAATATACTATAGTAAGATCAATAAAAAAAGAGCTTGACTGAAATTGTATTACTTAAGGGGAGAAAACTAGGATTTTTTTCTACCTAAATTTCACTACATTACTGAGGTTTGGGGTTATTATAGCACTATAATTTATCATACCTGATAGAAAAAATGTAGAATTTTAAAAAATCTAAATCACACATTAAGGAGGGCATGTGATGTAATGCACACTGGGTATTATATAAGACTGATGAATCACAGGCCTGTACCTCTGAAACCAATAATATATTATATGTTATTAATTGAATTTAAATAAAAAAACGTTTAAAAAAATCTAAATCAGATATAAGCAAACATTTTCTGTAAAGGGCCAGATGATAAACATTTTAGATTTTGTGGGTCAAATATGTCTCCTGTCGTATGTTCTACTTTAATAATTATTTTTAATAGAGCTTATTTTCTTAGAATTGTTTTAGATTCATAGAAAATATTGAGCAGATAATTCAGAATTTCACATACCCTCTTCACAAAATTTTCCCTATTATTAATATCTTATATTAATATGGTAGGTTTGTTATAATTAATGAGCCAATGTTGACACATTATTAACTGAAGTCCATAATGATTCACATTCTCTTAGTCTTTCCTAATATCCTTTTTCTGCTCCATGATCCCATCCAGGATAACGCATAATTACTTGTTGAATCTTATTAGGCTCCTCTTTGGCTGTGACAGTTCCTCAGACTTTCCTTGTTTTTCATGACTTTGAAAGGTTTGAGGTATTTTGAAATATGCTCCTGTAGTAGAAATTGTCTAATATTTTTTTCATTATTAGACTAGTTATACCGATTTGGGAATGGATGATCACAGAGGTGAAGTGCCATTTTCATCGTGTCATATCAAGGGTACACACTACCTACATGATTTATGATTGTTTATGCTGACCTTGATTACTTAGCTAAGGTAGTGTTTGTCAGCTTTCTCCACTGTGAAGTTGCTCTTTTCCCCATTTCCATATTGTACCCTTTAGAGGGAAGTCAGTATACACAGCTTACACTTTAGGAGTAGTGAGTTATGCTCCCCCTCTTTTTCAAATAACATTAAAAAATGTGGGACGGCTCGGTGGCTCAGTCATTAAGCATCTGCCTTCAACTCAGGTCATGATTCCAGGGGTGCTCTCTCTGACAAATAAATAAAATCTTTTAAAAAACACATTTAAAAATGTAAAAAAAAGTTTCTAAGTTTATAGGTAATACAAACAATGGACTGGAATTGGCCTGTAGACCATAGTTTTCTGACTGCTGATCTCATTTTCTAGTTATTGTTTTATATTTATCATAAATGACAAGTACAGAATGTAAAAACTGTATGTAGTAAAATGTATTTCCATGAGTCTTTTTATTATTACTGCAATTGCATTTAGGTTTAGAATATATTTGCAATAATATTATAATGTTTTTTTTTAATTTGCAGTTTAATACATGCTTAGTATGTTACAGGTAATTGGTATAAAGTAGAAGTTATAAATTCATATGTTTTTTCAGATTGTTAGGCAAATTCCCCAATAATATGCATTGGATGATTATTTTTGTGGTAGAGAGAGGGTTTGAAATCCAGTCTTGGTCCACATAAAGAATTCTTATCCTTTATTTGATTCAGCCCACATTATCTGCACTTTGTAATAATTGGTTCAATAGAAAGATGCACATATGATTTATGAATTAAGTGTAAAATCTGAAAATCAGCATTATTTTTCTAAGAGAAAATGAGATAGTAATTTATCTTTCATAAATTGTGTATGTCATAGTAAATAAATATTTTTGTTAATATTTAGACAAGTGTTCCAAGAAAAATAAATGTAAGACACTAAAAGCCAAAAATTGTAATCCCCCAAAATTCTTAGTTTTTAAAATGCAATGCATTTTTAGCTATCAGGTTTTTGGAGGGCTCTATGTATCTATGTATGTAGGTATCTATCTTTCCATCAATCCAACTCTATCAGTATTTGTAAATAAAATATTGGACAAAGTATGATTTTGCAAGGCTGCATTTTATAGCCTCAGTAGAAATAAAACGTTTTTGTTTTTAAAGATAAAGTTTTATTTTTCAGGTGAAGCTTGAAGCTGTGAGAGAAAATTCAAAGCAGCATGACAATTTAAAAACTTTCATGATAAAACAGAAATATAAGAATATTTATTAAGATATAAGATTTGAGACAAAACTACATAAAATTTGATCCATGGTGAGAAAGAAATGCATTTTTCGATTTGTATATTTGTTATATTTTTAAACCTTCCATTAGTTTCTATAAATGTAAAAAACACTAATGATGCTGTTTTAAAATTTTCTCCATTAGAAATCTGGACTCCAAATGTTTAATTGTATCATTTGTAAAATATGACCAAAATCTTATGTTTTACTAGTTGGTACTATTAACCCAGGATAACTTGGTGGCAAAGATATATTAAAATGATAGTCTGACATTATCTTCAAACTTACAAACTCAAGTTCTCTGACCATAGAATCAAATCACCTATAATTTTATAGTGAATGCAAAGGTATTTATCCATTTACGGACCTAATTAATGATTGTGGGTTTTTAAAAACACCATACTTAATCTCCTTCCATAGAGCTGGAAGAATCAGAATTGTAAATATAAGAGACTGTCAAACTAACCACCCTCAAATACATGGACTACAAAATTCAATGGTGATATGAGGAGCCACAGGCTGCCTATTAGCTATTTTTATAGTTTATATAATAGGTAATATGTTAACCCACGCCAAATAACTCCCATTTTTTAGAGTCCCTAAGCACAGACCATAATCACGAAGATTCCCTTATCAGTTCTGTGAATCTGAAAAGCTATCACCAGGATAGCTATAATTCTATGAGGGAAAAGAGACTTTAGTCTAAAGCTGTCTCTAGAGACAAAGAAGGTAATTATATAATGATAAAAAGATCAGGAAAAATAGGAAGATACAGCAATTATTAGTACATATGCTCCCAACATCAGAGCACCTAAATATATAAAGCAAATATTGCTAGATATGAAGGCAGAATTTGACAGCAATACCATAATGAGGGGATTTCAATACCCCACTTACAATAATGAATAGATCACCAAGGCAGAAAATCAACAAAGAAACAGATGACTTGAAAAAATGCTCAATTTCACTAATTATCAGGAAATGCAAATCAAAATCACAAGGCTCTATCACTTCACATCTATTCACATCTATTAGACTAGTTATTACCAAAAAGACAAAGGAAAAGTGTTGGCAAGGATGTGGAGAAAAGGGAATGCTTTAATATGATTGGTGAGAATGTAAATTGGTATAGCCATTATGGAAAACTATGGAAAAAAGTACAATCATTAATTAGGTCTGTAAATGGATAAATACCTTTGCATTCACTATAAAGTTATAGATGACTTGATTCTATGGTCAGAGAACTTGAGTTAGTAAGTTTGAAGATAATGTCAGACTATCATTTTAATATCTCTTTGCCACCAAGTTGTTCTGGATTAATGGTACCAACTAGCAGACCATAAGACTTTGGTCATATTTCACAAATGATATAATTAAACATTTGGAGTCCAGATTTCTAATGGATAAAATTTTAAAACAGCATCATTAGGGTTATTTACACTTACAGAATAATTCCTCAAAAAATTAAAAATAGAACTACCTTATTATTCAGCAATCTAATTTCTGGGTATATTAAAAAAAATGAAATCAGGACCTAAAAGAGATATCTGCACTCATTAAGCAGTACACATAAAACTAATACAATATTATATATCAATTATAGCTCAAAAATTAATTATTTTTTAAAAGGAAATCCTGCAATTTTCAACAACATGATTGAAGCTGGGAGTCATTATGCTAGGTGAAATAAGCCATGCACAGAAAGACAAATACTTTATGATCTCATTTGGAATACATGAAATCTAAAATAGTCATATTTGTTTCAGGGGTACATGTCTGTGATTCATCAGTCTTACACAATTCACAGCGCTCACCATAACACATACCCTCCCCAATGTCCATCACCCAGCTGCCCTATCCCTCCCACCCCCCTCCACTCCAGCAACCCTCAGTTTGTTTCCTGAGATTAAGAGTCTCTTACGGTTTGTCTCCCACTCTGGTTTTGTCTTGTTTCATTTTTCCCTCCCTTCCCCTATGATCCTCTGCCTTGTTTCTCAAATTCATTACATCAGTGAGATCATATGATACTTGTCTTTCTCTGATTGACTTATTTCGCTTAGCATAATACCCTCTAGTTCCATCCACGTCATTGCATATGGCAAAATTCCATTTTTTGATGGCTGCATAATATTCCATTGTGTGTATATATATATATATATATATATATACACCACATCTTTATCCATTCATATATGTTGATAAAATAAATAAATAAATAAAATAGCATAGAAGCAGAAAGTAAAAAGGTGGTTGTCAGTGGCTGAATAAGGGACAAATGGGAAATACTGGTTAAGGAGTATGAAATTTTAGTTATGCAAATGAAAAACTTCTGGAGATCTAATGTATAACAATGTGGCTATCATTAACAGTAGTGTATTGCTTAAATTTGCTGAGAGTCCATCTTAAGGGTTCCCACCACACACACACACACACACACACACACACACACAAAACTATATGAGATGATGGATATATTAATTTTCTTGATTGTGGTGATCATTTCACAATGTACATATATATCAAATCATCAGATTATACACCTTAAACATATACAAGTTATATTTGTCCATTATACCTTAATAAAACAAGAGGAAAAAGTAAGAAATTTAAAATAGAGCATCAAAACCAAAAAATGATGGTTCCTTGATAAAATTCATAAAATAAACCAAATTCAGGAAATATGAAATACTACAAAAAAATATTAGACCCATATTGTGTATGTTAAGCACCAGGACCAATTCATTTTATCTTTATCACCTCAGTTTAATGCTCATCCAACTCTATGTTGTTATTGTTATTGCTTCTAATTGCACAAAGTATAAATGCAATGTCCCTACCATGTTTGTTGTTAGGTATGACCATGTGACTTGCTTTTTCTAATTAAATATGGTAAGAAGTGGCATTTGTTAATTCTAGGCAGAGGCTTTGAAAGCCATTACATAATTCAATATATTTATTTTTTACTATATAGGGTTGTGCAAGTGTGCATCAGAAAAATTATATAAAGCCTGAATATTAGAAAATAAGGCAAAAAAAAAAGTGAGTGGCATGGCCTGTCAATGACATATGAAGATTGAGAGCACCCAAGGTCTGTCTAGGGGCACATACTAAGTTTTTAAGAGGTTTTGGTTCTTCTTATTAAATTCAACACCCAAAGAAGAAATAATCCAAACAAGAAATGGGGAGAAGACATCAACAGACATTTCTGCAAAGAAGACATCCAAATGGCCAACAGACACATGAAAAAGTGCTCAACATCACTCAGCATCAGGGAAATACAAATCAAAACCTCAAAGAGATACCACCTCACAGCAGTCAGAATGGTTAAAATTAACAAATCAGGAAACGACAGATGTTGGCAGGGATGTGGAGAAAGGGGAACCCTCCTACACTGTTGGTAGGAATGCAAGCTGGTGCAGCCACTCTGGAAAACAGTATGGAGGTTCCTCAAAAAGTTGAAAATAGAGCTACCCTATGACCCAGCAATTGCACTACTGGGTACTTACCCCAAAGATACAAATGTAGTGATCCTAATGGCACGTGCACCCCAGTGTTTATAACAGCAATGTCCACAGTAGCCTAACTATGGAAAGAGCCTAGATGTCCATCAACAGATGAATGGATAAAGAAGATGTGGTATATATATATACAATGGAATATTATGCAGCCATCAAAAAATGGAATCTTGCCATTTGCAATGATGCGGATGGAACTAGAGGGTATTATGCTAAGCGAAATAAGTCAATCAGAGAAAGACAAGTATCATATGATCTC
>NC_138371.1:151917027-151922971 GCF_054177405.1 Leptonychotes weddellii
TGGAATATTATGCAGCCATCAAAAAATGGAATCTTGCCATTTGCAATGACGCGGATGGAACTAGAGGGTATTATGCTAAGCGAAATAAGTCAATCAGAGAAAGACAAGTATCATATGATCTCACTGATGTGAGGAATTTGAGAAACAAGACAGAGGATCATAGGGGAAGGGAGGGAAAAATGAAACAAGACAAAACCAGAGTGGGAGACAAACTGAAAGAGACTCAATCTCAGGAAACAAACTGAGGGTTGCTGGAGTGGAAGGGGGTGGGAGGAAGGGGAGGGCTGGGTGATGGACATTGGGGAGGGTATGTGTTAATGGTGAGCGCTGTGAATTGTGTAAGACTGATGAATCACAGACATGTACCACTGAAACAAATAATACATTATATGTTAATAAAAAATTTTAAAAAAAGAGGTTTTTGTTCCTAAAGACAGCTTTAAGCCTGTACAAAATAGTGTCACTGCAACTTAAAATGATCTTTGAGGTCCTACTGGAGAAAAACAAATTGAAAAAACTGTGTAATTTCCAAAGAAGGTAAATTTTGCAATACTCATTTCAGATAAGGCCAAAATGTTTTTTTGCCAAGGTTCTGAATGTGCACAAAAACACTGGCTTTTTTCTTAAGATCAATGTATTACGAATATTGCAGAGAAAAAATCAAAATGTGTAAAAAATGGTAAGAAGTTTCTGGGGAGAATTGTTTTTACATGTGTATGTGTATGTGTTAGAGAAGTGGTGATAGTGCTTTTGACCTTGGTCAGTACCTGGACTGTCATGCTGTGTGTGTGTGTGTGTGTGTGTGTGTGTGTGTGTGTGAAACATGGCAAGAAATACTGGCTCTCTGTCCTGACTTTTCACCTGCCATTACCTTTGAATAATCACTTCCTGCCCATACACTAGTGATAACTCATAGCACTACTGCTGGTATTTAAATGATAACTGGACAGAAGACACAAAATGTTGAGTTGACAAAAACAGGTAGAAATTGACCAGAATGAGTTTAATACCAATTTAGATTTTCAATTAATGAGAATACTATGTCATATTTTAATTTGACATCTTATTTAAAACTATTTGTTTTCATTTATAGGCTTGGGAAAAATCTGTTTATAATGTTATAATATTAAGGAAAAATAATTTGTATTAAAAAATTAAGATATTGAAATTCAAAGCAGTATTCTTTTCTCATTTACTCACATTTTATATAATTGTGATAAATTATATAATATATAATGTAAATAATATATATAATATATGTAATGTGGTAAATATATTACAATTCTATAATGGTTTTTGATATGTGAGATCTTTTTATGTTCCTGAGCCAGTATCACACTATTCTAAGTAGTGAAGGTAGTAATACACTTAATTGATTGGTTGTAACCATTCACTTCTCATTTTCCTTTACAGAAATGTTTTTAACTATTTGCACTGAATTATTCTTTCAGGTAAACTTTAAAAACACATTTAAAAAATTATTTGAGTACTTTGTTTGAAATATTAAGTTTATAATTTTTATGAAACCCTTATATAAATCATTATAATATTACCATGGTGATAACATTTTGAAGGAAAGGTGGAAGGTGTGAAAGTAATGTCAGAGTTTACTTGAAATTTTGTCTGGAGAATGATATTTAAACTGATATCTAAAGGATGAATAACTTACATAAATATTGATTTTTGTATTTTTACTTTGTAAATAGGCACTTGAGTGATTCTTATTTCTAGGTGTAATAGCTTTTCAATTGATTTCTCCAAGGTTGAAAGGTAGACTATTATGTCAACTGCTGATAATGAAAATTTTTATCTCTTCTAATGTGAATTGGTGTAACTTCCAGGAAATAATTAAATCATAGTAGTAATAGTGACTATCAACCTCTTACTCTTGCCCATAACTAGACTAAGAGTGGTTGTCTCTCCATTGGTATGCTGCACCCTGCATTACTACATTTAATGCAAACCGTATATACCGACTGCACATCAAGTTTAAGTTCATTAGTTTAAAGGTAGCATCTTGTCCAAGAATATTTGAGTAAGAATTGGAATTTATCTATAAATACAGTTAAAAACTATGTGTTCATTATGTGAAGAAAACTATTACTTTTCTTTTATTGCTTTCATATTCCAAATGGTAAGTCAACATGTTATTCAAAATCTATTAAATACTTCTGAAACAAGGTTCTTTTCCTATTGTATACTCTGCACAAAATTCTAACAACTAAATAGATGTAGGGCAATAATTTGCACCCTGTCCTCTGTCAAGATTCATACTTAAATATCAAGAGCTATATTTGCTCCTATATTTTTAACTTTACAAACATAGTATTTATCTGATTGGGGATTATTTAAAATTCATAATTGAGATTTTAATATTTCCTGTTCCAGAAAATATATAGGTATATTAAAGAAAGTGGTATATACACAGCATTTATGTTATTATGATCAATGGATGACTATCATTTGTGATTTACTGTACACATTAATCATTTGTAAATCTAGTCTCATACTTTAGAATTGGGCTTCATAGTATTACCTGGTTTGCAACAAATTGTATACACATTATTCTTTAACTATATTTAATCACTTTCAAGTAGTCAACATTTTTTGTTACCAATCTCTCCGGTAATTTTTTATCCATACTGACTTCGTTTTAGAAACCTGGGAAATGAACATACATATTGAGTTTGGATAATTCTTTTTTTTTTTTTTAAAGATTTTATTTATTTGACAGAGAGAGACACAGCGAGAGAGGGAACACAAGCAGGGGGAGAGGGAAAGGGAGAAGCAGACTCCTCGCTGAGCAGGGAGCCTGATGTGGGGCTTGATCCCAGGACCCTGGGATCATGACCTGAGCCGAAGGCAGATGCTTAACGACTGAGCCACTCAGGCACCCCAAGTTTGGATAATTCTTTAATTGCTCTTCTAATTCAAATAATTTCACATTAAGAATCATAATTAGATGTCTCTGCCTTTGATATTAAAAAAAACAGGATTATTCATACTAATGTGAGATAAGAGTGACTTACACTGAATCTCTGATCTAGGCCATTTTGATTTGCTATACCAGGAGTGAAACTGCAAACCAATCAATATTCCAACGGAAAATTGTGAGGAAGTTAGTTTAAATTGATTAAAAAAAGACTACCCTCTTTCCAAATATAAAAAAATAAAAAATCTGTGGTAATTAACAGTAATAAATCTCTTATTATTAGAATGTTAAATATCAGTTTAAACCACTATAGCCCTTGAATCTTCGATGAAAGGACTGATGCACTAATTTCTCTGACTTCTTCAAGTAGAATATTTCTGAAATATTGTATAAAAAATTTTTTCATTGGCTATATCTTTTCAACTTAAAACATTATTCATCTTATTTACAAAGTTTATATCATAGTCATACATCCTATTTTCAATTTTCCCAAGAGTTAATTTAAGACATTAATGAAAAAGATATACAGATTTTAAATATATTTTGTATGTACTCACAACTATTATGCACAACATGCTTAGACTCTTTGAGACAATTCTCAGTCAATGGAGGACAAGAGCCCAAATTATCTAGTGGACACTGGATTGCTTTCACCTAGCTCCTAAGAGGTTCATCTGCAGGCTTGCCTCCTGATAACTGAGAGCAGTAGCTTACTCTTGGATTACCTGACTCTACTGACCTGTTTTTTTTTTTTCCTGTCCAGCCTCCCCCATTTCTGATACATGTGATTGCTTTTCTAACTAAATTATCTGAACCCAAGCCTTATTTTATAAGGAGCACAAGCTAAGAGACATAGAGAAAAAACAAAATAAAACAACAACAAAAAATCCTAGTAAGTTTTGTTATAGTTAAGGATATATAAAGAGGTACTGTTTACAAAATATATACCTGGCTTTTTCTTCTGAGAAACTACTATAATATTAATCAGGATTAGAGCAGGTTTAGGATTGGTAGCATGTAGCAGACATACTTTTTTAGATATATATAAAGAATATAAGGTTTTTTGCATTCACAGACGGAAGGAATTAAAAAAGAAGAGAAAGAAGAAAGGAAGGAAAGAAGGGAAAGTGGATAGAAAGGAAGGAGAAAGATAAGACAATGAGTGCGTGTTTGTGTGTGTGTTTGTGTAAAGAGAGACAGAGACAGGAAGAGACAAAGAAGTGACAAATAGAACTCAGCCCGATGAAATGTTATCATCAAAAGTATGTCAATATATTGTCAAAAAAAGAATAAATCTAAAAAAGATGTATTATCATGAATAGCTCCATTCTTTAGAAAGCAGTTTATTGATATGTTACAATAATCATAAAAAGTAGTGATATTTTTTAATTAATTTAAGGACGTAATATGAATCATGTGGAACATTTTCTGTATAGTGATTTTCAGAAAAATTATATATATATGTTGCTGAACAATTGTATGCCACCCCTTTAGCTCCAAAAAAGTATATTATTTATGTAAATTATTGTATATCTGGTTTGTGGAATATGACAAATCACATATTTGTGATTTCATAATCACAAAATTATTTATGTTTAAATAATTTTCTATGAACATGACAACATGAAAAATATATTTATAAAATAAAAATACGAACAAAAATGTGGAGACTCTTTTATTTGAATTAGGGTAACAGTTTTTTTTTTTCAGGTGACTTATCTTTTAATATTTTCCAAATTTTAGAGTGGTGCTTTATATTAATTTTTTATCATGCCATTTCTAATAAAATATAAATATTAGGTAGAGTTGATGGTGTTTAAGGCTAGCAAATACCAGCTATCCTTTGTCACATCTGTATTTCATTCTGGTATTTAGTTCACATCTTAAATTAGCTCATAATTCCAATTAGTTAACAATTCTGCCTAAATTTAGCATGGTTTTTCTCAGATTTCAGTAACAGTACCCACACAATGATTATCCATGTACATGGTTTAGGAAAAGGGATTGATTTCAGAACATAAGAGAACATGGGCACGGATCACTAATTTGTCTTTCAATATGTATATATTTTTCAGTCAATCAAGTGTTTATTATTCAGATAATCTAGGTTATGCTATGGAGGACCTCATTCCCCAAACTCTCAGTGGATTAAGTGTTCATTTCTCTCCCTAATTGTGTGTCCAGTGTATGAACTATGGACCATGGTTGAGAGGGTCCTTTATACTATGAAGTCTCCCAGAGACTCAGATAGATGGATTCATTATGATACTAGCATGTCAATAGGTGACCTCAGCATACACTGTGTCAGGGAGATAATAAGCTTCAGAGTACCATACAACCACGTTGCCTCATATTTCACTGGCACTCAATGCCAAAGGACTTAAATGAAAAAAGACTGGTTAATGTAGAGAGTCAGATTATTTGGTGAATATTACTCGTTTATCCATGTTCTTGTGCATTTTTTTTCTTTTAACACATCATACACAATCAATCATCCCCAGACCAAGCAACCTAAAAATGCATCAGTCACTTTATTCAGTTCAAATTCTAGAATGCTGGCGTACTGTTTACTAAGTTCAATAGCAGGTTTGGCTGTGGCTCTTAAACTGAACAAACTATGAACTAAAGGATAAATTACTTTTCCTCCACTAATTCCCAATATATTTAATGATGAAATATGGTCTGGATATCTGTATCTTTCTCATTATCAGAAAGGGAGGAATAGAAGGCCCTCAATAGTCGCAGGACTATAGCATTTCTGAAATTCTGATAAATAGGCATTATGAGCAGGCCCTACAATAGTGTTGGTGAATATTTATTGATTAAAACTCTTAATTCTGCTCTATAGGATTTGTTTCATGATGCATTGTTTCCTACGGTCCTGTCTGTACACTCAAGGAGATGCTTCTTGGCTTCCCTTGAGGGAATGTGCCTATCTTGGATTTGTTCAAATTTGTTTTTCAAAGATTTATTTATTTGAGAGAGAGACAGAGACAGAGACAGAGACAGAGA
>NC_138371.1:151923471-151950463 GCF_054177405.1 Leptonychotes weddellii
TAAATTATCATATGGTTTCACTTATTTGTGGAACATAAGGAATAGCATGGAGGACATTATGAGAAGGAAGGGAAAAATGAAGGGGGGGAAATCAGAGAGAGAGACGAACCACGAGAGACTACGGACTCTGAGAAACAAACAGGGTTTTAGAGGGGAGGGTAGTGGGGGGATGGGTTAGCCTGGTGATGGGTATTAAGGAGGGCACGTACTGCATGGAGCACTGGGTGTTATACGAAAACAATGAATCGTGGATCATTACATCAAAAACTAATGATGTATTGTATGGTGACTAACATTAAAATAAAATTTAAAAAAATTGATATATGTGATGCTAGCAAATATTCATACCTACAGTTCTTATTAAGATATAATTTTCCATATCTGATATATAGCATATGTAATATATGATGTATGAAAATATAATTATATATATGTATATACATTATACACACACACACACACACAAACACACATATATTCCTTCCTTCTACCTCTAAACTGTCTTTAACTTTTAAACTTATAAGTAGAAATCTGGGCTTCTGAAGAAAAGCTATAGCCTGATTTTTCTCTAACCCAGTTAATGAAATTTTGAGGTTTAACTGTCCTCCATATCCTTAATCTGATCTTTGCCTTGAGGCACTTGGATCCTCTGGGAATTTTGGAAATAAATGGGAAGGCTACACTCTTATTTTTATCTTTTCTAAAATGCTGAGTTTTGATAGGGTGTTGCCTCTTAAAAGTCTTATCAATTATCTCCTACAGTTTGAGCCTCATAACACCAAGGTCCAGAGTTCCAGAATGTTTTTACTTCACTTCATTTTTTGCTTTTCAGCAATCAAATTCTTTACTTATCTCTTTCTGGTAATACCTGATAAAATTGAGTCAATAACAATCAAAAACACTAATGTTCTGTTTTTGAACTCTTCCCCTAGAGTTACAAAATAATTGGACATGCAGTCAGCCTCACAAGATTTTCAGAAACATGGTGTTACCAAATATTCTGCTACTGCTTAAAAGTGGCATTTTTCCAGCTTCTGCAAATCGTTTCCTCCATTCCCAACTGATAAGCTTGTGTCACACATTTTAGATTTGTTGAGATGGCACTCTACTCCTGAAACCAATGTCTGTGATTAATCAGGCAATTTCAGATCATGCTGCAGTATCAAATAAACCCAAAATATTAGTGGTTTAAAATAAATACATATTTTGCTCATTCTTTATGTCCAACTCAGGCCAGTGGTTGAACTATGATCTACATGGTTACTAAAAGTCCAAAACTATATGAGGCTCCACTAGAGCTAGTTTAGCATCAAAGTACATTTGATTCAGCAATTCAGTGATGCTCTGTATTTTATAGCATCATAATCCTAAGGCTTGTTCTCCTTCACAAGACAAGTGAAATCACCCTATGTGTTCATGTAACCAGTGCCATGGAGAGGCAAAGGATGACTTCTATATAATGCCCAAAATACAATATGAAGCAATTATAATACACACACACCCACAAAGGAATAACTTTTCTTCTTAGAAGCCTTCTGCTAATATCTTCTCTTATCTCCTCATAATTAATTCAATTGCTGCTCATTTTTTTCCTAGCCATTACATTAGAGATAATATTATGCTAAATAAGTTAGGTCCTTACAACTGTTTCAGTTGGAAATCTTCCCCTAAAATATTTCAGTATTTCAGTAGTTTCATAAAGAAGGGGAATGAATGTTGGACTACCTGATTACTAATGGGTATTTATTCAATTTGTGACAATTAATTCAAATTTTAGCCATTCTAACACAAATTTGAGTTTCCTTTCTCATTTCAAATTCCTATTCTTCAACTACCTTTTTCTCTTGTGTCTAAGGAATCTGTATCTTTGTTTTTGTGTACCCATTTACTCATTTATTCAATACATGCTAAACTGTCTCCTCTGAAATTCCTCTGTTCTAGCTACTTTTTATAAAATTGCACTTATCAATAATTTAAATTGTATACTTGTTTTAACAAAAATAGAAAATACTTCTTTCAATCCACAGATTGCAGAGTAATTTTTTCAAATAAGTACAAAATACTTTCCCAGTTCTATAAACTCTCCAATTGTTTAAATAACATTAATTTCTAGTTTTCTTTGATGTCATTTAGTGAAAACTTCATAAATTTACTATCATCAACCCAATGCAGTCTTTGTAAGTTTCGATCTCTTCTTTGCAAAAAATTCACTACATCCTTTAAGTGAGGGCCTGTTAAGTAAAATCTATCATTTTTGTTCGCATAAAAGATCTTTATTTTACTATATTCTTAAAGATTAGCATAAGTGAATTGATAATACTAGGTTGATATGTAATCTCTCTCTTGTCTCTGATTGTTGTTGAGAATTCTACTTTGTGTTTGGTGTTATCACATATGGTACCTCTATGTGTGGATTTAGTAATATTTGTCTTCTTGGACAGGGTAGAAATTCCTTAGTTATTTCTTTGAAATTACTTTTCTTCGTGTTAGTATATTCCTGGCTTTCATATGTGCCCAGTATCACATTTGATCCAACATTTCTCCTAGTTTTTTTCTTTGTAATTATTTTGACAAATCATATTATTAATAATAATTTTAAAATAAAAATTAATGTTAGACCTCCAATTTGTTCTTCTAGATTTTAACAATGTCTAATTGAGTAGTTTGTGAAATATGTAAACAGTGAATATATTTCTCACATAGGTAAGAAGTTAAATTTGAAAGAACATTACCACTAACTAGCCTCTTTTTTATACTTTTTCATAATGTGAATAAACTAGCATCTCCTTTCAAAAAGTGTATGTAGGTTGTTCTCTGATTAAAACAAAAAAAAATCACTTGGACGGGGAAGGCATAGAATTCATCCTTTCACCACTTTTGATCTCAGTGATGGGAAAAATGATCAATGCCATTGTCTCTACTGGCCACTTGGTAATGCAACCAGATTTGACATAGTCATTGCCTAAGCCTTGAGATGTGGGAAGCCAGTGGGATCAGAAGTTGCATATTTTTGCCATAAGTACAAGAAAATAGGAGATGAGAATTCCTGTAGTAACAAAGAGAACTAATAGAACGCCCTATGTAAACACTAGTTTTATTCCTTCAAACCTTGCTACTCAGTGTGGTCCATGGATCAGAACATGGGCATCACCTGGGATTTAATGAAAATGAAAGTTACCAGTGATGCATATGCTCCAGATCTGTAAAACATAAAACTTAGCGTCTGATATAAATCACTCTTTTTATCAAGTAAATGTGTATTATTCCATTTGTAACACTTACCTATTGCAATAAACACTTTCAGCAGCAATGACCTCAAATAAATGAAACATTTTAATGGAAAGACAGGTACTGCATACTCATTTCATCAAAAAGGCTGATTCTGAATTGTTGACTTGTACAAAAATATCTTAGCTTTTAACATTTACCAATGCGATTACAGTGATAACTACAGAAGACACAAATGTGAGGAGGTACCTTCAGCATCTTCAAATTTTGATGTTATTTCAGGAAGATAGTGTACCTCACAGATAATTAACCCAGAGAAATTTAGAAAATGCATTTAAATATCACTCTGTCAAGCATGACTTCATTTAGATCAGAGAAGACAGTCTCCTATAACAAGATTTTGCAATGTACTTCTTATCCATGTTTTAGAAGAGTTTGATTTTCTTTTAAATAATAATTTTTTTGTTTCTATACCATGTATTCTGTTCTTAATGCCTCTAATATACATTTGGATTATATCTTTTGACATTGGGATTGGATTTCAAACATTGTTTAGTCAAGTAGCCCCTATGAACATTCCTTCTGTAGTCATTCTCATCATCTTGCTGTCTTCTAGTGATGATGATGTTGATGTTTATGATAAAATATTAACAATTAAATCTTAAATCTTATTTCTCACGTCTTATTCTTAGTACTTTTTATGATTAGTGAATATATTCCTACAAGAAAAGTATTATTGAATTTTATATTTATTAGAATTCTTGCTTGATTTAAGTTTCATGATATATGTCATATTTACCCCTTTTCAAAGGGGTCTTTCTCTACAGCACAAAACTTAGAACATGATAATACTCAGTAAATATTTACTAAATGAATTGACTTATAAATGAATAAATGAATAAATATAATGCTTGGAGGCCAGATGCTTTATTTAATTGGTCTGTCAATATTACTGCAATAAATAAAATCCATATACTTTTGAACTGTTAATTTTCTTACTGATATGATCTAGTCTAGAGCAATTCAAGCATGATTCATGTATGATATATTCATTTTAAAACTTCCAATTTCTGTTCTATTAACTTTTGCTTGATTTTTGATTGTATGCCTGACCAACAATAAAGTGAAATAGTTTAAAAAGTTAGTCTTCAATGTTTCAATGTAATATGTTTCTTATTTGTTTATAATTTATGAATATTATTAGGAAATTAAATGCATTCATCAATTTATTCATTAATTCAGATACTCAAAAATATTCATGGGGCACCTGGATGGCTCAGATGGCTAAGCATCTGCCTTCGGCTCAGGTCATGATCCCAGGGTCCTGGGATCGAGCCCCACATCGGGCTCCCTGCTGAGCAGGGAGCCTGCTTCTCCCTCTCCCTCTGTGTGTCCCTCCCCCTGCTTGTAGTCTCTCTCTCTCTGTCAAATAAATAAAATCTTAAAAAAAAAAAAATTCATTACAGGGTGTATATGTAAGACATGAAAAAAACAGAGAAGTACTTGCTCAAAATAAGCTTGTATTTTGAGAGACAAAATAGAATAAAATAATTTCCAATAATGATAAGTGTTCACAGGAACCTAAAATAATGCTTTCCAATATAGGTTGATGAAATAATAATTTAGGATAGTCAGGAAAAAAAGTTTCTTAAATTAGCAGACATTTGAGCTAGGTTAGAATACTAAGAAAAAAAATCCAACCACAAATAAGGGAGAAACACTGAGAGAACAGCAAATGCAGAATTCTAAAACAGGCAAGGAAACATTTGAAAATTTGAAGAATAAAATAATGCTCTCTATGGTTTCTTTAGAGAGTGGATAACAGAGCATATGGAGTTGGCAGAAAGGTTAGGATGCTATTGCAATTGCTTAGTCTAGAAGAAATGGTGGCTGGCTGGATGGTGGCTGAATTAATGGTAATACCTAATAAAACTGGTATATATTTCAATAATATATCAAACAGGGTCAGTTAGGAGATTGAGCAGGGGAAGAAATGAAGTTTAGGAATCAAATATGACCAAGATTTTTAATATGAGCACTTGATGGAGATGAGTTAGGGCTTCATGGGGTAGACTTCTTTTTCTTTGTTGCCTTTTCCTTCCCTTTTTCACTCTTTTCTTCTCTTAATATGTGGGAGCTAGTAAATGTTGAGTCCATGCAATTGGAGAGCAAGACTGTAAGTTTCTAGAGTGCCACATTAAGTAATAAAAGATATTGGGATCGAGCTTCTTTGTGTAGATTGGCCTTTGGTAGGTGTAGTGATTTTTTCTCAAACAATCTGGAATGGATTTAGGTGAGTTGATAAATTTGGTCTAGGAGATAAAATACTTGTTGCATATTTGTAAATATTTCCTCAAAGTAGTAGTAGTTTGGAACACATAAAAAATATATATACTGAGAAAGTACTTTTAGCTTGTCATCAATTCACTTCTATTCTCATTTTCGGCTTATCATATATTAGCATCCACATTCTAAATTTCTTGACTTATCATCATGTATTTTCTTTCACCAGATGAGCTAGATAAGGAAATAATTTCTCAGACACAAGGAATAGCATTGCTATAACTGTATCTTAATCCACAATGTGAAGGCTTGAGATATACTGACTGTTAACTAAGAAGTTCAGAGATATATAGAAACATGAAATAAATAATAAAGATATATATATATTGCTCCACCCAAACATATTTCCAGTAATTACATTATTTTCAATAATGTAAAATGTTTAATCCGTAAAACTTTCCCTGTTTCTTTTTTAAGTTTTTATTTTAATTCATTAGTTAAAATACAGTGTTAATATATTAGTTTCAGTGTACAATACAGCAATTCAACACTTTCCATACATGAAACACGTTTCAATTTATTTCTTTAGAGAGATCTTTAAGTTTTAATTCTTTCAAAAAAAATAAACAAAGGTTTTATTTTTTGACAGAGAGAGAGAGCACAAGCAAGGGGAACAGAATGCAGAGGGAGAGGGAGAAGCAGGCTCCCCGCTGAGCAGGGAGCCCGATGCGGGGTTCAATCCCAGGACCCTGGGATCATGACCTGAGCTGAAGGCAGACGTTGAACTGACTGAGCCAACCAGGCACCCCTTAAGCTTTAATTCTTAAAATAAAATATATTTTACCAATCAGATCATTAATTAAATCGTACCTATTTTAAGCTTTATATGTAGGAAGCATAATGTTAGAATATATAATTATTTAATTTTCATCCTCAAAAAACATGCACTGGAAATCTTTTGTCTCTGGATATGTTAAGGATACAATGATATGAACTTAAGAGAAAAATACCAGAGAAGATTTATGTAATAATTGCTAAGGAAATATTATTTTTTTAAGTTAACATTTTAATACTGATATTTTAAACAACTCAGAAATCAATACCATTCTCATTGAACTTCTAACATCTTAATATTGTTGGTCTTGACATTGATTATATAAAGCCAGACCAGAAAAATTAATGAAGATAAAAGACCTAAGAGGAAATACATTTTATTCCCATCCTATATGTAACTTTCTAACATCTAAATATGTTATATTGTCCATTCTACTATTTTGAAGATAATTTCCCCATGTTTTTTTATTCAAAAACAATGAAAACAATGTAAATCTAGCACTGATAACTTCATGCTTGACTAAGTGGAAATGAGTATCTCTGGTTGGGTTTATGAAAATCCTTTTAATAACTACACACCTATATATACAACATCATCATCTACAACCCACAAACAAATAGAAAAATGAAGTAACAACAAACCAGCAAAGTGGAAAAATTAATGAGACACCTACTGGAATTGATTTCAGGAGGGAATTACATGAATATTTATTTCTAATACTTTTGTATACAACCCAATAACAAATCACAATGCCAGATTTAGGTTAATCTATCAGTATCTTTTCCTTTCAAGAGCTCTTTAAATTTTGTTTTGGGGGGCACCTAGGGAGTGAAGTCAGTTGAGTATCCTACTCTTGGTTTCAGCTCAGGTCGGGATTTCAGGGTCATGGGATTGAGCCAGCTTAAAACTCTCTCTCTACCTGTCCCTCCCTCTCTCTCTCTCAAATAAATAATCTTTAAAAAAAATTTGGTCTTGGATAATATTTACCATTAAACTTTTTAAAAACCCTCCATGCCATTTTTTTTTTAAATGCAGTTATTCTTCTCTTTCTGAGAATGTGCATATTTCCTATAGACTTCGACATTTATTAGGAAAAAATTGGAAATATTGCTCTTATAATTCTTGAAATTGTTATTCTGTTTTTATATTCAGCTTCTATTTCTGATACTGTAAATATATAAGCATCAGATATTTATCAGAGTAAATCCCACTGACGTTTTCCTGGCATTGATTTACTTTATCACATTTTCCAATAGTTCATTGATTCTGTATCTTAAAAAAAAGCTCTTACATTTTAGTTTCCCAATTATACTTTCTTAGGTCCATCTCCATACCATGTTAATTACATTTCTTCAGATCTTGAAATACTAGTGAGTTATTTATTATTTATTTATTTATATTTTTTTGTAGTTCCCAGTTTTTATTTAAATTCCAGTTAGTTAATACACAGTGTAATATTAGTTTCAGGTATAGAATTTTGTGATTCATCACTTACATACAACAACCCAGTGTTCATCACAACAAATGTCCTCCTTAATCCCCATCACCCATTTAACCCTTCCCACTCACTTTCCCTCCAGCAACCCGCATTTTGCTCTCTACATTTAAGAGTCTGTTTTATGGTTTGCCTCTTTTTTTCCCCCGTGTTCACCTCTTTTGTTTCTAAAGTTCCACATATGAGTGAAATCATGATATTTGTCTTTCTCTGACTGACTTACTTAGCTTAGCATAATATACCCTCTAGTTCCATCCATGTCTTGGCAAATGGCAAGATTTCATTCTTTTCATGGCTGAGTAATATTCCATTGTGTATATCTACCACCTCTTCTTTGTGCATTCATCAGTGAATGGACATTTGGGCTCTTTCCATAATTTGGCTATAGTTGATAATGCTCTGTAAATGTCAGGGTGCATGTATCCCTTTGAATCAGTATTTTTGTATCCTTTGGGTAAATACCAGTGGTGCAATTGCTGGATGGTGGGATAGTTCTTTTTTTAACTTTTAGAGGAACATTCATAAGGTTTTCCACAGTGGCTGCAGCAGTTTGTATTCCCACCAACAGTGTAAGGGGTTCCCCTTTCTCTGCATCCTCACCAACATCTGTTGTTTCCTGTGTTGTTAAATTTTAGCCACTTTGACAGGTGTGAGATGATATCTCATTGTAGTATTTCCCTGATGATCAGAGATTTTGAGCATCTTTTCATCTGTTAGTCATCTATATGTCTTCTTTAGAAAAATGTCTATTCGTGTCTTCTGCCCATTTCTTAATTGGATTATTTGTTTTTTGGGTATTGAGTTTGATAAGTTCTTTATAGATTTTGAATACTACCCTTTATCAGATATGTCATTTGCAAATATCTTCTCCCATTCTGAAGGTTGCCTTTTGGTTTTGTTGATTGTTTTCTTCACTGTGCAGAAACTTTATTTTGATGAAGCCTCAATAGTTCATTTTTGCTTTTGTTTCCCTTGCCTCAGGAGACGTATCTAATAAGAAGTTGCTACAGCTGAGGTCAAAGAGGTTGCTGCCTGTGCTCTCCTCTAGGATTTTGATGGTTTCTTGTCTCACATTTAGTTCTTTCATCCATTTTGAATTTATTTTTGTGTATGATGTAAGAAAGTGGTCCAATTTCATCCTTTTGCATGTTGCTGTCCAGTTTTTCCAACACCATTTGTTGAAGAGACTGTCTTTTTTCCATTGGATATTCTTTCCTGCTTTGTCAAAGATTAGCTGACCATATGGTTGTGGGTCCATTTCTGGGTTTTCTATTGTTTCACTGATCTATGTGTCTGTTTTTGTGCCAGTACCATACTGTCTTGATGACTACAGCTTTGTTAAACAGCTTTAAGTCCGGAACCATGATGCCTCCAGCTTTGCTTTTCTTTTTCAAGATTGCTTTGGCTATTCAGGTCTTCTGTGGTTCCATACAAATTTTGGGATTGTTTGTTCTAGCTCAGTGAAAAATGCTGGTGGTATTTTGATATGGGTTGCATTACATGTACAGGTTGCTTTGGGTAGTATAGACTTTTTAACAATATTTGTTCTTTAATCCCTAGGCATGGGATGTTTCTCCATTTCATTGCATCATCTTCAATTTGTTTCGTAAGTGTTCTATAGTTTTCAGAGTACAGATCTTTTACCTCTTTGGTTAGATTTATGCTTAGATATCATGGATTTTGGTGAAATTATAAATGGAATAGAATCCTTGATTTCTCTTTCTCCTGCTTCATTATTGGTGTATAGAAATGCAAATGATTTCTGTACATTCATTTTGTATCCTGCAATTTTACCGAATTCATGCATCAGCTCTAGCATTTTCTTGGTAGAGTCTTTTGGGTTTTCTACATAGAGTATCATGCCATCTGTGAATAGAAAAAGTTTGACTTTTTCCCTGCTGATTTGGATGCCTTTTCTTTTTGTTGTCTGATTTCTGAGGCTAAGACTTCCAGTATATACTAAATAACAGTGGTGAGAGTGGACACCCCCATCTTGTTCCTGATCATAGAGGAAAAACTCTGTTTTTTCCCCTTTGAAGATGACATTAGCTATGTGTTTTTTCACATATGGCCTTTATGAATTTCAGATACGTTCCTTCTATTCCTACTTTGTTGAGGGTTTCTATTAAGAATCGATGCTCTACCTTGTCAAATGCTTTTTCTGCATGTACTGAGAGGATTATCCTTTAATTAATGTGGTGTGTCACATTGATTGATTTGCAAATACTGAACCACCCTTGCAACCCAGGAATAAATCCCACTGGATTGTGGTGAATGATTCTTTTAATGTACTATTCAATTCAACTGGCTAGTATTTTGTTGGTAATTTTTGCATCCATGTTCATCAGGGATATTGGCCTGTAGTTCTCTTTCTTAGTGGAGTCTTTGTCTGGTTTTGGAATCAGGGTAACGCTGTCCTTATGGAATGAGTTTGGAAATTTTCCTTCCATTTCTCTTTTGTGGAATAGTTGGAGAAAAATAGGTATTAACTCTTTTAAATGTTTGGTAGAATTCCCTTGTGAAACCATCTGGCCATGGACTTTTGTTTGTTGGGAGATTTTTGATTACTGATTGAATTTCTTTGCTGGTTATGGATCTGTTCAAGTTTTCTATTTCTTCCCATTTCAGTTTTGGTAGTTTTTATGTTTCTAAGAATTTATCCATTTCTTCCAAAAATGTCCAATTTGTTGCCATATAATTTTTCATAATATTCTCTTTTAATTATCTATATCTCTGTGGTGTTGGTTGTTATTTCTCCTGTTCATTTGTGATTTTATTTATTTGGGTCATTTCTCTTTTCTTTTTGATAAATCTAGCTAGGGGTTTATCAATTTCTAAAATTTTTTCAAAGAATCAGCTCCTGGTTTCATTGATCTGTTCTACTGTTTTGTTTCTATATCATTTATTGCTGTTCTAATCTTTAATATTCCCCTCTTCTGCTGGCTTTAGGTTTAATTTGTTACTCTTTTTCTAACTTCTTTAGGTGTAGGGTTAGGTTGCTTATTTGAGATGGGTTAGGTTGCTTATTTGAGATTTTTCTTGCTTCTTGAGGTAGGCCTGTATTGCTATATACTTCCCTCTTATGAAAGCTTTTGCTGCATCCCAAAGGATTTGGACTGTCATGTTTTCATATTCATTTGTTTCCATGTAATTTTATCCTTTTTAATTTCCTGGTTGACTCATCCATTCTCTAGTAGGATGATCTTTAACCTCCACGTATTTGTGTTCTTTCCAAATTTTTTCTTGTGGTTGACTTCAAGTTTCATAGTATTGTGGTAGGAAAATATGCATGGTATGATCTCAATCTTTTTGTTTTTACTGAGGCCTGATTGACCCAGTATGTGATATCTTCTGGAAAATGTCCCATGTGCATTTGAAAAGAATGTGTATTCTGTTGCTTTAGGATGAAATGTTCTGAATGTATCTGTTAAGTCCATCTGGTCCAGTGTGTCATTCAAAGCCATTGTTTCCTTGTTGATTTTCTGCTTAGATGATCGGTCCATTGCTGTAAGTGGGTGTAAAAGTCCACTACTATTACTGTATTTTTATTAATGAGTTTGTTTTTGTTTGTAATGAATTGTTTTATATATTTGTATGCTCTCAGGTTGGGGACATAAATATTTACCATTGTTAGATCTTGTTGGGTTGACCCCTTTACTATGATATAGTGCCCTTCTTCATCTTTTGTTATAGTCTTTGGTTTAAATTGTAGTTTTTCTGGCATAAGTATGGCTATTTTGGCCTTCTTTTGATGTCCATTTCCATGATAAATGTTTCTCTATCCGCTCACTTACAATCTGCAGGTTACTTTACGTCTACAATGAGTCTCTTGTAGGCAGCATATAGATAGGTCTTATTTTTTATACATTCTGACATTCTATGTCCTTTGGAGCATTCAGTCCATTTATATTCAGAGTAATTCTTGATAGATATGAATTTAGTACCATTTTATTACTTGTTTTATCATTGTTTCTGGAGATTTTCTCTGTAACTTTCTAGTCTTTGTTGCTTTTGGTCTTTCTTCCCCACTCAGAGAGTCCCCTTCAATATTTGTTGTAGGGCTGGTTTAGTGGTCAGATCTTTCTTAGTTTTTGTTTGTGTGGGAAACTCTGTCTCTCCTTCTATTCTGAATGATAGTCTTGCTGGGTAGAGTATTCTTGTCTGCATATTTTTCCCATTGAGCACATTGAATATTGAATATAACATGTCATTCTCTTCCGGCCTGCCAAGTTTCTGTGGAGAAATCTATCGCTAACTTTATTGGTCTTTCCTTGCATGTTAGGGAATTCTTTTGTCCTGCTCCTTTTCAGACTTTTTTTCTTTATATCTATATTTTGCAAATTTAACTACAATATGTGTTGGTATTGGCCTGCTTTTGTTGATTTTGACAGCATTTCTCTGTGCCTCGTGGATTTAGATATGTTTCCTTCCCCAGATTAGGGAAGATTTCAGCGATAATTTACTCAAACTTGTCCCCTTTTCTCTTTTCCTCTTCTGTGACTCTTCAATTTGAATGTTATTAAGTCTACTTTTGTGACCCAAGATTTTTCTTCCCCTCTTTTGTTCAGCTTCATTATTTTCCATAAATCTACTTTGCATATCACATTCATTACTCTGTTTCTTCCATTTTTGAGGTCATTACATCCAGTCAGTTTTGAATCTCAGTTACTGCATTTTTCATTTTGGCCCGATTTATATGTAGTTCTTTTATGCCTGTGGTAAGGGTCACACTGATGTCTTCTATGCTTTTCTCAAGCTCAGTGAGTATCCTTATGATTGTTGCTTAAAATTATGGATCAGGCATATCACTTATATCTATTTTGATTAGATCTCTGGCCATGACCTTTTCTGTTCTTTCTTTTGATGAATTCCTCCATCTTGGCATTTTGTCTAGGTCTGTGTCTTCTTCTGTGTGTTAGGAAAGCCTGTGTTTCCTGCTTCTGAGAGTAATGACTTTATGAAGAGGTCATGTGATATCCAGGGCCTTGAACTTCAGGAAGTGTCTCTGCTGTGTGGTATGTGCACTCTGCTGTGTTTGGCTGTTCTTTCCCTCAAGTCAGTCGTCTGCAGTTTTCCTGGCCTGCAGTAGGGAGTGTTTGGACCATGACCCAGAGTGTGGGGAGTTTTAACTAGATGTGCTCTGGTCTGCTTGTTAAAAGAGACCTGATGCTATTTCCACTAGAACTGAAGATTTGCAGAACTCTGTGGTTAGTAGACATGTTGTGTGTGGGGTTTTGTGCTGATCTTCTGGGGGAGGGGCCCGCTGTGCTGGTTCTGAGGCACAATTGCCCAAGAAAAGTAGTACCAGCAGAGCCCTGGGGGGTGGGACTTGTAAGTAGGTTAAGCAGCCAGTGTTGGTGCTGTGCTGTTTACTGAAGTTGGTTGAATCTGAGGGGCAGGGGAGGGAAATGGTTCCAGCCAGCTCTTTTGTCCCTGGAGAGGGGAGTTTGTGCTTGTTGCTGTCAGGGAAGCCCTCCCAGAAGAGCAAATAATTTCCCCTCTTGCATCTTAGGCTTTTTTCAGAGTGCTGTTTTCAGACTGTCTGTGTCTGGGTTGCTTTGCCTGGTGCAGTGCAGTGCATTCTGGGCTCTATCCCAGCCAGGCCGGCTAAGTTTTACAACTCCAAGGACCTGGTGTGGCGGGGCCATAAGCTGGTCTTCTGGGGGAGGGTCTTGCTGCACTGAGATTGATGTAAGTTTGACCCAGAAGGGCAGTTGCACCAGAGTGCAGGAACTTGGGATTTGGAGCAAAGCACACTAAACTCACAGCGACTGGGTTAGCTGCCCTCAGCAGGTGTCTCTGTGTCCATGTGAGGGACAGAGGAGGGAAATGGCACCCACTGGCTCTTTTGTACCTCAAGAGGCAATGCCACCTTTGTCAGATGTGCTCCAAGAAGAGGGAAGAGTCTCTCCTAGTGCATCTCAAGCAATCCTCAGATTGTGCTGTATGTCCCTGGGGTTACCTGCCTGCCTTTTCTCCAGGTGCACAGCAGCACCTTCAGGGCTCTATGCAGCAATGCTGTGGACCTCTAAAATTCTAGTCTTTGAGTTCCACTGGTTGCAAAACTCAGGAAAATCAACCCCTCTAGTTTTCCCTGTCAATGGCTTTAGGGAAGTGTTTTTCTTATGCAATACCCTGTGCGCTCTTCTTGCTCTTTCTTGCCTCTTTCTGTGACCAGGGCTCACTCCCCTCTGCCTCACCCGTGATCTGTTTCTAACCCAAACCATATCTCTGCACTTCCTATCTTCCTTAATGTGCTCTCCTTCTAGTTGTGCAGTTTGTTCTGTCAGTCTTCAAGTCAATTTCTTGGGTATTCAAAATGATTTGATATTTATCTAGCTGTGTTCTAGGGACAAGGCAAGCCTAGGGTCCTCCTACTACTCTGCCATCTTAGCTCCCACCCTTGAATTAATAATTAATTTAATTATTTTCATTCATTTTTTTGTAAGTAAGTTTGTGTGTTCAAACTTGTCCCATCTACATAATTTTTACTATGTAAAGTTCAATGTCATTATTTTTGAGTACTCCCTAATGGTACTTCTAATTTATTTGTAAGACAAAATTTAAAACAGTTCTAATAGACTAAATGTGGCCTATTTTTTTTCTCCTTCAATTGCTAAAATATAACTTCAGTGCTTTCTTATTTTTTTTTTAAGATTTTATTTATTTGTTTGAGAGAGAGCAAGAGTGAGAGAGATCACAGAGGGAGAGAGAGAAGCAGGCTCCCCGCTGAGCAGAGAGCCTGATGTAGGGCTTGATCCCAGGACCCTGTGATCATGACCTGAGCCGAAGGCAGGCACTTAACTGACTGAGCCACCCAGGTGCCCTGTCAGTGCTTTCTTTTTAATTTGTTCATTGATCAGTTGGTGGATTCAGATCCAGTATCATTGTTATAATATACTATATTTGTAGAGAATAGTGAAATTTGTGATTTTACCTGACATGCAAAATAGAAAGTTATCTTGCCAAGATTTCACAGATTTTATAAAAAACACAATATTCATGGGTCAAAAGCAAAAGGAACCCAATTGCAAAGCAGGCAGCATAAATAGCGTATTTGTTTCAATTCTCCTTGCCTCCAAGTCCCAAAGGGGTCACATAGATGGGTCAAAATAGATACTTAGCTCTGTACTGGGCTATATCCCACTGCAGAGTGTACACACGTACACACACACACACACACACACACACACACACACGCATATATAAAATGTATTTTATTTTTCTTTTTTGCTTTATCAGGATTGTACTTTCTTTTTATTTTTTTTATTTTTAAAGATTTTATTTATTTATTTGAGAGAGAGAATGAGAGAGAGAAAGAGAGAGAGCACATGAGAGGAGGGAGGGTCAGAGGGAGAAGCAGACTCCTTGCTGAGCAGGGAGCCCGATGCAGGACTCGATCCCAGGACTCCAGGATCATGACCTGAGCTGAAGGCAGTTGCTTAACCAACTGAGCCACCCAGGCGCCCAGGATTGTACTTTCTTTTTAGATAACTTTAATGTTTTTCTATTCTTTATATTTTCTTTTTATATGTACTATGTTTTTCAGTTGTACTTCCAACATTCTAAATAGACTAGATTGATGGCTATTAGTATCATGAAGAATCTCATTAGATGATTTCCTTTTCTGAGGGCTGAGATTGCTTTAAAATAGTGAGTATAGAGTATATTATAATAGTAGTGAAAGATATTCTGCTAGTCATTTTTTTATCTTTGTGCAAGGAATACACAAATAAGCTGGAGACTTCTTTTATTTGATGAATTGAGAAAGGAAAGTCATCTTGCTTTAGTTACTGCATAAAATGGTACTTCTCTTTCCCTCCTCTTTCTTCTCCTCCTTGACCTTCTTCTCCCCCTCCTTCTTTTTTCTTCTTCTTTCTACTTTTCCTCCATCTTCTTACTCTCCTTTCCTTTTTTCTCCCTCCATCCTAGCCCTCCTTCTCCTACTACTTTTTTTTCCCCCCTTCTTCTTCTACTCCTTCTGCTCTCCTTGTATTTTTTCTTCTTTTCCCTTTGCTGTCCTTCCCCACTTCCTTTTCCCTCATCTTTCTCCTTCTATCTGGGTTTACAGTAAAAAAAATTTTTTTTTAAAGATTTTATTTATTTATTTAACAGAGAGAGACACAGCAAGAGAGAGAACACAAGCAGGGGGAGTGGGAGAGGGAGAAGCAGGCTCCCCGCAGAGCAGGGAGCTTGATGTGGGACTCGATCCCAGGACCCTGGGATCATGACCTGAGCCGAAGGCAGACGCTTAACCGACTAAGCCACCCAGGCGCCCTACAGTAAAAAAATTTTAAAAAATTGAAATGATTGTTCCAGCTTTTCTCACACTTAGGTTCATGTTAGAGTCCCAAATAAAAAATAATTTTTTATTGTGTATACATAGCTGTGGACTGTAACAAACATCTTAGAAAGAAAACTTGTTTAAACTGACCTTCGTCATGGAGCCCTTCAGTATATTCTCCTGCCTTCTGGGCCATGATAGCTCCAGCCAACAACATTTTTTTATTCTCTGTACTTGATGTATTAACTTCTAGAGTTTTGGGTTTGTTTTATTTTTTTACTATTGTCTCTTTGTCTGAATTTTATATCTTTTCTCTCACTAACAACTACATGATGTGTTCATGGCAAAAATTATTCAGGATCAAGAAACAGATGAAAAACTATTTTTTCCTCATACATGTATATTTTTTAAATTTAATTTTGCCAGTCTTGGATTATGGCTGCTTTCATAATATTTTAAAACAGATTTTCAAATTAATTGTTTGTTTAGGGTCAATTTTGTTTCCAATTATGCTACCGATGAGTACCTTGGCAAGTCATTCAACTTCTTTATCTCAGTTTTTATTTTTTAAGATTTATTTATTTATTTTAGAGAGAGAGGGAGAGCACATGAGTAGGGGTAGGAGTGGAGGGAGAGAGTCTTCAAGCAGACTCCCCACTGAGCATGGAGCCTGACATGGGACTCCATCTCACGACCATGAGATCATGACCTGAGCCAAAATCAAGAGTTGGACACTTAACTGACAGCCACCCAGGTGCCCCAGCTTTTTTAATTTTTTTAAATGAAATTCATAATAATACTTAACTCAGCTATGAAGGTTGAGTTAATATTCTTAAAGTCTATAAATAATCATTAGTATAAGTATTTAATAGAAAATATAATGACAAATTATTCTTTCAGCTTTTGTTTCTATTCCCAAATTATATTTTTGTAATTTTTTTGGATATTTATGAGAAATTGCTGCTTTTTTCTCTTAAAGCTCTATTTTCAAAATATAAAATATGTACTGATTTAGATATCCTTTATTCTTCATAATGTTTCAAAAATCTTCTGTATTTAGAGCCTATCAAGTTTTCTCTTGATATATTACCTCTAGGAAAGGAAGTATTTTAGATTAATTAAAAGAACCCCTACACCATATTTTCTCCCTAAAATCCTGCTGATTTTACTTCTATGTAGTATAGACGATATGTCTCAGGTTTGGGATTATACATTAACCCACGAAAGCCACATATCCCTTGTGAAAGGCAAAGATACAGATAAAAATTATTAGCAAGAAGACATGATTTGAGTCACTTTGTTATCAAAGAATTGACTACAAGCCCTGAATCAGAAAAGAAAGTATTTATATTTCCTTACTTTTAATTAATTTTAATGAAATATTTTTTAATTTTTTAAAGTTAAATGTTTTAATTTTAATTAAATTAAAACTTTCTATACTTAACAAATTAGATTCTCATGGTACAATCTGAAAATTAGTTAATGGTGGTATTTCTAGGTTTTAGATGCAGCACTTTTACTTTAAGCAAAGCAGGTTTTTAAAGAATGATAGGTTTTATTTTTAACATCTTCTTATGACTTCTATATATTCTGAAATAAGCTCCTAAGATTCAGCTATTTAAATGGATATAGAACTGAAGTTACATATATTCAAATATTGTTTGCTCAATACATGCCTTAGATAAAATATCCAGTCAATTGCAAATTGGTTCATTACGGGGAATATGCAACTCTCCTTAGAGTTCTATATCATTTGGTCATTTGAAGGTAATTACAAAACTACTTTCTGCCATATGAATTGTAGCCTAATTAAACTAGCCTCTAGGCAGCCACAGTGGTGATGCTGGATAAGCAGCATTTTCTAAAATTCCCTCAATACTACTATGTTTCTCTCAACTTTGCTGATTTCATGTGTTCCCTGCCAACTTAAACTTTTTCATATTTTAATATGACTCAGTGCTGGAATAAAATCTTTCATAGAAAAAAAATCAGCAAGATCTGCTTTGAAAAGAGTAAAACAATGAAATCTGTGAAATTGGTGAAAACAACCATCAGGAATAAATATGTATACATTTTATGAACATGGAGTAAAATTGTAATTAAATACTCGCTATGTTGTGTTCAAACATAAATTAATGAGAAAGGGAATATGTCAATTTAATGGCACTGTTTCTAAACTCAAAGAAATGCAGATATGCATATCTCAAATGGGTTTAAATGCAGCTTCTAATGAGAGTTACTAGAAATAGCACTTTAGATACTTCTAAGGTTTTGGTTTTCAAATTTACTTGAAGATTGGTGTAACAATAAGTATGTGAAGAACTGTGCAGTTAAAAATAAGGACTAACTTGAATATTTTCAGGGATTCATGGTATTAGGGTGCAATAAAAGTTGTAAATTCATGTTAATTCATACACTGGTGCACGCAAAGCTCATTTCATATTTTAGGAATATATGACAGTGCCACAATTTAGATTTTACACCATAGACTTAATTTTATTTCATTTTTAACTATAAAATATTCTAAACAAATTGAAAAAATGTAAAGATTAATGACATACTAAGAGCCATGTCCTCCCATTCAGATTTCATAGACTATATATTCCCATAATTCACTTAAGGTATTTTTAATGAAATACTAAGATAGTTTTAAGTACAGTTTGTTATTTTTTCTTTCTAATGAGAACATGTTTCTGAATTTGCTCTGTGTCCTTAAGCAAAAAAAACTACATAATTTATGAAAACACATAAACACACATACACGCACTCATATTGCATGTATTAAGACCCTGGGAAAAACAAAACATGCAAAATTCAAAAAAGAAAGTAGCCTTTAAAGAAAATGAAAATGATATTGTTGATGCTGACTTTCTTAAACCAACAAACAACATGTTGACACTAGTTCTAAGTTTACCTTGTCACTTGAAAGGTATGTCTTTTGCTACTCTTACATCCTACTGTTAATGAGAATTATACCACTGTTGTTGCCATGTAAATGATCTGCAATTTCCAAGTTGCTTCCAGTACTTACTGTCTTTTATGTTATTTAGTTTCATCAATATGCTTTTATGTGGATTTATTTTATTTTTTATGATATTGCTCAAGACTCAGTTTTTTATCTAATATTTATTGAGGGCTTCCTATGGATCAAGTGCTACTCTAGGTATAAAGTACCTAGAATAAGGCAGACATAAATTCTGAAAAAGGCAGACATAATCTCTGATGCTCACCATGCATACACTCTAGAAGTAATAACACTGAAATGAACCAAATAGATCAAAATATATATAATGTGAAATCTTAAGTGTTTTTATTAAATTTAGAAAACTAAAAGATTATTTCTTAAAATGTTCATCATCTCAGCATTACCTAGGTTTTCTACCATCTACTATATTTCCTATTAAATTCATTTTGAATTGTTTTATTCTCTTATCCACATCTTCACTCTATTTTTCATATTTGTTCTCCTGCTCCATGAAGAATACTATGTTTTTCTCACTCTTCTTTCCTTTTTCTGCAAATCTGTGTTTGGATGAGGGAGAATAGTAGACAGAAGTATTTATTATTCAAATATGCATAAAGTTTGAGGTAGATATTATCATAACTTCCTCTTGGAAAAGTAAAAATGCCTATAGTTCTGAGACTGTATCATACTATCTTTGAATTCTCAGTGCATAGCAATGTTGCTGGAAAACACACATTTATTTAATCAAATGTCAATATATAAAGATGCATAGTTAGTATCTATGGCATTGAAATACATGAATTTTAATTATATGCTAATTCAAGAGTGATGCTAAGTGTTAGGAGCTAGTTATATATGACTATTTAAATTTAAATATAAATTAATTAAAATAAAATAAAACCAAATATTCACTTTTTCATACTGGTCATTTCAAATGCTCAATCGCCACATATAACTAATGGTTATCATATTATAGGGCACCTAAGATACAGAACTTTTCCATCACAGCAGAAAGTATTACTGGATAGTTATCCGGAGGATATGACATTTCAACATTATTTGTTACATATGTCCTCAAGGTTAGATTGACATAGATGAAATCCATAATTATCACAGTGCACTGGTATATCTTAAGTTATCCCTAATCTATTTATAAGACTGATTAAATCGAAGGAACTTGACATCTGAATCTTAAAAAATAAATAACCCATTAATAATCCTACAGACAATACTAGCTAAACCACAGCATGCATTCAACAAGCAGTCATTTAGCTCAATACTACTAGCAACATGGCAACGAATAATCATGTTTCAAGTGAGGAGACAGATTTGTCAAATATCAGTTTGATAATGTTTCACAAATGCCAAAATAAAATCTGCACTGTTGCATAGTGGTAGTCCAAAGATATAATCAATTCTATCCTGGTGGGGAGAGGATGACACAATATTGTCTAGAGTTGATGGAGTACTGATTAGCTAGTCCTAATATGGGGAACAAGGAAGAAGGGAGAAGTGCATTCAGGAAAAAGGAAGAACATGAACAAAGTTCAAGGTTATATAAAGAAAGACAAGTATAGCAAATTGGAATTATTTGAGAATGTCAATGCAAAATATGTGTGGCAGGCATAAGAGAGTTGAGGCTGGAGAATGAGACAAAGACACACTCACAGAGAGACTTGGATGGCTCTATGGCCCACATTAGTTACTAATAAATAATTCCTAAAAACACCACTACTTTTCCTATTACTTCTGTAGGAACATGTAATTATTATAATGAATAGTAGTTCATAAAATATAACTGTCTTTTGATGTCACTCTGTATGTATCTTTTAGTACTCTGTGGAAAAGTACTATATAACATTTTTATCTTCTGTTATATATTAATATGAAAAAAGTATTACTGTAAAGTGTGTAACAATATAACACTATGTAAAAGTGAATTTTAGGGATCATTAACCATTTTTCTTTATTTTATTATTATTATTTTTTAAAGATTTTATTTATTTATTTGACAAGAGAGAGATAGTGAGAGCAGGAACACAAGCAGGGGGAGTGGGAGAGGGAGAAGCAGGCTTCCCGCTGAGCAGGCAGCCCGATGCAGGGCTCGATCCCAGCACCTTAGGATCATGACCTGAGTGGAAGGCAGATGCTTAATGACTGAGCCACCCAGGAGCCCCTAACCATTTCTCTTTAAAGTAGCTTCTGGGAGTTAAATATCCTATGTTTGAAAATGATATCACATTATCAAATATGTCCTTCCTCTTTTTTAGTCTTATTTTAACTTCATTCTTCACAATTTCATTTTAAACTATGCTATATATTTAACTTTATAATCATCTCCATTGTAAAAATGATAAGATTCCTTCAAGAGCATTCTCATGTGTAAATCTTATCTTCACAGGAAATACGTCATTGCTAGAATTCATTCACTTATACCAGTGGAAGTGTTCTAAGATGTTAAGGACCCATTTAATAAATTGATTTTCACAAAATTCATGGAAGCTATTAGTCTCATTTATTTGACATCAAAAAGTGTCTTTCTTTGTTAATCATTAGGGGATTAATTACAGCCATAGTCAGCAAGCCTGCAGCATGAAAATGAGATAATTCAGTACTCAAATAATAAAAAAAAATACATATCCTATGGTAATGTATGCTGCTCTCTGTAGAATTTATTATACTGAAGACCAATTTGGATATTTTAATTGAAATAACTGTAATTGCCTCCTACAGTTCTAAGCTACCATCTAGGATAGGGGAATATTGTAAAGTATTTTCTTTCTAAATACAGATGGTTCAGACACATGAACAGACTTTCAGATACAGGCATATGTCAATTAAAACACAATTTCATATTAGATATGAAATTGAAATTTTCTATCATGTTATATATAAATAATATACAAATATATGTAAACATCCCATTTTATAAGAAATCTTGAAAATTTTTATGTGGTATATGACACCACATTTTTGCAATACCCAATGATTATTTTTCTGCATTAAAAGTTACATTTCCTAAATGTTTTTTCTTAAAAGATAAAATTGTTCAATTTTAATTTTTTATGATAGGTGGTTTTGAAAAATATAAGGGAAAGCAAAGAAATCTCTGATTTAAAGATGCAAGATCTAAACAAAGTCTGGATCAGATAAACCACTTTGGGAGAGAACAGAGAGACAAACAACTTCTGCATGCTACACTTTCCAAAGAGATTTCTCAGGTCAATGAGTCTTATGGACTTCCCAGAGAGCTCTCAAGTTTGCTCTTGATTTTCTGCCTATCTCATATGTGCTCACAACCTTTAACTTCTTAGAGCATCTTCTAACAACTTATTTATAATGGCAATGACTAACTTACCAAACATTTCCTATGGGCCAGAACTTTTTACTTATTAACTCATTTTATCCCTGCTGTAACCCAACAATGGGAAATACCACTATTATCTTCATTTTTGCAGGAATGCAAATGAAGAACAAGAGAAAAGTTAATTAAATTTTCTATAGTCACATAGCTAGTAAGAAGGGAAACCCGGTTATGAAGGCATAACATCTAGCTCTAGTCAATACTACTTCTCTCCTTGTATAACCCAGAAGCAATAGAATGAAGTAATTTTTTTTTCATATTTCATAACCTCTACAATGCATGTAAGCCAAACCAGATTGTGGGAATTCACAGTGCCTGGATAGATAAAATCTGACTTGTATAGGCCTCCTTGGATGAGACTAAATTGAAAAGCAAAGGAGGAGTGCTGGGAACACTGGGCCTCCTTCGAAGTATCTTGGCTGAAAGCGGCCAGATTCTTACTGTGGTTCAAGGCTCTGATCTAGGGAGTAAATATCTAAATTTGAAGAAAAACAGACACCTATAGTGGTCATGTACTTCAAGAACTCCTTGCCTCCTTGCTTTGCATGCACACTGTGAGCACTGCTTGCCCTTATCACACACTGCCCCATATATTATCATCCTGACCATGAAGGTGACACTTTCCTCCTGGTTTTGTGCTTGTGCCTGATGTATTGGTAAGACCCCAATAAAAGCGGAAACAAAGTTTGCCTCAAGGCCTTTCGCCACTAGTGTTTGGTTCCCAGGCCTCTCCTTTCTTGTATTACAGTGTCTGGAGTAATCTTTTCATTCACCATCTCAGGGTTTGCTGGCCAAACTGGACACCAGATAGTCACAGCACCTTGCCTCTTTTTTTTTTTAGCACCTTGCCTCTTAAGGAGAAACATATTTATTTGAGTAATAATGTGGAGAAACATACAGCAGTGTCTATTTCCTTTTTCCAGGCAAGGATATACTTAAATTTTGGATGTTAATAAAATAAATGTAAAGACAATAGTTGGTACAAGCCATGGCAAATGACACTGGTAGACAGGTCTTAGCCAACCTATAAGCTTCATCACCGCTTTTGTAAATTCTTTCAAATAGTAAGCTTGCCAAACAGTTTCAACATAAGCTCCCAGCATCCTTAAGGCACCCTTCTAAGCAGATAACTGCTCATAACTCCCTTTTGTAGGAAAATTCTGGAGTTACCATTCTATGGCTGATAATGAATGTCTATTTTGTTTGATAGGAGTGAAATTGTATACTTCCATTAGGAGGTATATGTCTGAATATCTCTCTGCTGTATCAACCATTAATGATCAGTGCCTGGATCCATTAACTAATCAGGAGTGACAAAATATTTATATTCTAATTCTACCCTTTATTTTCTCATATTCTTCAAGATATTTCTATAAAAGAAACTTCCATTCATTAACTATTTGGTTAAAGGATCAAGATATTGAATAAAAGGCATGATAAACTATTGATTTTTTTTATCTTGTAGCATTTTATGAAATTTTCTTTCATTCTCCAAGGATGAGGAGGATCAATTAAAATCTTTTGGCATATGTTAAGAACTCATGGATTTCTTTCTTTCTTTCTTTATAAGAACTAATGGATTTAAACATATTTAATATATATTTAATCCATAGCAGTGATTATTCTTGTTGGTACTCAGATTGTCCCTGATGGGTCAGTGAGAGGTTTCTTTCTTTCTTTTTTATTTTAAAGATTTTATTTATTTATTTGAAAGAGAGAGACAGAGTGAGAGAAGGAACGCAAGCAAGGGGAGGGAGAGAGGGAGAAGCAGGCTTCCCGCTGAGCAGAGAGCCAGATGCAGGGCTCGATCCCAGGACCCTAGGATCATGACCTGAGCCTAAGGCAGGCGCTTAATGACTGAGCCACCCAGGAGCCCCCAGTGAGAGGTTTCTTTGGGAAAGGTTTCTTGACATATAATAAATTAGTCAAATATCAAAAAATATTTGAATTTGATAACCACCATCAAGATATATTTTGGAATTACCATGTATAATTCTACCCTATATTCAGAATCAGTGATTTTATTCTAATGTGGGTTGGCTACTTATAGTGGGACAAAGTAAATACTGACCTCAATTATTTATGCTAGGTATGTTTGGTGCTCCAGGCTTGTGTAAGGTTTTGAGCAGTTTTCAACAGATAAAACTAGAAAATATGTGTTTTAAGGATAAGATATCGGAAACATTGATACTTCCCATTTTAATTCAAGACCACACAGTTTGTACATAACTTCAGAAATCTTCCATATGTATGTTCTTCTTCAGAATGAAAAAAATCTGCTTTCAGTGATACCTGTATAATTATTCATGTTTTATCTTACAGTACCTGGATAACAGTCTAAGATAAAAAAAATAAAGGACTAATGCAGACAATATTACAGAAAAGCAGTCTCCTAAGAAACATTTTACTTATTCAGTACTTAGATTTTATAACATGAGAAATACACAATCAAAATATTGTTTTACAGTATTTTAAAAGCACATGTAATATTATCTATCTGTGTTCACTCATTTTATTTTTAATTATAATGATTCCTTTTAAGATTAAATTTTTATTAAAATTATGCAATATAATTCGTTACAAAGTCAGATCTAACAAAAGTATGTTCCCAGAAATAATATGTCTCTATTTTATTCCCAACCCCTCCAATCTAATTATTCTATTTATTTACTTTTATAGATTTTTTCTAATTTTTAGTTTTTCCTTCCATCGTTCTTTTCTCTTAAATATGATTATGTAGAAATATAAATATGAATGTGTGTAAATTTGCATTGATTATTAGGATATATTTGTGAATATATATATTCACATATATATGTGACATTTCTTTTTCTATGAATACTCTTTTTGTCTCTAGCTCATATATATATATATATATATATATATATATATATGTATAGTCACACATACATACATACTCATTCTCAGGGTCTCTGGAAAATTCTTCATTCCTAGTAATTTTCCATGCATTCAACTAAAACCTGACCTTCTCTAGCCCCATATCCTGCTCCCACATAGTATCAGAATTGTTTCTCTCCCTGTTGTCTATATTTGGACTAAGAAAATTGCACAAACTTACTGCCCCTGACCATGTAAAACTTTACGCACTTATGCTCTGCTCAACCATAACCCCAAGTAGGAAAAGACCATCTATAATCCCTTCTATCCCAAAATGAAAAGAAGTTCCTTCCCCAAACTATATTTTGCTCTGTCATGTCTTGCAAGTCAAATGAAAGATTTTCTTGTTTAATAATAGCATGGTAAACAAAATTTTACCACTCTTCTTTTCCACTTAATGTTAAATCCCAGTGGTCACTCCATGTTTGTACACTATGATATTTCTTTCTTTTTTAAAGCTGTATAGCACCGCATTATGAGATTTAATATAATGTATTCAACCCATACTCTAATGATGGACAACTGTGCTATTTACAGGATCATACTATTACAAATAGCACTGAAAATGATAACCATGTGTATGACTTTTCATAATATTATAAGTGCATCTTTACTTTTTTTTTTGTATTTTTTTATTAACATATAATGCATGATTTGTTTCAGGGTTAGAGGTCTGTGATTCATCAGTCTTACACAATTCACAGGGCTCACCATAATGCATACCCTCCCCAATGTCCATCAGTCAACCACCCCATCCCTCCCACCCGTTCTACTCCAGCAATCCTGTTTGTTTCCTGAGATTAATAGCCTCTTATGGTTTATCTCCTTCTCTGGTTTCATCTTGTTTCATTTTTCCCTGCCTTCCCCTATGATCCTCTGTCTTGTTTCTAAAATTCCTCATATCCATGAGATCATATGATACTTGTCTTTCTCTGAATGACTTATTTCACTTAGCATAATACCCTCTAGTTCCATCCACGTTGTTGCAAATGGCAAGATTTCATTTTTTGATGGCTGCATAATATTCCATTGTATATATATACTACATCTTCTTTATACATTCATCTGTTGATGGACATCTAGGCTCTTTCCATAGTTTCCATTTTGTGGACATTGCTGAGATAAACAATGGGGTGCATGTGCCCCTTAGGGTCACTACATTTGTATCTTTGGGGTAAATACCCAGTAGTGCTATTGCTGGGTCGTAGGGCACCTCTTTTTTCAACTTTTTGAGGAAACTCCACACTGTTTTCCAGAGAGGCTGCACCAGCTTGCATTCCTACCAACAGTGTAGGAGGGTTCCCCTTTCTCCACATCCCCGCCAACATCTGTCATTTCCTGACTTGTTAGTTTTAGCCATTCTGACTGGTGTGAGGTGGTATCTCATTGAGGATTTGATTTGGATTTCCCTGAGGCTGAACGATGTTGAGCACTTTTTCATGTGTCTGTTGGCCATTTGGATGTTTTCTTTGGAAAATTGTCTGTTTGTGTTTTCTGCCCATTTCTTGATTGGATTATTTGTTTTTTGGCTGTTGAGTTAGACAAGTTGTTTATAGATTTGGATACTAGCCCTTTATCTGATATGTCATTTGCAAATATCTTCTCCCATTCTATCGGCTGTCTTTTGGTTTTGTTCACTG
>NC_138371.1:151950963-151970205 GCF_054177405.1 Leptonychotes weddellii
AGAGAGAGAGAGAGAAGCAGAGGGAGAAGCAGGCTCCCAAGGAGCAGGGAGCCCGATGCGGGACTCGACCCAGGATCCTGGGATCATGACCTGAGCCGAAGGCAGACGCTTAACCGTCTGAGCCACCCAGGCGCCCTGGGATCCCAATTATTCTAATGTTGTTTCACTTTACGGTATCACTTATCTCTCGAATTCTGCCTTTGTGATCCAGTAGTTGTTTATCTCTCTTTTCCCCAGCTTCTTTATTCTCCATCATTTGGTCTTCTATATCACTAATTTCTCTTCTGCCTCATTTATCCTAGCAGTTAGAGCCTCCATTTTTGATTGCACCTCATTAATAGCCTTTTTGATTTTGACTTGGTTAGATTTTAGTTCTTTTATTTCTCCAGAAAGGGATTCTCTAGTATCTTCTATGCTTTTTTCAAGCCCAGCTAGTATCTTTATAATCGTCATTTTGAACTCTACTTCCAACATCTCACTAATGTCTGTATTGATTAGGTCCCTGGCAGTTGGTACTGCCTCTTGTTTTTTTTTTTTTTTTTTTTTGAGGTGAGTTTTTCCGTCTCATCATTTTGTCTAGAGGGGAATAGATGAATGAGAGAACAAAATGCTAAAAGGGTAAAACGACCACAGCAAAATATATACTAAAGAAATCAGAAGAGACCTGAAACTGGGTAGAAAAGGAAGGAGAAAAAAATAATATGGTCAGGCTGGTGAATAGAACACAGCCACACACTAGATTTTGAGTGTATTTTGGTCTGTTAGAAGAAATTGCCTCTGAAAATTTTAAAGAAAGAAAAACATATATATACAAAAATAAGGGTAAATATGATGAAGGGGTGCTGTAAAGATGAAAAAAAGATTTTAAAAAAGGAATTGATAAGATAAGCAGTTGAAAAAAGAATGAAAAAAATTTTAAAAAAGAAAAGAGAATGTGATCAGGCAGGAGACTAGGACAACATCATAAACTAGATTTAGGGTATATTTTGGTCTGTTAGAAGAAGGTGTATCCCAAAATTTTAAAGAAAGAAAAACTTATATATATATACAAAAAATAAGGTTAAATACAATGAAGGGATAGAATATGACTGTAAAAATGAATATTAAAGAATATTTCAAAAAAGGAATTGATAAGATGTTGGTTGAAAAAGGAAAGAAGAAAAATTGAACTAAAAAATAGAAAAAGGAAAAAATAAAGAGAATTTAAAGAATTAACTTTGAAAGACTAAAGCATCATGGGAAAAAAGCCAAGAATTCTATGTGCTGTATTCCCCTAGCACTGGGGTTTTGCTGTTCTCATTGATCGGTAAACTTAGTCTTGGCTGGATGTTCTTTCTGATCTTCTGGGGGAGGGGCTTGTTACAGTGAGTCTCAAATGTCTTTGCCTGAGGCGGAATTGCCCCGCCCTTGCCAGGGTCCAGGCTATGTAATCTGCTCAGGTTTGCTCTCGGAAGATTTTGTTCCCTGAAAGATTTCCGTACAGCTTTGGAGGATGAGAATGAAAATGCCAGCCTCTCAATCTCTCGTCCCAGAGGAGCCAAGAACTTGGGGCTCCATTCCTCAGTGAGCCCCCAGAGAAAAGCAGTCAATCACTCCTGTCTCCCCAGTCTCAGGCCACACTCCGTGCCCACCTGGCCTGTGTCCAAGCGCTTCTATCTCTGGCACACCACCCTGTTTGGAGTCTCCAAACCCAGCAGATTCCTGGGGCGGGCTCCCACACTGCTCCTCCCGGGGGAGGAAGGGGAGTCTCCCCAGATCTGCCACTTGTTGTGTCCCTGCTGGAGGAGTAGTGGCTCAACTGTGCCCTAGATCATGGTTTATGGCAACCCCAAGCTGAGAGCCCACTCCACGACTCTGTCTTTGCAGCCAGCTTCCCTGCTCTGATACCTGGGAGCTCTGCCGCTCTCAGGCACCCCTGGTCTTTCTGTGACCGTGAGGGTCCTGAGACCATACTGTCCCAGTGACGGTTCCACCCCCTGCTTAGCCACTGGAGCAACACCCCTCAGAGGAGCAGAATTCTACAAGTTCCGATTTTGTGCTCCACTGCTCCATCACTTGCTGGTAGCCGGGTAAGGGAGGCTACCTCCCTCCGCAGTCTATCTTTCTAAATATCGCCTCAGATTCACTTCTCCCCACATCCTACCTTCCAGAAAGTGGTCACTTTTCTGTTCACAGAATTGCTGCTATTCTTTCCTTCAATCTCCTGTTGAGTTTGTAGATGTTCTGAATGGTTTGATAACTATCTAGCTGAATTCCTGGGACCAGAAGAAATTTAGGTCTCCTACTCCTCCACCATCTTGCTCCTAGAAGTGTATATCTTTACTTTTAAAGTGTATCTTTAGTTGAAACTCTTTCATCAGGGTGGTACAATTTTGCAGTTTCCACCACCATGAGTGTCTGTTTTCCTACAGCCTCACCAAGTCAGAAAATTTTCAGACTTTTGATAATCTGCTAGATGAAAATACTGTCTCAGTGTAGTTGTGATCTACATTTCTCTTACTTTGAGCAAATTGAACATTTTCTTTTTATATGAAAAATAAATTTGAAGTGACATTTCTTTTTCTATGAATACTCTTTTTGTTTCTAGCTATAGAGCTGTTGACCACTTTATTCTTTATTTTCAGAAGCTCTTTATTATAGATATCAATAATTGTCTTTAATTTTTATTTCCAAGTCCACTCAGATTGCCATTTTTTGGAATATTGAACAACTATCTCAACAAAATAAACATTTAAAATTTATTTTTAACTTAGCATCTCACTACCATATGCAGTATTTATAACTTATGCTACTCCATATATTTTGATTGCCCTTGAAATGGGTAAATGTCTTCCATATTTTCATTCCTGAATCTTTGAAACAGAAGATAAATATTTACTTCTGCAATTTCTGTGGCAACAAAGGTATAATCACATGACCTGATCTAGCCTTAAAACAACCTGAGGAAGCAGGTGCTATTCAGAATCTATTTTCAGGAAAGGGACCAGTTTATTGCAAGTGACTATGGCAGTAGTTATGTACACAATGGCCAGAGTCAGTTAAGTGAGCTATAGTATATGTGGTCTGGGCAGCATCGATGAATCACGGCTGACAGAACCCTATAATATTAGCACCCTGTAAAATTGGTGTTGCTACTACCTGACTAGACTCCAAAATCTTTCTCTCAACAATTAGCTAAATTATATCTTGTAATAAATGTTGATCCAAATTAAATAAGCTATAATGGGTTTTGTAACTATGAACGCTGACTCTGACTGCCTGGAATCAGAAGTGGATTATTGCAGGTAACAGACCCTAATGAAATGAAATTCTGACATTTCTTGTTTTTGTGAGTTTTGGAGGATTTAAAGATCCAGCTACCATTAAAGGAAGAGAATCTGGTAGGTTTTGGCATGCAGGTGCAGTTTTTAAAAATTAATGCCTGTTTGTATTTCCCTGTCAAACATAAGATCTTAGGCAAACGGAACAGGTTCTGCCAAAGAACAGTGTGAGGGACATGGAGAATATCCTGATTTACTGTGTGTTGGCTACCTGTAATTATACTAGAGATTTTAAATAAAAAAGAACAAATTCAAAGTTCCAAACATTTGATTCAATGTGTAGTCTGATAACCAGTAACCTTTTCTGACTGGATGTAGATGCTATATCTTAGTTTCCAAAGGGCCGAGTTACCCAGAATTCAAAGGTTAAACTTCCAAGTTGTCAAATTATATCATTTGAATTCTTAGATTTGTCAGCCTTTAAAAATAAAAAATTAAGGCATTTCCTAGTAAAATAGTTGAAATGAGAATTGAAATGAAAGCACGTGGGAGAGTTAAATGAATCAGATGATTCCCATGACCCACCTCTCTCTAACTCTCCCTCCCCAGCAGGTGCAACACCTTCTGCCTCACATAAGGAGGTAATGCTGGCCTCTCTTAAGGAATGTGGCAAACATTGCAAGGGAAAGCACATTTTCTTAAGTTGGAGTCTCAAACACTTCAGTCTCATGCCTTCCCCAAATTCCCTATGGTTAGACTCATACCCCAGTATAATTAGACTCATTCTCTCATATTCTGTAGCAGTGGAATTTCACATGAAATTTTGTATGATTTTATAAGTTTTGGATGGTGTTTTAGAGTAGATTCTGGTAGTGTTAGGCCGTGGAACCTAGAATATAATATCATATGCATTATAAACTTCTTGGAGTTTACAGTTTAATGTGCTTGCTCTTACAGCCAAGAGAGGTTCTTCTTGTTCTTGTTCTCCCCACTGAGCAGGGAGCCCAATGTGGGGGGCGGGGGGAGGGCTCGATCCCCATAAATCTCAAAGCTGTTCCACAATAAATGAAGCTAGGATGCTAGAAATTCCTTAGTATAATGTTGTGAATTAAAACAGAACAACAATAAAACTCAGAACAACAACAAAAACAAAATAATGGAGTACATTTATCATACTGATCCACTCACCAATCTCTGACTCTTACCTAAGACACTCTCCCATGACATGGAGGAGGGTACCAGAATCTTTTAAAATACAGTATTGTTTTTCCTTTAGACTAAAGCTGAATGAGCAGCATTGCAATTAAAATATTCTTGTGGATATTGTGCTTTGGCACTCAGCCTCTATTTCCATCTCCTTTGTTACTTCACTTGACTTGCAGGGAATTAAAGCCTAAAATCTGTTTTGTTTTGTTTTTCCTCACAAGACTCCACTGGAGCTATGTTTCTGGATGTAATTTGAATTTTGTCAATTATATGCCCTCAAGCCAGATTTGTAATGTGAATTGACAAAGAGGCAGTATATTTCCTATCTTGGAAGATAGCTTGGTCTGTTAAAAAAGAAAAAAAGGAAATGGAAAGAAAAGCTAAGTGGCAAAGTTTAATGGAGATCTTGTAACTTGTAGTCTGGAAAACTGGAGTACAAATACTGGCAAAACAATCTCTGACTTCAGGTGCCCTCTGTTTCAGTTATGGAGTTGCAATGCCTATGGAGTTATATGCCTAAGGCCATCTCAGCTGATGGAAGTTATTTGTGATTTCTGGTCCCAGAATTTGTAATGGAAGACTTTCTTCTGCTGCCTTTTGAGGGGCAAGTATCCTGGTTACTGGACCTTAGTGAAAGCATTTTACCTCACTGAAGGGAAAATTGTATTCCTCTGATAGGACTTCCCCGTACTACAATTGGTTGCTTCTGGGCCTAAAGTGCATAAAGTGAGTATGAGAAGAGTTACTGTGAAATGAAAATGTCACATCCAATCAATGACCAAATTTAACTTCCAAGAAAAAATAAGCAGCACACAAAAATTGAGCAGCAGCTCACCCATTGCTTACAGAACTGGTCCCACTTACTGTTTTTTTTTTTTTTTTTTTTTAAACACTATTCCAATGGAGTGTTAGCTACAAGATTGCTTTACCTAATAAGAAAGCATGATTTTCTGTAAGGGAATAGCTAGATGGGCAAATTCAAAAGAGTATAGCAGCAATTCACCATGACTATGGCAAATTGTTGGCAGCCCACATATAGCATTATATGTTCCGTGTAATACATTAAGCTCTAGTCAGTGCTTTTTGCCATAAAGTGTATCATTCTGAAATCTAGTAAAATATACCTCCTTTGGCATATAAATGCTATTGTTTTGTTGTTTTTTAAGATTTTATTTATTTATTTGACAGAGAGACAGCGAGAGAGAAAACACAAGCAGGGAAAGTGGGAGAGGGAAAAGCAGGCATCCCGCGGAGCAGGGAGCCCGATGCAGGGCTCGATCCCAGGATCCTGGGATCATGACCTGAGCCAAAGGCAGATGCTTAACGACTGAGCCACCCAGGCACCCCATAAATGCTATTGTTAATGGCCCAGATAAAGAGTTAGATCCTTGGACTTTCCAGGATTGGGTTGTGAAAGGGATATCCATATGAAGATCCAATTCAGATGAAAGCAAACACAGTAGTTATGAGCCTGGAGGAAATCAATTGGAGAAATAATACTGATCAGTATTTTCATTTCCATTTAGCTCTCTGGATCCATATTTGAATTCACTGGGAAAATATAAGCTCCATGAAGGTATTCAGCGCTGAATGAGAGATTCGTGTGGTACATGTTTAGCTACCAATGCTCATAAATAGAAGCTACTTGTAAGCCTCTACAAGGACACAGGTTTTAGAAAGATATTACCATATAATTTGTGGACATGGACAAGCTCACGATTCTCAGACAGCCATTGTAAAACCCCTACCTTTACACGGGGGCCTTTGATATGTTTTATTTGCCTATTCATTTTCTCAAGATATGAGGTTTCTGTGCTTCTTGCAGGAACAGACAACAGGCACATACAATTAAAGCCCTAAGTGACCATATCTTTTTTCCCCCTAAGTACTGTGATTCCCTGATATTATCATTAGGGAATCAGATTCTTTTTGCAGCTGCAGCTATCAAGGAATGGACTTCTCGACATAGTATGAATTGGTTGCTTCATGCTTCCCTTCCCCCAAAGACAACATGGGCTGGTGACTTTCTAACAGTAACTTTCACTGGCTAGCTGGTCTACCGATCTACTTCAGCGTATATCCAGGTATTTCCACCCTGAACATTAGTATCACCTGCAAAGGATCCTCGGAGTTGGCCAGGCTTTTAAGTTTTCCTAGTATAGTCGGGAGAACCAATGGGAATAGTTTATCTGATATGAAAGGACCTAGAATTTCCATACCTCAGCTTTGAACACTTGTCTCCATTTTCTGCTCCCAAAGTGACTTCAGTTTATGGCCCAGGAGGTTCACATTGGTTGCAATAAAGATGACAGGATGACCACAAATGTTTTTTCTCTTTATCTTTCAAGATGAAACCTACTAGCCCCTATCACTAGAAGAGCAACTCTAATGCTAGCTATAACTAGAGTGATTTTACAATTTGTTGGATGTCTACTCTAAAAGTAAAAGATATTGCTCCAGTTCTTACCCATTTTTAGTGGATGTGCCATGCAGCCACCCTTATCCATTTCCAGGAGCATTCTGTGAACACAGTGACTCCTGTCTTTCATTAGAGTTTACTGCTCCAAGAAAGGGATACAGTTTGGCCAGTCCCCAGCAGGAACAGCAAAACTTGGCTGGTCAGAATGAATAGGTCTTATCTACAGAAGAAAGAGAGAAGTTCACATGGGTAGGGCTTGTTTATAGTGAAAAGTTCCATCTTTCTTATTTTATGTTACATATATGGGTAGACATCCTTGAATAAGCCTCCTCTAATATATCAGTAGGTATAGTCAACTTACAATATGATTTCCTTGAAATATTAAGACCAGCATAATGGTCCCAAAATTTATCTTGTGAAACCATTCCCAGATAATGCCTTAAGAATTTTCATTCTGAAATTATCTGAAGTCTTTGCTTGCCTTTCCTGGTGCTATTCTTGATAGTCACACTGTGTTAAGACTCTACCTTCTCTAGCAGAGTAAGATTCTCATTTCTTCCTGTTGGCTCCCAGTGGATTGGATCTCTAATACGATCAACAGTTGCTGAAGTTCTCATATAAAGCCCAATTAATCACTCTTCCTGAAGAGGGAGTTTTCATTAAATAATCCCCAATGGGCCAAGAGTTATACTGAGGAAAAATAGAACTTTTGTTTAAGATGGCTATGACATCTCCCTAACCTGCACTCCATCTTACCTAACAACTCCAAATCTTCCATTTCATATCAACATCCTCAAGATTAATTTCACTAGCAGAGCTTCAAAGTCTCCTCAAGGTCATTCCCTGGGATTAGTGGTTTCCTGTTTTTTTCTGTAGGATTTCTTTTCATAGTATAATCATCTCTGCCTCCACAGCAAATGCTTTGTTGGATAACTATGGAGGCTAGAAGAATCCCATGCACTCTAACGTTATTTCACTTAGACATTCTCAATCTGATAATAACCATTCTGTTTAGCTTACAATGTGGACAATTGTACGCTTTGCATAATACACACTAAAACCCGGAGAACACAGCACTTTTTATATGGAATGATTGCAGAGAGGAGAACTTCAAAGATAGGATTCTGGAATTGGTTGTCTACTCTAACTGGTAGGCTGGTAGTCTATTGAAGTGAAGTTTGTAAACTAAGTGACATAATGGGAGTAAGAAATATAAGGAAAGTAAAGGTGAGTGGTTGATTCTACCTTCACTAAAGCAATGAAAGAGGAAAAAAATGTCAACACTGGTTTGAATTTATTTACTTGAAATAGGAAGCCAAATAAGTTGTTGATCCACCACTATGGAGTTCCAAATCCCTAATGCATTCATAAAACTTTACAAAACTTTATAAGAGCCAGGGGTCCCTTGTTTCTACAAGATAAAACTTGAAATGCAGTTTTGTTTCTTTTTTTTTTTATCCACGCCCTAAATATATTTTTGCAATTTTCTGTTGAGGATTTACACTCAAGGGTGAAAGCATGTTCAGTTTAAGTTCTCCCTTCAGCAAAAATGGCTGAAAAGATATTTCTTCCCACATGCTGCAATAATCTTTATGGCAGATAAATGGGAACTTCAATGTATTGAGCAAATGCAATATGTCAGGCATTTTGCATGTTAACTCATATAATTCTTCCAAACAACTCTATGAGCTGAACATTATTTTCATCCTAATTTTACACTTGAGGAAACGAACATTTATATAGGTTAAATAACCTGTTTAGGATTGAAGTACCCATGTAGAATTTTAGAGTGGCATTGACTTGTTTGCTAAGCTATCCTTAATGTCTCCTTCATCCTTCTAGCGTGTTTTAGCCTTTATTCATCCCAACTACTGTATAGTTCTTCATCTTTAGGACTATCACTCTATGTATTCACTCCTGGGTGCATTATTAGTATGTATTTTTTTCCTATTACAATGAATTTTAAGCAGAGTGGTATAACGCACTTGTGTAACAATGTTAATAAAATGCGACATGGAACTTCTATTTTGGGCCAAGATAGAGTTACAGGAAATATAGTTACTCTCCCATATGAAGGAGTAGAAAAATAAATAAGCAAAGTAAATGAAATACACGTTATATTTCTATACATTGTCCCAGGAAAAATAAAGGATAGCGATCCATGAGAGATGGGAAGCAAACATGTTGAGGTCTATGAATGCCCAGCTTACTGCTTTGAGAACATTGTCAGACTGTAGAATGGAGAAGAAATCTCAGTAAACACTTATGGCTTCCTTGATTTGGGGGAAAAGGCCAAGGGTCCAGAGAAACAAAGGTAGATAAGGTTCATGGGACAGGAGCAAAAAGCACAGGTATAGAAATCCAGAGATTTTAGATGATTCTCCAAAAGTATTCAATAGAATAATAAATGTCACATATATTAGAGAAAACTATCCAAGATTGGGGAAACACTACTCAAAAAATTAAGAATAGTAGTGCATGACACACAATCAGCATAGTAAATAGTTCATGTTCCAACCAGCCATATTAGAAAACCTTATAACATATGAGTAATTGAAAAGAGTCCTCAGAAGCATCTGTCCTCAATAGTGGGGAAAAATTAACAATATACTAAACACAGTTTTGGTCCCCCCCCCTAAGAAATATTAATATCAAGATTCAAAGGCAGATAAGTTACTGTTTATAAGTAACTGATCTGCATAACAGAACTAAACTCAGAAATATTTACATAATAAAAAATACTCAGCACCTAAAAATGTGAAATTCACGATGTCTTTCTTCTGACTGAAAGGTATAGGAGGTACAAAAAAGTAGGAATACACAACCCAAGCATGAGAGACATCAATCAAACAAAACTGATCTAGAGGTAATGGACATGTTAAAATCAGAAGGTAAGGCTATTAAAACTGTTTTTATAAGTATATGCCATTTGGTTGTTAGTGGGGACATCCATGATATAAACGAAGGACTCAACTCAAGCTTTGAGACGTGTTAAAAAAATGAATAAAGAAGACAATGTAGGCGATACAAACAAACTTTAATTAACACTTCATGAAGTGTTCAGTTTGCATTCAGAAAACTGAAAAATACAACAGAAAGCAAGAAGCTTTATAGGATAAAGAATAAACAAGAAGGAAGAGACAAACAGAAAATACCTGATTGGCTGAGGCCACACAGTCAACCCTGAGTTGAGAAGGCCCAGAGATGGCTTGGCATTTAGGGATTAGCTGACTGAATATTCTGTGTTTCTGGTAAAGTGGGACATTTATAGGGACATGAAAGTTGCTTAAATTTTAGTTTGCTGACATGGCACCCCAGGCAGAAGTGGCTCTATTTTGTTTGTGCCTAGAAAGTTATTTTAACAGAGATGAGAAGCAAAAGGAATGAAAAGTGTACCAGATGGCATTAAGGACAGATCAGATATTTTGAAAGAAAAGATAAGTGAACTTGGAAATATAGCAGTAAAATTATTAAATTAAAAAAAGGAATATAAAGATTAAAAAGAACATCAATGAGATGTGGGACAAATTAAAGGAAACTAAAGTATGTGTAATTAGAATCTCCAAAAAAGGAACTGGAGCAGAAATATATTTGAAAAAATGAAACTAAAAACTCTCCAATTTTGAAATAGCTGTAAATAACAGCTCTAAGAGCTCAACAACCCCCAAGCACAAGACACATAAAGAAAACTACAAAAAAGCACAACGTAGGGGTGCCCGGGTGGCTCAGTCAGTTAAGTGACTGGCTCTTGGTTTTGGCTCAGATCATGAGCTCAGAGTCATGAGACTGAGCCCAGTGTAGGGCTCTGCACTCAGCACAGAGTCTGCTTGAAAATCTCTTCCTCTCCCTCTGCCCCTTTCCCCCACTTGTATGCTCTCTCTCTCTAAAAAAAAGAAAGAAAGAAAAAAAGAATAAAAAGCACGATGTAATCAAATTGCCTAAAACCAGTGATGAAGACAGTATCTTACTAGAACCCATACAAGATAACACGTTACATGTGGAAGAACAAAGATACAATTTATAGAAGATTTCTAATAAGAAATAATGCATGGGAGAAGACATTGCAACAGCATCATAAAGTATACACAAAAAAATCTGCCAACCCAGAATACTATATCCACAGACTATATCTTTAAAAACAAAAGAGTAATACACTTTTTAGAGATATGCAAAAGCTTAAAGAATTCATCAGATCTGAATTGGAAGTATAAAAGTTAGCCCTTCAGGCAGAAGAAATTATGGATCTGTGTGGATGAACAAAGAACACCGGAACTGTCAATTATGTGGATACTTATATAAAACATTTCTTCTTTATAAATCTCTTTACAAGATGTTTAAATTTAAGCAAAAATAATTTTTAAAAAATTGTGGGAATTATAATATGTAAATGTAACTATAAGATAATAATATAAAGACCCATAAGGGTAAAAATTAAAGTAGGCTATTGTAAAGTTTTTATACTATGTTTAACATGGTATAATGTCATAGCAGACTGTAATAAGTCAAAGATGTACACTCTACACCTGAATGCAACCACTAGCATAGCAAACAGTATAGCAATGTCTTCAAAATGAAATAAAAATATATTAATTTAATAAAACAAGCCAATAAAAGAAGAAAGAGGGACAAAAGACAAAAAATAGCACCATGATGGTAGTAAGCATAACTACATCAACCAAATGTAAATAGTATAAACACCCAATTAGAAAGCAGAGACTTTCAAACTGGGCAAAAAAAAAAAAAAAAGGCCCACTGTATGATGCCTAAAATAATGGACTTTAAGAGAAAGACACAGATAAATTATAAGTAAAATGTTAGACAAAGTTATACAAGGTTAGCAATAATCAAAAGCAGGATGGAGTGGATATACAAATGTCAGAAAAAGATTTAAAAGGAAAGAAGTTTTTAGGGATAGAAGAGTCTGTTTACCAAGAATGTTTATCAATCCCAAAATTTTATTCAATAAATAACAATAAAAAATATATGAAGTAACTTTGCAAAGTAAATAAAGCACTTTTAAATTGTCCATATATCGAAGAAGAGATAAAAATAAATTTGAAAATATTTTGAACTGAATAAAAATAAAAACATAATATATCTAAATTTTTGAGCTGCTACTGTATCTGTAATTACTGGGAAATATGTAGAGCTAAATGTTTTTATTAGGAAAAATAAAATGTCTCAAATGAATGACCTCAGCCTCCACTTCAATAAAATAGGATAACAACAAATTAAGCACAAATTAAGTGTAGGAAAGGACATAATAAAGAGTAAAAAATGAATTAAATAAAAGAAATAGAAAAAAGAAATCAATTAAATAGATAACAAAAACAGAATAAATGAAACTAAAATTGGGTTCACTGAGATGGTCATTAAATTAATCAAATTAATATTATGGGTTGATAGCTCAGCATATTACCCCTCAAAGAAGAGATATTTGCCTCTTTACATTTAGGCATCTTCAATATCTTTTTTTCATCTTGGGCATCATCAATATCTTATTCCTAAGTTGTACTAATGTGAAACTAGTTCTCAGACATCACCAACCTGATTATTAATGGAGCCAGTTTAGAGAGAGGTTTCCTGCATCTACACTAGTGTTCACTCAACTTATCCATGATGCCAACAATTTTCATTATAAATCAAAGGGACATTTAAATGGCTCAATATAAAACCAAAGTGAAAGTAAAATAATAAAAAATAAATTTATTTACACATCATTGTCATAATAACTATATATCATGTATCACTCTAATGGGATGAGGTTGTAAGTTGCCTTTTCTTAAAGGAATTATGTGTTTTTATGTGTGTGTGTGTATAAGAGATAAAGCAAAAAGGATTTTTTTAGTGACAAAACTATTATGTATGATATTATAATAGTAGATAAATGACACTATGTATTTGTTAAAACCCACAGAACTATAAAGCACAAAAAAATCAAAATAAATATAAGGAAATTTAAAAAATGTTTAGGAGTTTGGAGATCTCAAGATAGAATTCAGAATGCAGCAATAAAATCTAACTTTTCAAATGTATCAAACAACCTTATATGGGGGGTGGTAGGGAAAGGTGCTGAACCAAGTAACTTTAGAGATGAGTGAGAAAGTAACTGCATGTGGGGCGCCTGGGTGGCTCAGTTGGTTAAGCCACTGCCTTCGGCTCAGGTCATGATCCTGGAGTCCCGGGATCGAGTCCCGCATCGGGCTCCCTGCTCGGCGGGGAGTCTGCTTCTCCCTCTGACCCTCCCCCCTCTCATGTGCTTTCTCTCTCTCATTCTCTCTTTCTCAAATAAATAAATAAAATCTTTAAAAAAAAAAAAAAGAAAGTAATTGCATGTAAGAGCTTTATGTAAGTTGGTATGAGTGTACAGGTTAACAATTCAGAATCCACTATACATGTATACTGGAACTGAAAAATTCAGTAAGTGGATGATGGATGGTTGGGGGCAAGATTTCTCACTTATGGAATGGGATATTATAGAAAAGTAAGTGGGGAAGGCAAAAATTATCCAACGGGTAATGTTTTAGAGTTGGGGACACCAGAATGAACTTATATTACCTTAATATATGCATGAATGTAGAAATATAAATATATATACGGCCACCTATTTTGTTGCTTTTTCAATTGAGAGAGCCTAGAACCAAAGACACTCCAATAACATAGAACCCAGATCTGGGGTTCTAATACCATTATTGAATAAAAGGAATCAGGACTCCTTAGAGAAATCAAACTGGAATAGGAAATATACAAGATGAACCAGGAGTATCTTGTATTGCCAAAAATTAAAGAAGTGCTTAAAAACAAACACACAAACAAACAATCTCCCAGATGAGGATATGGCAAAGGGAGACAGGAGGCAATACAGATTGGCCAATGGACCAAACCTAAAAACAACAAACCAAAAAACAACCGCTCCCCCCAAAATAAATAAACTAGTATTGGATTTTAATCCTTAATATAAAGTCAGTATCTGAAAGTTTATATTGATATAAATAAATGATTGAATAAATAAGTAAATGAGGGGGAATGGGCAAATAACTTGTGATGAAAAATTTTAAATGATTTAAGTAGAACCTCTTTCTTCAATGAGGTGGGGTATAATTCCTTACTCTTCATATCTGGCTGATAGCGACTTTCTTCCAAAGAGTATAGTATGAAAAGAATGAAAAAGAATTAACTTCACAGGGGGAAACGAAAAATTTTGCAGGAAAATTATACAGTCTTTTGTTTTAGATAATGATTTTGGTAAGACTGAAATATTTCCTGGAGAGAAGAAAAGCATGGAGGCCAAATGATGGATCTGAACAGGTAAGGTGATAGGGTCTCTTGAACTAACTGGCTACAGGTAAAGATAGGAGCTATGCATTTCTCTTTACATTTCACTCTCAATCATATTTCTGTAAGCCTAAACAGTTTTTCTGTTTTTAACTAGGTGAAAGATGATAAATACAGATTATTTTTCTGTTAGCAAACAGCACACACACACTCATACATACTCCAATACATTTGAGTAATACTAGATATAATGAGAAATAAAGGCAAATCTTATTTACTTATGTTGCTTTGAATCTATATCAAACTTGTTGAATAGCTATTGAAAATAAAGTATTTTACTTATATGAAGTCCTCTTTGCTTCTTTCATGGCCGTTAGATTAGAAGACTTATCATGCACATTTTATAATATTTCCTTATAATGAAGGAAAATAATTATCAAATAAGGTCACAGATATTTAATTATTTTTGCTTATTGCTAATTGTTTATGGTGTATTGGTATTCACCTGGACTTGAGCATAAAGTTGTACTGAACTGGATTGTGTCTTACTAAGAATTATGTACTTTTAACATTTTTGAAATATCAGCCAGTTTGCTGTCTAACTTGTATTATTTCTAAATATCAAGCGTTCATTTGTTAAATTTAATTACACATGAAATATTTTGCTTTTTATATATTTTCTAGGTCTATTTTTATGCTTTGTTACCTACAAAACTGTGTATTTGTCTGATGTAGATGCATAATTATCTTATTTAAATTGTGTCTACTCTGAATGAATGTGATAATCCAAATCAACTTGTTTCACCATTTCAGCACTTATTTAAATTTGTCAAGTGGCTCGTACTCCATTAATTCAGAGATACACTTTGTCAATTTGATTGCCTATCTTGTTGGTACAGCTGCTTGTTTTCATAATCCAGTTGTATATTAAGGTATTTGAGTCTGTAGTTACATGACCAATCTTGTTTATTTGCTGATGACTCTCTGCTTTAATAATTGAAGTCATTAGTGTATGAAATGTGTGTTTTGCAAACACTCCGATCCATTACCAAACTCTGTGTTGGTACCCTAATTAATATAATCTCTATTAAAGTGTTTTAGTGAAAAAGATGGAGCTATAATATAAAATATCAGTGTTATGGCATTTATGAACCAGAGGAAAATATATACCTTTCAATGTATATTGAGGTATATCCTTTACTAAAATAGAAATTTTTAGTGAAGGCAACCAATTCTTGTCATTTCTTTGGTATATCTAAGAATTTGGTGCAAAAGAATGCCTGGAGATAGCAATCTAAGGATAGGGCAGTGATTCCACGGTATTTTAAAAGATGTATTTCCTTTTTATTCTTTCTGCTCTGCCATGGTCAGCATATTGCCCAGTCTTTGCGCTTGTCACCTCATGTTTACATGTGGTGTAACTGCTGCTCTTCCAGGTACTGCATCCTTATTCCAGGCAGAGGGAGGGAAGGAAATGGAAGAGATGTAGGAAGGGGTAACATTTATATCAGAGAAACAAGGCTTCCCTGCAAAACCTTAGTTTGCATCTTTAGCAAGAACAATGTCACATACTTGCCACTAACTGCAATGAAGGTTGGAGAGCTTATGAAATTTTTTTTTAAAGATTTATTTGTTTGAGAGAGAGAGAGACAAAGAGAGAGTATGGGGCAGGGGGGGCAAAGGGAGAGGGAGAGAGAGAATCTTCAAGCCAACTCCCCTCTGAGCATGGAGCCCCATGTAGGGCTCCACCCCAAAGATCCTGAGATCATGACCTGAGCTGAAATCAAGTCTGCCACTTAACCAACTGAGCCACCCAGGGGCCCCAAGCTTGTGAAATTTTTTTTAGTCTTTATGTTTTAGAACAATTTTAGATTTACAGAAAATTTTAAAAGGGTTGTATGGTAAGTTTTCATATACCCACTTACCCTGTTTCCCCATTATTGACATTTTACATTAGTATGGTAAATTTATTAAAATTAATGAACATTAGAATTGATATTTATAATTAACTAAATTTAGAATTTATCCAGAATATTTAGCTTTACTTAATGTTTTTCTCTAATCCAGGATAAATTTGGTTATCATGTCTCATGCTCCCCTTGGCAATGACAGTTTCTCAGAATACTTATTTTGGATGACCTTGAAAATCTGGGAGAGTATGGGTCAAATATTCCAAAGGATATTTCTCTAATGGAATTTGTCTACTTTTCTCCACAATTAGAGTAGCTTTGTGTTTTTTGGGGGAGAAGGGTCAAAGAGATAAAGTGAGATTTTCATACCACAAATACATACTCATCAACATGATTTATCATGGTTGATACTGACCTTGATCACGCAGCTGAGACAGTGTTTGTCAGCTTTCTGCACTGAAAATGTACTTTTAAAAAAATTTTCATGCTATATTCTTTAGAAGGATATTCCACCCTCAAGATTACCACACATTTTGATATTTTTCTGCAAGAATGATTTAGTTGTTTTTTTCTCTTACTTATTATTTGTTCTATCATTTGTTTATATCAGCAATGGACTCCTGGATATTTATTTTGTACTTTGAGTTATAAATAATGGTAATTCATTTTGCTGATCAAATTGTTCCAGCTTTTGGTATTGGGAAGTCCTTGACTCCTGTGTCCCTTTAACATACCACCCTTATAAGTTTTTTCTTTTTTGTTTGTTTTTTTTTTTTTTGAGGACTTTATTTCTGACACTACAAGATGCTCAAGACTAATCTTGGATATTTACTGTTTCAATTTTAGAATCAATCATTTACCAAGGAGGCTGGGTTGTTTTTATTAGATAATGATGTTAGAAACCAAGATCTGGATGCTAGGGATGCTCACTGATAAAGGGTTTTTTTGTTTGTTTAAGCTCTCCCAGTTGACATGGCGAAGAAGTGTATCAACGAACTTGTTGATATGCACAGATGTATAAATATTTCTATATTTAACTATATATTTATATTAAGCTAAATATGAACTCATACTGTCTCCAACTAATTCATCACCATTTAGATAATTCTAGTTTCACCAGCAAATTGCCATTCCAACAGTGAGAAAGTTTGCTCCCACCATCCACCAATCATTTAACTGTTCAGGCTTAAAATTGGCAATTCCCTTTGAGTAAAATATTTTCCTTAAGATTTTACTTGGCTAGCATCTTTTCCTGTGGCATATTTCAATTAAATTTCTTCCTTCCCCGAAAGGCTTTCCCTAACCAACTGAATTACTTATGTTACCTTCTACTTTTTATTTCATTCTCCATCATAGCATTTGTGTTTTGTACATTTTCTAGCCCATCTAAATTCTCTTATCCTTACATTTCACTTGGTTATTACTTAATCTCTTCAGTAGAAGATGCTTCTATGAAGTCAGAGAATTCTTTTGTTTTATTCTTTATTGTGTCCCCAGCATACATCACTAGTTCTGACTCATTTTAGTTTTCAATAGATATGTGATGAATTAATAAATAGATGGAAAAAATATATTTCCAAGTGACATATATAGTCTTTATGCAGAATCATACCCATTCCTCATAATTTTTGTCCCATTCTAAAAACATGATTCATTTTTCATTCCCTAACTCAAAAGTTACTGTCTTCTTGAAGACATTTAGATTATTTTAAAGTACTTATATTTTTCTCCATTGAGTCCATATAGTACTCTCTACCTCGAATAATTTTTTTCTTCAGTACAAGTCTTAACTACAATTTGGGGTGCTTGGGTGGCACATTCAGTTAAGCATCAGACTCTTGGTTTCAGCTCAGGTCGTGATCTCAGGGTCATGATCTCAAGGTCATGAGATCAAGCCCTGCATCAGTCTCTGTGCTCAGCATGGAGTCCACTTGAGATTCTCTCTCCCTCTTCCTCTGTCCCTCCTGCTCATGCTCCCTCTCTCTTGAATAAAGAAATAAAATCTTAAAAAAATCTTAATTATATTTTTATTAGTCCTATGATCAATTCTCATTAATCTATTATATGATTTTTAAAAAGCTAAATGTATACCCAGTTTTATTACACAACTTTAATTTCTCATCCAAAATAACTTAAAAACAATTTTACATTATCTAGCTCTACTTTACATCATGGTATTTAACCAATTAAAATTGATATCTTTCTGTATCACATTAATGCAATTGTGTTATAGAGTTGTGCTTGTTCCATTGCCTAACGTATCCAATTTTTTGTTTCCAGTAAACAGTATAATATAGAATAAAAATTAGAATGAAAGTAAATGTTTCTTTTTTCTCATTATATAAGAAAAATATCGTTCATTTCAACTTCTTACTTAATTTTGTAACTGGTATTTTTATTTATTTTTTTTAAAGATTTTATTTATTTATTTGACACAGAGAGAGAGTGAGAGAGAGAACACAAGCGGGGGGGCAGGGAGAGAGAGAAGCAGGCCTCCGGCTGAGCAGGGAGACCGACGCAGGGCTCAATCCCAGGACCCTGGGACCATGACCTGAGCTGAAGGCAGATGCTTAATGACTGAGCCACCCAGGCGCCCTGTAACTGGTGTTTTTATATGCATCATAACACTGGTTGAATAAATAACTAAATAAATATAAAGGGCATAATATTTTAACACTTTATAGCTTCTAGAGTACTTCTTTAAACATTTAAACACCAAATTAAATCAGGTCATAAACTGGCATTTAAAAAAAATTAATAGATAAGCATTATTTCCTTTGCAATAGTATAGAAGTAAACTAGTTAAAGTAATATAAATTCCAAAGTCAGAACAATAAATTCCCATCTTACTGAGGGGTAAAGTGATGACTTACAGTCTTTTCATCTTTATTAAAGACTTATCTTGATATTCATTATTTCTAGTTATTTTTCTGATATTTTATACAAGTACCCTAACTATGCATGTGCTAAATTGCAAATTTTATTAAGTAGATATTGGTTTATTGTCTTATCACTAAAACATGCCTTTATTCTTATATTTATGTATATTATGTATTAAGCATAATTAATATCCTGTTTTTATAACAAAATTTGAAATAAAAAGAATTATGATTTAATTCCTGACTTTACATGAGATACAGCCCCTAAAGTAATTATACTTCTAATGCAGTAA
>NC_138371.1:151970705-152171074 GCF_054177405.1 Leptonychotes weddellii
TAAGATATTAATTTCTTGTGGATATATAATGCCAGCTGTGTCCATTTATATGAAAATTGCCAGCTCCTTCACCATTACTGGAAAGATAACAAGATTGTACACCACATATAATTTTAGACAGAAATGATTTAAAATCTCTATTTGTTTATACATAACAAATATAAAAACAATAAACAAGAATAGATAGTGTATACGTACAGTGTAAAAAATTCAAAAAATTGATAAGGAAGAAGTAAAACTCTATTTGCAGATGACATCATACTGTATATAGAAAACCCTAAAGACTCCACCAGAAAATTACCAGAACTGTTAAATGAATTTAATAAAATCACAGGATGCAAAATCAATGTACAGAAATCTGTTGCATGTCTATACACTAATAATGAAGCAGCAGGAAGTAAAATTAAGAAAACAATCTCATTTAAAATTGCACCAAAACAATAAATTATCTAGGAATAAACTTAACCAGAAAGGTGAAAGACCTGCACTCTGAAAACTATTAAACACTGATGAAAGAAATTCAAGACAACACAGAGAAATGGAGAGAAATTCCATGCTCATAGATTGAATAAACATTGTTAAAATGTCTATACTACCCAAAACAATCTACAGATTTAATGTTATCCCTATCAAAATACCAACAGCATTTTGTTGGTAGAACAAACAATCCTAAAATTTGCATGGAACCACAAAAGACCTCAAATAGCTAAAACAATCTTGAAAAAGAAAAACAAAAGTGGAGGTATCACAATTTCAGACTTCAAGTTATATTACAAAGTGGTAGTAATTAAAATAGTATGTTACTGGCATAAAAACAGGCATGTAGATCAATGGACTAGACCAGAAAACCCAGAAATAAACCCACGGTTATATGGTTAATTAATCTTTGACAAAGGAGGAATGAATATACAAAGGGAAAAAGAGAAGTCTCTTCAACAAATGGTGCTAGTAAAACTGGACAGCCACATGCAAAAGAATAAAACTGGACCACTTTCTTTCACTATACATAAAAATAAACTCTAAATGGATTAAAGACCTAAATGTGAGACCTGAAACCATAAAAATTCTTGAAGAGAGCATAGGCAGTAATTTCTCTGCCATTGGCCATAGCAACACTTTTCTAGATATTTCTCCTGAGACAAGAGAAATAATAGCAAAAATAAACTACTGGGATTACATAAAAAGTTTCTACACAGCAAAGGAAACAATTAAAACTAAAAGACAACTTACTGAATGGAAGAAGATATTTGCAAATGACATATTTGATAAAGGGTTAGTATCCAAAATATTTAAAGAACTGATACAACTCAACACCCCTCCCCCAAGAATAATAATCTAATTAAAAATGAGCAGAAGACATGAACAGACATTTCTTCAAAGAAGAACTACAGATTGCCAAAAGACACATGAAAAAATGCCCAACGTCACTCATCATCAGGAAAAAGCAAATGAAAACTACAGTGAGATTATCACCTCACACTTGTCAGAAATGCTAAAATCAAAAACAAAGAAACAACAAGTGTTGGCGAGGATGTGGAGAAAAAGGATCCTCTTGCACTGTTGGCAGGAATGCAAATTGGTGCAGCCACTGTGGAAAACAGTATGAAGGTTCCTCAAAAAATTAAAAATAGAACTATCCTATGACGCAGGAATCATGCTCCGGGTATTTACCCCCAAAAAACAAAAATACTAAATCAGAGGGATAAATGCACCCCTATGTTTATTGCAGTATTCATTACACTAGCCAAACTGTGGAAAAAGAAGTGGTATATATACTTATAATGGCATATTATTCAGCCATAAAAAATAATTAAATCTTGCCATTTGTAACAATATGGATAGAGTTAGAGAGTATAATAGTATGTGAAATAATTCAGCCAGAGAAAGGCAAATATCATATGATCTCACTCATATATGGAATTTAAGAAACAAAACAAATGAGCAAAGAAAATAAAAGGAGATAGAGACATAAACCAAGAAACAGACTCTTTAGAGAACAAACTGATGGTTACCAGAGGGGAGGTGGGTAGGGTGATGAGAGAAATAGGGGATGGGGATTAAAGAGTACACATTTCATGATGAAAAATAAAATAAAATAATAAAAAAAGAAAATATATCAAAGTATAATAATGTATGTCCCAGTTAAGGTACTGAACATCAGCAACTTGGAAGAAAGTTCCTTATCCCTCCTATATCATAACCCCTACCCACTTCCACATTAATATCACTAAATTTTAAATACTTTGCTTTACTTCTTACATTACCAGACATGTGTATAATCCTAAATCATATACAGTTTTGCCTACTTTTGATCTTATATTAAGGAAATCATTGTGATTGCTGTTTAAGTGTCTTGCCATTTTTTTTGTTCAGAATTAATTTTTTAGACTCCTTTAGGGAATGCTAGAGTAAATTAATTTTCAATATTCTGTAGAATTTAAATGTATGAACACAATTTATTTTTCCATTTTATAGTATGTTTCTTTTTATGAGCAGTAAGAAATATTTCAATTTCACTGAGCATTTCCAAATTTTAAGGAAATCATCATAATGTTGAGAGTTCTCATTTTTTTCTCTAAACCTCACGATTAGAACTTTAAACTAGAATTATATATTTAAAAATCTGGTGAACATAAAATGGTTTCTCACTTTAGCTATAATTTGTATGTTCTTGATGAAATGAGGTTAGGTATCTTTTTTAATGTGTTGGCCACTCATGATTATTCCCTTTGAATAATTTGTCCATTTTTTAAACAAACTAGTGTTTGCTTTTCTTCTTTATGTCTTCTAGATGCTATAAAATTATCAGTAATATGTGTTTTCAATATATTTTATCAGCCCAGTGCTTTCTGGTCATTCCTGAAATCTGAAAGTATCTCTTATACTCCCACACGCTAAGCTATGATTTTAAGTAAAATCTTCCTCTCTCTTTTTTTTTTAAAGATTTTATTTATTTATTTGACAGCGAGAGACACAGTGAGAGAGGGAACACAAGCAGGGGGAGTGGGAGAGGGAGAAGTAAGCTTCCCACAGAGCAAGGAGCCCAATGTGGGGCTCGATCCCAGGACCCTGGGATCATGACCTGAGCCAAAGACAGATGCTTAACAACTGAGCCACCCAGGCGCCCCTCTTCCTCTCTCTTTTAAAAAAATTTTTTGTCATTATTTTGTGTGTCTATAAGTAAAGCTTCTGTATATTTAAGTTTCTGTATAAGTAAAGTGAAAGTTTGTCCTAATGCCAGATTAAAAGTCCTGGAAGCATTTATCATGTCATATAAAGTCAAGGAAATCTATATCTAACACAGTGGCTTGATGACATGATTGTTAATTTCACATTCCTCATCTGGCAAAGCAAACGGTTTGGTTTTATCAAAACTTTGTGTGAGACCAACTTTTCAATGTTACAATGGAGCGGATCAAAATAAATGTAAGCCTACGGGAAGACAATGTTTCTTCCCCATGTTTTGGCATATAAAATCATTCTGAAATGTTAAAAGAATTGATTTGTTCTGTCACTGGATTCTCGACAAACGTGTGTGTATAAGTTTTTATGCTATTTGGCAACTTGTAAAATTTTTCTAAAGTAGTATGTTTTAACATTGGGGAAGGTATGTGCTATGGTGAGTGCTGTGAATTGTGTAAGACTGTTGAATCACAGACCTGTACCTCTGAAACAAATAATACATTATATGTTAAAAAAAAAAGAAGATAGCAGGAAGGGAAGAATGAAGGGGGGGGGAATCAGAGGAGGAGATGAACCATGAGAGACTATGGACTCTGAGAAACAAACTGAGGGTTCTAGAGGGGAGGGGGGTGGGGGGACGGGTTAGCCTGGTGATGGGTATTAAAGAGGGCACGTACTGCATGGAGCACTGGGTGTTATACGCAAACAATGAATCATGAAATACTACATCAAAAACTAATGATGTAATGTTTGGTGATTAAAATAATAATAAAAATAAAGTAGTATGTTTTAACATAATATGGTATTTTTCTGAATGTTTTATACTATTTTAGAAAGTTTGTCATAGAGGTCATTCAAATATGTTCAGCCTTACAGGATGAATATTTTGCATGACATAGAAAGTAGCAATGGCTTCTTCTACAAAAAATTCCATTTAATTGTGAATATAAGTGAAGAAAATCACTCTAGATACACTTTCAAATTTCAATAATGAAACTTTTAAACTCTCATGAGGTTCTTTTTATATTTTGACAAATAATAAGTTATTTTCTTCTGATGGTAAAGAGAAAAGCAGATTTTTAATTAGTGAATATATTTTTTCTTTCTTTGAGACTACATTTAAATCCATATTAAAATTTTAAAAAAATGTACTATTCTGACTTTATCAAAAATAAAATAAAATCTGATAATGCAACTATTTTTTAAAGGTAATACAACAAATATTCTCCAGAGTTTTATCTAGAAGTGACAGATAGCTTATAATTCATTTCTGGCTCTCTTTAACTGTGCACTTTACTCCTGTATCGAACTTTTTAATTGATATGAATATCTTCCTATTCCCTAAACTTGCTGATTTCAAGTATAAAATGCGAGTTTTGGTTTTTACTAGAAAAGGAGGATTTTGATAATGTTATCAGATAAGGTTTATATTTAAGGTTTATACTTCTAGATAGGAATTGCTTTACCATATCATATATGATCAAAGCTTGAAACAATAGTTTACTTTGTTGTAATACTGAACATTTACTTTGCTCTAAAGAAGTTGATGAAATAAATTTTATTACTCTTTAGAGTTTGATTTTTTTTGTCTGATAACTAGATATAAGTAAAAGACATTCAATCTTAATATACAAAATGAAAAAGTTCTAGTTCAGGAAGTCAAAGAAGTTTTTGTAGAATATTTATTATTTGATTTTTTTCTTTTTTTAAAAGATTTTATTTATTTTTTTGAGAGAGAGCAAGGGAGGGAAAGAGCACAAGTGGAGGGTGGAGGTGGAGGAGGGGGACAGACGGAGAGGGAGAAGCAGGCTCCCCACTGAGCAGGGAGCCAGATGCTGGGCTCCACCCCAGGACCCCGGGATCATGACCTGAGCCAAAGGCAGATGCTTAACTGGCTGAGCCACCCAGGCACCCCTGATTTTTTTCTTTAAATTATTTTCTAAACAGATAAGCTTAAGAATCACATAGATGGTGAGGAAATGAATATTAAACAAACATTTAATTTAGTAAGTTCATAGTGTATACAGAGTAGGCTACATTAAAAAATGAGTTTTCTCTGTGCACCTATATATACGAGCACAAACATATATATAAAAACCTATAAAAATGCCCTTAAGTACCTTATTGAAGCAATGGGCATCAACTAAAGAAATTGACAATTTGCATCCATCTGCACACATGATCTTGAAGCTTTTTTAAGGAAATTCATAGACTCTCATGACACCCATTAAACTCTGAGATAGAGTTTAACTATCCCTGCTCCAGGTGATGAACAATTTTGTTTGGAAACAAGAAGTACTCTCAAATGAGAAGGAACATCAACAAATGTTTTAGCTGTAGATACTTTAGAAAATATTACCTTGATGAAAAACACTTTTGTATCTTCCTAGGGAAGAATGGAAAAGAGGCAGAAGAGAGGAAATATTTTCAGATAAACATTTTAAAAATATATTTTGTACCTATACATAAATATAATAATTTTACTTTATTCCTGGAGTAAAACATGGGAATAAAGACTATAAAATAAAAATGAATAAAAATGGTAGATACCATCATTTACAGATAACTATATTAAAAAATTTTGCAAATATTTTATATTCCTGTACTTTCATGTGTGTGCTTGAAATAAGCATTCTAATGTAATTTATGCTATACAATTAGGATTTTATGCTATATTTATATGAATTATTTTGAACTCCGTATATCTTTATTATTTACTTATTTTTATGTTTTCTGCTAGGGAAAATCCAAGTTTGTCTATCGGCTCCGAGAGGTATGTTATACTCAATGGTGAAAAGCAGATTGTGTTCCCTTTAACATAAGGCACAAGGCAAGGACTTGATCTTCATTTCTTTCTTTTTTTTTTTTTTTTAAAGATTTTATTTATTTATTTGAGACAGAGAGAATGAGAGAGACAGAGAGCACATGAGAGGGGGGAGGGTCAGAGGGAGAAGCAGGCTCCCTGACAAGCAGGGAGCCCGATGCAGGACTCGATCCCGGGACTCCAGGATCATGACCTGAGCCGAAGGCAGTCGCTTAACCAACTGAGCCACGCAGGCGCCCGATCTTCATTTCTTTTATTTAATAGTGTAATGGAGGTCCTGGCCATTATAATAAGACTATAAAAACCTACACACAATTCAGAAAGTTGTGCAACTGTCTGTATTTTCTGATATTATTGCTTATGTGGGAAATCCTAAGGAATTTATAAAAACAATCTCCTCTAGTAAAAACTACATTAACAAGGATACAGGAAAACAACCAATATACAGAAATCAAGTATGTTTTTGTATACTAAAGAAAAGTGGAGTGTAATCTCAAAAATTCATTTTATATCACTGTAAAAAACATAAAATATTTAGGAAAAACTTAATAAAATATGTGTAAGCTGTCAAGACTTTCATATTAAAAATTAGACAGCATTGATAAGAGAAATTAGTAAAGACCCAAATAAATGGAAGGATATGCCATGTTCAGAAATTGGGAGATTCAATATTATTGTGATGTTAATTATTTCAAAATTGGTATATAAATGCAATACAGGGGCGCCTAGGTGGCTCAGTCGGTTAAGTGTCTGCCTTCGGCTCAGGTCATGATCCCAGTGTACTGGGATCTAGTCTCAAATTGGGCTCCTTGCTCAGTGGGGAGCATGCTTCTCCCTCTGCCCCTCCTTCCTGCTCTTGCTCTCTCTCTTAAATAAATAAAATCTTAAAACAAAATAAAAAAAATAAATGCAATGCAATCCGCCCTTCACCAAAGAAAATAAAATAGGGGTCTTTTTTTTTTTTTTTATAGACTCTGACAGATTTATTCTATAAATTGTGTAATAATGGAAGCTACAGAAGAATGGGGAAGTGTTTACAATTAGACAAGAAGAATATTGGGAGACTCATAATAATTGTTTTAAAAAGTACAGAAACATTTATTTGCAAATTATGTAGTAGTTTTAAATCTATTTTATTCTTTTATTGAGGATTCAGCTCAATGAATGTTGATTTGATGAAAATGATTACAAAATATAAAGCAATCCCTCCCTTGGCTTAATTCATATGGAGGTTTATATGAATGACCACTGGATTCACTGTTTATGCTCTAAGTGAAGAAATCCTAATTGACAGTTAATAACTTATCTGCATTTCCCTTATTATATAATTCCAGTGATTTTTTTTCAGCTTGATTTTCCTTGCTTTTTATTTTTTTTAGAATTTTTTTTATCATTATGTTATGTTAATCACCATACATTACATCATTAGTTTTTGATGTAGTGTTCCATGATTCATTGTTTATGTATATCCAGTGATTTTTTTGAATTAAGGACAAGAGTAAGAATTAAGTGCTCAAATATTAGCTAACGCATAGCAAAAACCTGAATGGGCTTCTCCTACAAGAAAGGCAGAGTCACAAAGAGACATTCCATGTTCTTTCAAAGAACATATCTAGAAAGTCTTGAAACTCAAGAGAGGCTTTTATTTTCCCTATGGAAAATCACTGCTACAAGAGAGAACCTAGAAGGAGCTGAGATACATGAGGAACCATCTATTATAAGCATGCATTAGGCTGGGTGAGGATTAAAGAAATTGAATAGTACTGTAAAACTTGGTATAGCTATTTTCCATGCTCAAATTTTGAAAACCGGAATTCAGAGTAATTATTTGAAACATTAATTCAGTGATATTGATATTGATTGTATTTCCTTTGCTATGCCTGCCACTGGCTCCCTTTGGGCTCTTTTAAAAGTAAATAACTTCTATTTAAGTGTTTTTTTAATGTAAAATTTAAAAAAAAAAGAAATCTTCAGGCCAAATGAACTCAATTTCTCATAGTGTGTCAAGGTTATAGTATGCTATATTTATACACACTTTAAATAATTGTCCCCTCTGTGCATTTGGATCGAAGGTAGAATGAGATAGATGGTAACTACCTTCAGCTATGTGTTCCAGGATCAAGGCTGACTTACACAATGCCATTGGTGGAAAAAACTCAAAGGTCATCCTGTTGAACCACAGAAATAATTTTTACTTCAGTTTATATCTAATACCTATCAATTACACATAATCACAAAAGACAAAGATGTGATTTCTACAGTGTGACTGAATCATCATGATCATCTTTTGTGACCATGGCCTTGACACCAGAAAATTATGATGTCATATTACTCAGTCTTTCCAAATACATATGAAGTCTGGCTCTCTTTATACTTTTTACAAGTTTCTCTTCCATGTGTAAAGTTCAAATGTAGCACTTAGAATATAAATGTGTTTATACCATAGCACAACTGTAGAAGATAAATGATTTTCTCATTATTTAAATATGCCTCATTATCACATTTGACATCTTGTTTCAAAAATAAGCTTAGATTTATATGCCAATTTACTTTTCCTATACTGTCTATTTTTTTCTCCTTATTAAGGGACTACTGAATTTTTTTAAAAGAGATAAGGATGGTATGATATAGATAAAAGTGATACTAGTACTCATAGAAGACAATTTGTCAGATAACATATGTATTTTCCTAGTGTTTCTCAGATTATATCCATTACTTTCATCAAAACTATCTATTTGGATATTTATATCTCTCAGATACTCATCTACATACTGGAGACATGCAGGGGTGGAGAGATAGGTATTAATTCCTGTTTTCTGGTTCTGTTGTGTGAGTAGAGGGAACAGGAATCAACAAGGAAATAAATATACCAGTTGTTTCACATAGTGATAACTGTTATGAGGAAAATAAAGCAGGAACATGAGATGGAAGTGAATGAGCATGCTAACAGTATTGCATGATGGTTGAAAGTTTCTAAACATATATATAGCATTGTTCAGGGTGGCACTGGAGTTATAAAAAATCATTAGCTAAGTCTGAAGAAGCCCAATTTAAGGAGGGCACAAATGCAAAAATCCTGAAGTTAAAATGTTGAAATTGCACAGAGGAATACTAGTGTTTCAAGCCCCAAAATGGTAGGACCAAATACAATTTTGAAAAGTACATTCTGGTTGTTAAATGGGTCAAAAGTGGTGATAAGTTCATATATGTAAGCGACGCATGTGAAGTGATGCTTTGGTGAAGAAGGTATCATGAGGACGAGTGAAGTGAAAGATTTCAGACTATATTTTGATAATGGAGATAAGTTTTGTTCATAAAGTAAGTAAGTGGAAATAAGAGAAAAGGAAAATATAAATAGAAAATATCTAAACAGATAAAAACATTAACTTATCTTTCAAATTTCCCATTTGGTTTATTAAATATTTGGTGAATTCTTAGTGTTTCTTAGAGTAAGCAAAACACCAGGTTTTAAGTTTTCAATTGGAAGACCTAACTTCTAACTAATTGTTGAAGTCAGACTGAAAGAGGCATTTTTAATCATCTTAAGCCAGTCCTGGGAATCAAAGCGTACTTAGCTCTAATCCGATTGCTGACATTGACCCCCTTTTTTGTCTTTAGAAAATTACTTAATCCTTTTGCTTATATTTGCTGTTTGTAGAATGAAGATAATATGGCACTTTTATATTAAGTAGAAATGATATCATATAAAACAGAATAAGCTGACCTATCAAATATATGGAATTTATTTTAAAACACCTTATTGTATAAAGTATTTAAGAAGTATTGTTTAGAGTCAGCAAAATGAGTTGTTTCATAAATTTATGTTCAGTTATATGAGTCATCAATTAAAAACAAAGAAATGTAGGGGTGCTGGGTGGCTCAGTCGTTAAGCATCTGCCTTCGGCTCAGGTCATGATCCCAGAGTCCTGGGTTGGAGCCCCGCATCGTGGGCTCCCTGTTCAGCAGGAAGCCTGCTTCTCCCTCTCCCACTCCCCCTGCTTGTATTCCCTCTCGCTGTGTCTCTCTCTGTCAAAATAAATAAATAAAATCTTAAAAAAAACCCAATGAAATGTAAATATGCATGCTAAAACACAACTTATTTCAAAATAAAAACTATATTCCTTGAAAAGGTTAGCACTTTTGATATGATTATATTATATGTGGTAGCAGTAAGCCTTTAAATCAGCTTGAATTAATGTGTTATAATGTATTAATGAGAAACTTGTCTTTTTTCTATGAATATAATATAAAAAACAAAAATAAATCAAAATAAGAACAAAAACACTTTTTCTACTCTAAGCAGAAACAAATCTTTTTGTTTTTTTTCCAGAGGAGTCACCACTTATGAGCATAGAATGTTTTAGCAACCAAGTGACTAATGTTAGGGGTCACAGAGTTTTAATAATCAGGATTTTACCATATACATACCCAAAGTCATTAATGACTGCTCCCAGTAGTAACACTTTCTCTGGAGAAAGAGGAAAAGTTTGTGACAAGAGTTCATTTAACCATATCACATATTTCCAGGGTGTAACATAGGATTAGTAAAAAGTAAGAAACACTAAGGATATCTGTAATTAATTTCAAATATTAAGAGTGATATAAAGTAAGTAGATCATGAAGCAACTAAAATTGGTCTGTAATTTTTTGTTCAGTTTCATTTTGTAGCTTCAACTTCATGGCGCTTGCATTTTCCATGTATGTTTTATGGTAAATAAAGTCGATATCAGTAACAATGTCCATATGGCATGGGGATGTAAAGGGGAATGTCCTGTCTACATACAAAAACAGTCAACATATAGTATCTAATCATAATTACCTAGGCATAAGGTAAATGCTTTAAATACATAATTTCATCTAATTTTCACAAGATTAATAAAGATAAACCTGCAAGGGTAAGTCCTATAATTATTCATTTTAGTAGTTGAAAATCTGACACTCTAATTTCAATGACTAACGTTATACAGTAAGTGAATAGTTTAGTCATTAGTCAAATCCAGAGTTTTCTAATGCCAAAACTACATTGTATATCTCCTTTTTACCACTATGATGACATATAATTGTGACACATTTCTATTTAAGAATTCATTTTAATACTTTTCTTAAAGTGTAAATATTGAATGAATCAACCTGTATTAAGAACGTATTTCATTTAACTTTCATAATGATGTAATATATGCTTGTAGAAAAGGACAAAAAAAAAGATTAGTGTATGTAATAGAATTTCATTAAAAATTTGCCAAATTGATATTTTCATGAAACAGAATATACCACATTATATAGAAGAAGTAATTATAAAGAATGAGATAATTTGATGTTAGCACATCATCTGTACTCTATGCCACTAAACAAAAGTTCTGTTTTGAAAAAAATGATAAGAATTTTGTTTCAGTTAACTTTGATTATAAGCAAAGACACTAACTCTTGCTATTTCCAGAAGCCATAGAAAGGATCAAGGGAAGACTAGAGATTTCAAAGTAAAGCTGTATATTCAAGTATCAGACAGAATGGGAACAAAAACATGAAATCTAAGATGTGATCTAATAACAGGAATTCATGGAAATGTCTTGGAACAGTTTTCAGGATAAATAACACAACAAGTAATTGTTGTATTATTCCACATGAGTCAAATCTCAAGAAGCAGTATTGGAGGGACCAAGTTTGAATTCCATGTTCATGAATTGGACAGGGAAATTTAATTTACTGCATTTAGCATCAATTGAAGAATAGTTAATTCTCCAAAGGACTTCTCAAGAAGTAGGAATAATGAGGACAAAAGTGATGGAAAGATATGTAGGTAGACAGTGAGAAAGGAATCAGGAGGTGTGAAGGGAGAGAATTGTTCCATGCCATTAAACAAGGCTTTGGTTATATATTCCATTTTTAGTTGTATGGCAGAAGCCCACCCAGTGCTCTATATCATGCAGCAAGGTGAATCTATTTAAGGCTTGACAACTCCTTCACTCAGCAGCTTTAGCCATATTGCTTTCTGGCTGGGACAAATCAGAGTCCTCTGATTATGCGGGGCTGGCTCACATACAATCTTCTTTGAGGAGTATACTTTAACATGGAGTATCCAATATCCCATTATCAAGATTATATAGCCTACCTATCCCCATGGCCAGCTATTTCTTCAATGTTTCTATTCATAATAGATTCTAATTTCCCTTCCAGCATTTTCATTTTGTTTCTCTGCCATACGTTTATCTCTGTCGATTAATTCCCTCTTTCATTTATCCATTTTTTAAAAAAATGGTGCATGGCTGTATCACTTAAAGACAGGGAGGCAACAAAACTACATCCTTTGTTTCTGTGCATACACTGAGTAACAGATGAGTGGTAAACAATCACCAACGGACTGAAAAAAGTAGTAACACTGAGCATGGATTTGGATGCACATGTGTTATTTATACAGTGCTTTGTGAACTGAAGAGTTAGCAGCAAGTACATATTTCATGCAGTTACTTAGTTAATATTCTATGGTGACTGAAATCAACTCTGTTGTTGGGGGACTGGTATTATATAACTAAATCATGGTAATCACAATTTGGATATATCAGGACCATGCAAAACTAGGACTGCCTGTTGTTTTCTTTGTCTCTTGTTTGACCTCTGATACTTCCTGGCATGTGTATCGTTTTATATCATATTATAGTGCTGAGATCTGAGAAGCATTTTTGGGCTCTTTAATATATGAATAATATTTGATAAGGCCTTCTTTCATTTGATACAAGCCCTTTGAATTTAATAAACAAGAAGAAAGGGATGTGAAATTTTGGAGATTATAATTTCTCTGAGGAACATAATAAAGAAGATATTTTTTGTTGAATATTGAATTTATCTATAGAAACAAGTGCCTTTTTCCATGAATGGATTGATCTTTTAAAACCTTTTATTAAATGGTAACATTTAAGATTTGGAATTTAGAAATATAAAGTTGAGGTATGAAGTTTGATGTAGAAGATATATAAAGATATATAGTATCTATGTCCAGACTCTAAGCTCTACGAGATGGTCATGTTTTTTTTCACTGTTGTATACCTAGTGATTAGAAGAGTTGTGGGTACAAAATAGGTGTGAAAATTATTTTTTGAATGCATGATCTACAAATAAAATTCTCTTGGGGATCTTTAAAAAAATAACAACTCAAGACTAATTCTAGGTCTTTTGGTCCTATTACGAACTATCTTTATAACTCCTGCATTGTCCAATCCTATCAGGTAACACTTACTCAAGTAGGTAAATTGACATTTTTACCATTTTAAGGGATTAGTAGTGACTCTTCTTATTTTATTTAACTAATTTCAATCTGTTCACAAATAAATCTAAGAGATTAATCAGATAATATGACAAAATGACCTTTGGTACAATAAGAAAAAGAGACAGCTCTAACTACATAGGTGTGATATGCCCTTTGGAAGACCTAAAATCAGCATGTTAAAACCTTACATACCTTTCTATCTTCTAAGGAAACTATTCTTAAGGTGTAATGCAATGAGCTACCAATGGTTAGAAGTATCAAGATTTCTCTGCACTCATTTACTTGATTATCTTATAATCTTGGTTTTGAGTTTAGGTAAGTTAGTTTGCATGATATGTGTGTGATATTTAAAAACAAAATTCACAACACTAATGTAAAAAGGAGAAAAATCATAAGCATAGTAATAGGTGAAAAACAACATTAAAATTAACATCAATTTGTAATTAAAGCTGCTAGAAAGACAAGAATAGAAGGGACCGTTCTCAATTTCATAAATGCTCCCTACAATAAAACAAATAAAAAATATCAATATATGGAAAACTTTAGCCCTGACATAGGAATGAGAAGGAGATACTCACTATATTTGTGATGCTCTAAAGATATTAGTCAGAATAATAAGGTGTTAAATAAAGAAAACAATTTAGGTGAATGAAACAAACTTTCATGAAGTGAACAATCCCCTTTTGGAGAACTGTAAAATGACACAGAAGGCAGAAAGCTTTTATAGGACAAAAAAATAAAGAACAAGGAAGAGAAAAAATAGAAAATATCAGATTGGCTGGGGTCACATAGTCAGCCTTGTTTGAGGTGAGAAGGCCCAGAGTTGGCTTAGAATTTGGGAAATGACTGACTGGATATCCCGCATTTCTGGTCAAGTGGAGTATTTATAGAAACTTGAGAGTTATCCAACTTTCGGTTTGCTGAGTAAGACAGAAATCACAAAGTTCATTATGTTCTAGATTTAGAGCTGTTTATCTTTGAAATGTTTTTCTTTCCCTTTGGGCAGATAGTTTCATTTAACTTAGGGGAGAAAGCCTAAAAAAAGAAAATCCTATCAGGATCTGAATACTAGCTTCCAATTTGGACAACATTTGACCATAGAGTTAACTTTAAAAAAATCCTTTCAAATACCTTGCCAGGTTTTAGCCACTACAAAAAAATGAATATTCATGGAAGTACTGAACAACTCCATAGATAAAGGAGGCATTCCCTAAGAGGGTGAGAATGATACTATTCCCCTGAGATCCACTCCCAAAAATACCTCCCTCCTAAAAACAAAAGACTTAAGACCCCCTGAGGGCTGGCAGCAGTCTGTAGGATAAATGAAGTACTACCCACATTTCCTTCTAGTCCTCTCTAGTCACATGCAACCCACATTTCTGTCTGACCATAATTTTGGTTCCTCATCCTGATGGTTGAACTGCTTGCCTATGCAAGAACCAAAACCTGCATGCCCCAGGCAGGCAGAAAGCCAAGTCAAATTCTCAGAACACAAAATGAGACAAACAAGAAGGCAATTGCTGCCCCTAAGACAGTAAGGATCAATAACCAGTAAGCACCCCCAAACCAAATCCAGACTGGATTTGGAAAGGCATTAGTATCATGAAATTTACCTTCCTTTCTTGACTAGGATTGCAGAAACCTGAAAGAACTAACTCTAGTAAGAAATCTTACCCATCACTGGCTTCTGCTAGGATCCCATCTGCGGACTCTGGAGTGAGTGGGGTTTAAAGTAGAGCATATAGCTTTGGTATCCGCCAGAATCTGGCAAGATTTTCCATTAATTTTACTTTCCCCTTGGCTGTTTAAGGGAATAACTAGTAGAAGTTGACTGAAGAATCCTTTGAGATCCCATCAATTCTGGAAGGGGCTCTTAATGGGGGCCCTTCTTGGAGTGTAGATATGGGGCATTCGAGTTGGTGTGGAAGAATTTTCACAAAACCTTCAAGGACACTATTTTTTTTCCAGTGTCCCAGTTGACTGCAAGTGAGACACTGATTTCTGGGCCAGTGTTCTGATGATGGACCCCTAGGAGGGTGAAACAGGGGAGGCCTAGGTGTTGCTTTAGCTTTAAGGCCTTGGAGCTGTGCAGTTGTAAGACCTTTAACTTGGTAGACTTCTGTTTATGGTCTTGTGGTCTCTTCAAAGTGAAAAGGCAAGTCAGATAGAGGACTGGAAGACTGTGAGTACTCAGGAAAAGAAGGATAAAGGGGAGCGGCAGGAGTCACTCAGTCTTACAAGACTATATTTAGGTACCTCTTGTGTATTTAATTTTTTATTAGCTTTATACAATGAATCTTTTGACAAAGCTATTTTGGAATCTTGGAGACTTTTGGGCGTTTCTTCATGCCAATTAAAATAGATATCCCATTCTGTTTGTTTGATTTAGGAACACTTGCTTTGAACTGAACTTCTCAAATGAACGATTTTATCTAACTGGAACACTTCCTATAGTAGCCATTGTAATTCTAGGTTGTCTTAGTAAGATTTACCATTTTTGTAGATGTCCACAAATCCTGTGACTACAGTTCTTAAACATAAAATAAGCAGGGGGCATGCTCAATTCTATGAAACTTGAGGACCCCATTTCTTCAGCTAAACTTCCTCGGAGCCAAATTAACACCTAAGGGGGATGTGCTGCTGGATTGGGGATTTTGTGGTGTTTTACAGTGTACCTCATTGCATGGAAATTTTCTCAAGGTTGGCAGGTGACCTAGTGCCAATCTAAGTCATCCCATGAACAACTTACCTTACCATGGGAGTCTTTGAATTAGGTAGACAGCACTCTAACAGCTTTTAAGTGCTTGATTCACACCCACCAATTTTGCAGCTTTAGCTTCCAAGATTACCATTAGCAATAGATCTACTACAACTTTCACTTGAACATTTCTTTATAGTGACAGATGCCCAATGGAATTTAATAGTCCAACCTATGCCTATTAAGATTTTGATTTTAATGTTCAAAACAGTCCAAATCTGTTGTCTTAATCTATTTCTCCAACTTCCCCAGCATTTTATGCTGTTTACCTAGCTCAAGGCATTGTGAGTCTCCCAACGGCTGCCACCCCTTACATATGTTTTTTAAATAAAGTTTGGATCAGAGAGCTGCACGCAAAGGGGCGGAGCTAAATCTGACAGTGACTTACCCATGGCCTTGGTAAAGACTAGAGGAGGAGTGAATTCAAAGGCTTCCATGGGTGCCTGGCCTCTGCAACTTGTCCTGCGTGCCATTCGCACTCAGCTTCAGATCCCATTCCTTGTCAGCAAAAACTGTTAAAAGTGATTAAAGAAAACAATCTAGGTCATACAAATAAACTTTATTTAACACTTCATGAAGTGGATTGTCTTCTCTTGGATAACTGCAAAATGGAGTGAAAGGCAGGAAGATTTTATAGGAAAAAGAATAAAGAATAAAGAAGAGAAAAATAGAAAATAACTGATTGGCTGGGGCCATAGTAAATCTTGTTTGGGGTGAGAAGGCCCAGAGCTGGCTTGGCGTTTGGGGATAGGTGCCCTGGATATACTGTGTTTCTGGTCAAAGAGAACATTTAAAAGGACACGGGATGTTGTTTCACTTTGCTGACATGGCATCCCAGGCAGTAGTGGCTCCATGTGGAACCAAGAGAGTTATTTCAACAAAGGTGAGGAAATGAAATAAAAATTATTAGTGTTGGAATAAGGAAATAAAAATGGTCAATATTTACAGGCAACAATATTGTGTACATAGGAAATTTAAAGAGATTTCTACATAAACTACTTTCCCATATATATATGTATATATATGTATGTTAACATATTATCATGAAATAAAAATACATCAAATATATAAACTAACACAATAAAAGATACAGAAGATATATACACTAAAATTTTTAAACACTACTGAGAGAAATTTAAAAAGGAAACTAAATTAATAAAAGGTATTCCATATTTATGCACTGGAAATCTCATTATCACAAATATATAAATTCTCCCCCATTGATCTATATACTTCAACGCAATCCTAATCAAAATCCAGGAGCTACATTGTGTGGAAATTAATATGTTTATACTAAAATTTGTAAAAGATACAAAACAGTAAGAGCCTAATATAGCTATGTCCAACACAATTGGAGAAATTATACTTTGAAATACCAAGGTAATTTGTAAGTTATGGTAGTTAGTTGAGTGTGTTTTTGCTGTGAAGATAAGCCCATAGAATAATGAGTCACCTAGAGAGTTCAGGAAATTACCCTATCATATATAGTCACTTGATTTTTGTCAATTTGTCACAAAATTTTTGATTTTGACTCTATCGCAACTATTCAATTCCACCTAAAAACATCAAAAGATGTCAACAAATGGTCATAGTTGTGCTTCAATAAAACTGTATTAATGAACACTGAAATTGAGTCATACAATTTTCATGTCACCATATATTATCCTTTTTATTTTTTCCAACTATTTAAAAATGTAAAAAATCTTCTTAGCTCACGTCATACAAAAACAGACTTGCTTGTTAGTCATGTCTTTTTTGACTACTAGTGTTTTCATTAAAGTGTACATGATCAGTTGAATATTGACATGGGAAAAAATATATCATTACCCATACTTGACACTATACACACAAAAAAATCACTTTTGGTAGTATTGCAGGCCCAAATCTGAAACAGAAAGGTTTATACATTCTCTAAGTTAACACAGTAGAATATTCTCATTAGCTTGAGGTAAATCTCTTTTAAAATGCTATTTTAGAAACCACAATCTTGGCACTCCAGATATCATTCTTATAGATTTGGTGATTATTTTTACGTCTTTTCAATGAAAAGACTTAGGTTGTTTTGTTTTGTTTTTTTTTTAAACAAATGTAACCATAAAATTATATTATCACTTCCAAATGATATTCATGAGTACAATCTTCTACTTAGCCATATCAATCAATAATTATGACTAAGGTAATAGAAATTTAATAATTAAAATTACCCCATGAAACTCTTGGTATGTATTCTGTTTGTGTATTTATTTGTTCATGGTACCAATACACAAGAATTATCAAGGTCAGAGGAGTGGGCAGCAGATGCCAAGTGCCATAGCCTACCTGGTTTATTTTCCAGATTCATATGGTAAAGATGAAAGAGCAAATGTTTTAAGCAGGAAATAACTTAAGGCATAAGTGATTGGGGGAATCTATGGCATGGATATTTACATGACTACCATATAAGTTCTCCTCCCTTTTGCATATTGAATGGAATACCTATGTAGAGGCTGTATATTCTGAGAAGTCATCACGTGGCTTTAGCTGAAGAACTGGTAGTCAAAGCTTAAGTGGGTTACCCCACAGAAGGCAGCTTAAGATCCTGAAATTCACAGGTGTGAACCAAAACAAAATTCTTAGAGGAGAGTCAATGTTCATCTTAGTAAAATGGCAAAATAACAAGTCTGAAGACCTGGGCATAAATGGCTTAACGGGGTAATGAGTATTTTTGACTTAGTTTTGTATTTATATATTACAGTTATGTTTATATACTACATTTATGACTTAGCTTTATGTTTATGTGTCTGCAAAAAATATCTAGAAATAGGCAAGAGTGAAACAGTATCTTTTTTTTTAAACATCTTTGAAGTCAGAACCAGAACATGGCATAAAATATAGTGCAACCTCATTATTAGCAGATCCCATATTTGCAAATCTGACCACCTGCTACAATCTCTCTGTAACCCACAACGCGTTCTTCATGCATTTTTAGTCATTCACGGACATATCTGTTTGAAAAGTTTGAGTCACCTCATGCTGTATTCCCAGATGAAGTGGAACAAGGTGATCCTCTCATACTGTACACAAGTGTCCCTTCTGCAGTCTATATCATGCCATATTTTTACTTTTTCTTTCTTTCTTTTTTTTGGTGTTTCACTGTTTAAAATGGTTCCCAAATATAGTACTAAGATACTGTCCAGTGTTCCTAAGAAGGTTGTGGTGCATCTTACAGAGAAAATACATGTCTAAGATAAGCTGAAGCATGAATTATAGAACTGTTGGAAATGAGTTCATTGTTAATGAATAAAAGTACGTATTAAATATAAGTTCTTTTGGGGACATCTGGGTGGCTCAGCCAGTTAAGTGTCTGCCTTCATCTCAGGTCATGATCCTAGGATTCTGGGATCGAGTCCCTCATGGGGCTCCTTGCTCAGCGGGAAGCCTGCTTCTCCCTCCGCCTGCCGCTCGCCCTGCTTGTGCTCTCTCTCTCTCTCCAAATAAATAAAATCTTAAAAAAAAAAAAAAGTTGGTTTTTTTTTTAAACAGAAACACACATAAAACAAGGTTATGTATTGATTAGTTGGTAAAAAAAAAAAAAAGTTATGGCCAAAGGCTTACAGTAATCTAACCCTATATGTTCTGCTGGAAAAATGGTTCAGTATTCACTCAGTGTCAAGGCACTTTTATAAAAGATAATTACTGCGAGAATGAGAGCTGACTGTAGCTTCCTTACCCATAGCAGTTTGTATCATTCCTGTTAGCACAATCTAAAAATAATTCATTTTTTTCTATAAGCAAGCTGTAATTATTTGATCTATAATTTAGCTACAATTCACTATCATTTTTTGCTATGACCAATATAATTAGTGTACTGATTATCACTTTTGCACTTCTTCTGAGTTTTATAAAATCATGAGGTTTTTATTTCTCCCCTACCTTTTATATTAAATCTCTCAGTCAGACTAGGGTTTAATTAGGAAAGAAACTGAAAATTGAGCATGTAAGAGCATTCTTGATAGCATAGCTGAATATTGATTTTATCCATTTTTTAAAAACTTCCTTTTACCTATAGAAAAGTGGTAAATTGGTACCAGAGACAAAATTGAATAGCATTCTAATTCTTTCATTTAAAAAAATATTATTAAATACAACCATCTTTTTTTTTTTTTTTTAAAGATTTTATTTTTTTTATTTATTCATGAGAGACAGAGGCAGAGGGAGAAGCAGGCTCCCTGCAGAGCAGGGAGCCCGATGTGGGACTTGATCCCAGGACCCTGGGATCATGACCTGAGCTGAAGGCAGACGCTTAACTGACTGAGCCACCCAGGCGTCCCTTAAATACAACCATCTTAAAGGTCCTCTGAAATTACACTTTTCTCACAGATGCAGAAATTAGGCCTCAGAGATTAATGCCTTAACCAAGGTCACAGAGCAGTACAAATGGATAAAAGACCTGATCCCAGACCTTTTCCATGAGTTTTCTCCTTTTAAATAGAATAAGCTTTATTTTCCTCCCACTTTATAATGTATTTTGAAAACAGACTAATTACAATAATAACTGCTATATATAGCAGTTATCTTGTCGCAGGCACTAATTTAATTTGCAAATATTAATTAATTTTATAGTCTTAACAACCCTATCATTAAGTACATTTCCCAGAGAAGTTAAATATCTCACCCAAAGTCACAGATCTTATAAATAACAGAACCTAGAAGTGAACAGGACTCCTGAGTGACCCTTAACTCACCAGGCTTACTAGAAATAAGTTTTCGTTATTTTTTTTCCCTTAGGACTCATAAATTTAACATTTACATTTCACTGTCAACTGTATTTTATTGTGTCCGCAAACTTCTGAAGTGAAAGGATTATTTATTTTCCCAATTTTTCTGTTAAAAAAATAACAGGTTGAAAGAGTTATTTTTTTTTTTCTGAATTTTTTTTTTTTTCCCCCAACCTTTATTGACAGTCATAGGCCACTCGGGTAAGCTTTTAAGTGGAGGGTCCCAGCAGCACCTGCCCCATTTGTGTGGCCTCATTCCCTACTGGTGAGGGACAACATGAGGGGATTCTGTAAGTTCACAAACTGGCGGCTATACACAGTGGGCAGAGAGAGACTGAAGAAACAGACCATTCTAGACTAGGCGGCAGTAACAAGCACGGGAACTTACTTGGGAGCCTTGTCCTTGGTGAGTAGATCTCGCGAGCACCTTCCAGAATCTCAAAGTTTATGTAGAGGACTTAACGTGGTTCAGCCACCTGTATCTGCCAGGTGGTCCCAACAACACTTGGCTCTCCCCAGGGTAAGCGATCGAAGCAATTTCACAGCGGAAACTAGGGGGCGGAGCCTATAGTCCAAGACAGGGGAGGGGGCGAAGAGCCTCAAATTGCCCGGATCTAGCTTGAGTCAACCAGCAGTCACGTGCTCCTGAATACCTCTTGGAACAACTCCCATGGTGACTTGACTGGAAGCCTCGCCTTGCTGGCAGCACGCGGGTGAGCCGAGCCTCAAGAGGGGTCCAGAGCGGAGCTTAGCCAAAGCCAGCTTTCCCACAGCCTGAGTGAGAGCAGGGCCAGGACTCCCACCTGACGGGCTCCACACGGGGCTTTTGTAGTCACTCAGAGCCAGTGGAGAGAGACCCAGTCAGGGTCTCCTCACATTTGAGTCAGTGGGAGAAGGCAGTATGCTGCCACGAAGAACAAAAGCACAGACAGACCTGCTGGAGGCTGAGACCTGGAAGGGAGTCGTGTAGGCGATCAGCTGACCTTGCCTCCCTGGCTCCTCTGGGCTGAGGCGCGGCCTTGGTCAATTTACCGGCTTTTCTCTTAAGGACGCTCTGCAGAGTTTATGAGCTCTCCTGGATCTTGAGGTAGGCGGCTTTTGTCATTTCCATCTTTTTAAGGTAAATTACACAGAAAGGCAGAAATGTGGACAAATTGGGAATTTATTAATAGCTTACCAAAGAAAACATGTGTTTTTTTTAAAAGCTTTTATTTTATTATTTTTGAGAGAGAGAATGAGCAGGGGGAAGGGGCAGAGGGAGAATCAGACTCCGTGCTAAGCAGGGAGTCTGATGTGTGGCTCCATCCCAGGACCCTGGATCATGCCGCTTAACTGACTGAGCCACCCAGGCCCCCGATAACATGTGTTTTAACCAGCACGAAGGACCCAGGGTTAAATATACCGAGGTTGGAATTTCAGCTTAAACCCTTGGTGTTACTGTACTTAAAATTTATACTTAGCGTCTCGGTGGCCTTTCCATGAAGGGAAGATAATACATATTTATCTCAAACATTTGACTGAGGAAGAAAGAAATAATACAAAAAAATTCAGGCCCATGAAAAATTCTGAAATAAAAACTAGCATTTCTAATGCTTCTGAAAAAAATTTGTTTTCTTGGGTGGGTTAACTTAATTCCAGAGACTTAGGCACTGAGAGAATTGTGTTTTATAAAGGCCCCTGTGATTTAATGTGTGTAATTTAATACTTTAAATCGTTTGCTGTTTTCTTTATCCTCATCTTAGTCCTAACTACAGTAATTGAACTGCTTTATGCTATGTTAAAAATGATTTTAAATTTGCTTGTGGTGCCTTACAAGCATAAAATAATATTCTGTGTTTACTAAATTATTCTGAATACTACTTGAAGAATATATTTTCCCTTTCATGTTTTGTGGTTTTAAAAGCAAGCTTCAGTTCAGCACATAGCAGAATAATTGAAACTAACAAGCCCATTTAATCAGTTTTTACCTGGATGAGTGTAATTCATAGAAATAAAAATCAAACATGACTATTTACCTAGTGATATAAGGTTAGGTATATTATATTTTTGTTAAATGTAAATGTGCAAGTAAATTAGAACTACTATTATGTGTTATGCTTCTGAGAGTCCAGGCTGAAATCAATAGAAACATTATGAAAATGTAAGTTAATTAAGATTATAAATTACCTTCCTGCAAAATTGAGATTTTTTTTTTCTGTAATTACTCCCTCAAGTGTTTCTTTTCACTTTTATCTTGAAAGAGAATTTACATTTTACAGTAAGCAAAATGGTAAAAAAAAAAATCCATTTCTGGAGGGGACTAAATTAGAAATTGGTGTGTGTGTGTTTGTGTGTGTGTGTATGTATGTGAGACAGAAAGAGAAGTGAGGATACACATGTAAGCATTTTACTTTCTACATTATAATAGAAATGCATCGCTTTAATGTCTTTATTGTCTTAATGGATAAATGCCAGAATAAATATGCTCAAAATCCCTCCTACTAAAATATTATCAGAAATGTTAAATAAAATAAAATGAAATTTCTCTTTAAAATGTATATAACATACATGTAGTAAATTAAATGCATTATATGTGGATATAAACTTGCTTTCACCATCTAAATTAATAGACAGTTTATGTCTCAAAGCTCCTGTCATGTGCCACTTAGTCACTATTTAAAGTATCTTTTCCAAGGTAAGTGCTGTTTTCACTTTTTAATATATATTGCTAGTTTTGCCTGGTTTTGTAATTTATATAAATGGATCATAGAGTATATATGATTTTGTGTTGCTTTTTTTCATTCATTGTTGTTTGTGAGATCCATTCATTACTGTTCCTGGTAGCTGACTCTCCTTTATTTACATTGTTCCATAGTATTCTTTTGAATTAATAAACTGTAATAATTTTTTTGTTTTATATATGGTGGGATTTTGGATTTGTTTTAGTTTGGGACAAGTGCATAAATTTGGTATATATGCACATGCAACTCTGTTAGGTATACACCTAGGGGTAGAAGTGCTTGTTATTAGTGCATGTGTGTGTTGATCTTTAGTAGATATGGAAAAAATGTTTTCTGGTGAATTTTTAACATTTTCAACTCTCAAAAGCAGTGTATGTGAGTCTGGTTGCATCATTTCTTTGTCAACATTTGGTATTCTTGGGCTTTTATATTTTAGCCATGCAGAGCTGTGGTTGTGGTTGTTTTACATTTGTTTTATTTAGCATTTGTATGATGAACAATATGGTTTAGCATCTTTCCATAAATAAGTTTATTGCTTATTTGTATATCTTTTTTATTCCATTAGTTGTTTAAATATTTTGACCATTTATATAATGGGTTGGGTGATTTTTAAATTTTTTTTACTCAGTTGTGAGTTCTTTTTATATACTGTATATGAAAAACATAACCCTTATTGGTTATATGTTTTAAATATCATTTTCCATTCTGTGGCTTATTTTCTAACTCAAAGTGTTTTGTTTTTGTTTTGTTTTGTTTTTTAATAAGCAGAAGTTCCCATTGTGAATAATATCTAATTGGTAAATCTTTTCCTTTAGGATTGTTGGGTTTGATGACCTGTTAAAAAATTTTTGCTTTCCCTATCTGAGGTGTGTGTGTATAAAATCATCTAGAAAATTTATATATTGTTTTATATCTAATATCACACTTCACTTGGAGTTAATATTTCTGAATGCTATTAAGTATTTGTTTCATTTTGTACATGTGGACATATAATCAACCCAGTGTCTTGGAGAAGTCGTCTTCATATCAGAGTCCTATAATAATGAGCTAAAGTAAAATCAGTATGGTAGATTGAATAGTGGCCCTCCAAACAATATTTATGCCCAAATCTCTGGAACCTGTGAATATTAATTTATATGAGGGGGGAAAAAAAAAAGACTGAATAGATCATTAAATTAAGGACTTGAGATGAAATTATCCTGGATTATCTGGGTAATCACTTGCATCCTTGTAAGAGGGAGGCAGTAGAAGATTTGACATGATCAAAAGAATAGGAAGAGATAATGTGACCACAGAGATAGATTGGAGTGATGTGACCAAAGGCAAGGGAATGCTTACAGCCACCAGGGCAGTAAGATTCTACCCTAAAGGCTCAGCAGAGACTGTGGCCCTGCTGATGATACACACTGATTTCAGCACAGTAAAATAGATTTTGGAATTTTATCCTCAGGAGCTATGAGAGAATAAATTGCTGTCATAGTTTAGCCACCAAGATTGTGATTGCCACAGAAGCTAATACAGTAATCAATTTCTATGATTTTTTTCTTAATATTTAAGATTATCTTGGGAGATTTAATTATGTAACTACTTTGTTTTATAACTCTGGGACTTGTTTGTCTACATGGCTGTCTTCAGAAGCCATACCTCATAGATCCTGTGTTCTATTTACTCTAGAAAATCCTTAGCCAGCAACACTGCTAGGAGTGTTAGAGAGACATGATTTCTCCTTTCTAGCAAATATCATTAATCTGTTTACTGAAAGAAGGTTTAGTTGACAAGGTGATTATACCTAATTGCCTTGCATCATCACCTATTAAAAAATAATAAAAATATAGACTGTAGGGCAGTTACTTTAAATCTTCTTCCTCTACTTTCAGTGCCAAATTTCTAAAATAATTTTTATGAATCACTGTTGACTTTAAGATATTTTTCTACATATCTTAAGATGGTGAGTTTTCTTTCAGCTATTGTGCTTAACTGCACTTTCAAATATTACACTAACCTTGCATTCATGAAAAAATATAATATGCCTGTGAATATTTTCCTATACATATATATGTATTTAAGATTTTAGTGAGTGAAATTACCAGGTTTTATTTCAAGTAATATTTATTTTATCCTCTTTTTATTATGATAAGCAGGTCTTATTTTATAAAGCTTGGCGGTGACCAACATCTGCCTTTGTTACTAATTTCTATTTTATGTTTGCTTTTTTTTTTTTTTTTTTAAAGATTTTATTTATTTATTTGAGAGGGAGAGAATGAGAGAGAGCACATGAGAAGGGGGAGGGTCAGAGGGAGAAACAGACTCCCTGCCTAGCAGGGAGCCCGATGCGGGACTCGATCCCGGGACTCCAGGATCATGACCTGAGCCGAAGGCAGTCGCTTAACCAACTGAGCCACCCAGGCGCCCTTTTATGTTTGCTTTTAATTCTGTACATTTTTGCTTTCATGTTGATTGTCATAAACCTTTGTTATGCTTATACTGTGACTAAGCAAAATGACTTACTAAATACACCCTGAAGGGGTTGGAATTCTTGCTTATCTGCACCACAAAACACATAAAGTACATTCTCTATATGCTTTAATTGAATTTATTTTATTTTGGTGAGAACTTTTAACACAAGATCTATTTTCTCACCAAAATTTTAAGTGTACAATACAATATTGTTAACTATATGTATGATGTACAGTAGATCTCTGGAACTTACTCATCTTGCATAACTGAAACTGTATACCCATTAAATAGCAACTTCCCATTCCTGCCTCCCCTCAGCTCCTAATAACTACCATTCTACTCTCTGCTTCTATTAATTTGACTTTATTATATGAATGCCTCATATAAGTGCAATATTTGGCTTATTTCACTTAGCATGTCATCTGGGTTCATCTATGTTGTTGCATATTTCTGGATTTTTTTCCTTTTTAAGGCTGATTAATATTCCCTGTAAATATTTCTTTATCCTTTCATCCATTGGTAGATATCTAGATTGTTCCCTCATCTTGGCTATTGTGAACAATGCTGCAATAAACATGGGTGTGCAAATGTATCTTCCAAGATCCTGATTTCAGGGTTTTTGGAGAAATACCCAGAAGTGGGTTTGCTGATTATAATAGCCATTTAAAAAGAAAATACTAAAGTAACCATTAATAAGAAAATAGATACGTAAATTGTAGTGTATTTGTGCAATAGAATAGAATAAATCAGTATAAAAAACAATGAAATACGGTAGTTGTGTTAACATGGGTACCTATAAAAAATAATCTTGAGTGAAAAGAACAAGTTGCAAAAAAATACATAAAGTAGGTGTATTACTTTTGCTGCCATAACAAATTATGACAAACTTAGTGAATTAAAACAACACAAATTATTTCACAGTTCTTTTTGTTAGAAATTCTACACAGTTAAAATTCTCCACTGTGTTAAAATCAAAGAATCTGCAGGGCTGTATTTAATTCTGGGTGCTCCAAGGAAAATCTGTTTTGTTGCTTTTTCCAGGTTTTAGAAATTGCCTTATTCCATGGCTCATAGTGTCTTTTCTCCATCTTCATAGGTAGGGGCATAACATCTTACTTACCTTTCTCTCATCACATCTTCACTATAGCAGGGAAAGGACTGCTTCCAAGGTCTCACATGATTAAACTGGGCCCACAAGGATGTTCAAAGTTAACTTGCCCATCTCAGATTAAGGTTGTAACTTTAATTACATCTGCAAAGTCCCTTTTTCCAGGCTCTAACGATTATGGTTGGACACCTGTAGGTGCCATAGTTATGCGTACTACAATAGGATAATATCCATGCAAAGTCCCAAGACATGCATAACTTAGTAATATGTGTCTGAAGAAAACATCAATGTGAATCAAAGCTATAATAAAAAAAACAAATAATAAGCACAACATTCAGAATAGTGTTTACCCCAGTGTAGGAAAGAGAGGATTAGTTGTACAGCTTAGAAGGAAAACAGAAGTAGAATTCTGTTTTTTAAGCTGGGTGAATGGTACATAGTTTGTTTTATAATTCTATATGCCTTATATATACCTTATTAGAATATACAAATGAATATAGTAAATATTTATAATAATGAAAATTACAAAATTAATAATAGAAACTACTGCTTTGATTATTGTTAAGATATGTGGAACAAATCTCCCATCTGAGAACAATTATAAAAACCAAACCAACCAACCAAACAAATACTAGAAAATGTTTGCTTAAACAATTATCGTAGAATTACACAAGACTGCACAGTGTTAATGGGACAAAATTCAGAAGTTGGAGATATAGACATGCAAGTCCAGCATTTTGGGACAGTTGACACCTGGAAAGCATTATTAACAGTAAGTTAAAGAAATGAAATAAATGATCATGTATACCACAATAAGGAACAATAACAACAAGATGAAGGCGAAGAGAAAAACTTTTAAAACTGAGAAAGAAGGGAAAATTACTTTCAAAGGGAATTGATGATTCACTTGTCATAAAAAATACTAACCAGAAGACTGTGGAATACTATCTTCAATAAACTTGTTTAAAATAATTGCCAATTTAGAGTTATGTAACCAGTGAAAATACTCTTTAGTGATAAAGTTATAACAATGACTGAGACAAACAGTAATTGTTTCAGTTTGAGTCATCATGCTTCATTGTTACACATAAGTGTTATACATTTATACATAATGTTATATATTTATGCAATGTGCATAAATGGAGGACTTGTGTATTGCACTAAAAAATAACTCTCTCTTAAATGTATGATTTTTATTGTACTTAACATCTCTGATTATTAATTTCCCTCCACAAAATCAAAATCAGTATAGATATAGAGACTGGTGAACTTTGTTGCGTAGCATATACAACAAAATTTAGTGGCTTAAAACAATATGAATCTGTTATTTCTCACAATTATATGGATCAACTGGATGGTTATTCTGATTTTAGCTTGTCTTACTCATATATCTGTGCTGAGCTGCAGATTGGATGGAGGCTGTTCTGAATTTAGCTGAGCTCTATCTGGGAATAGGCAGGCTGATCAGGCTGATCTAAGATAGTTTGGCAGGAGAATTTGGCTCTCCTCCATGGGTGTAATGGCTTTTTACTGAAGCTACTACCACAGCGTTGCATCAAATCCTTGTGGTCCTTTAAATCTGTACACAGCTCTTTAAATTCTACCTTCATTAAACACTCATCAAGTAAATCTTTAATTTAAATTAATCATTTTTATTGACAACTGTAATTTACACACATTTTAAAGCAGTTATTTGAACAATTACATTGACATAAAAGAAACTTAAAACAAAGTCTGAGTATTTTCCTTAAGTGTAGGGATGAACTGTGATTGTAAATGTAAATATTAACCGTGATTCACATGTCTTCTATTTCTATGTCTATTCTTTTGTTCTTTTAGACTCTCTTAAGTAAAAATGAAACACAAATTTGGAAGTGTTTTTACTCCTAGAGAAAAATTGAAAGTCTTCTAATTTTTACCTTTGAACATGTAGGTGTAATTCTTTAGAAAGCTAAAAAATAAATCGGAAACACCACAGACAATATGAAGACTTGTTTTTCATACAGGTCAAGTAGTGACAAGGCTAAAACCTGTTAAATTGCAGTTAGAGTATAATTTAATTCTAAATAGTTGAAGATTTTTCATAGTATTCTTTATTCTGCCCACTGAAAAATGACTCAAATTGAATTGCTGCTATTTAAAATTTGTGAGAAATTCAGATAAAGCCTGAACATTTTGACCTTCAATAAAGGGATTGGAAGGAAACTGATTTTACAAAGAATCAAATAAAAATTATTTTAGTAAAAAGATATAGCACCAAAAGGAACATAGTACATTTTCAGTTGATAAAAGCAGGCTATTTCTATTTTTGCTCCATGATGTAAACTTGTAACATTGTTAATGCTTAAGTAGAGAAATTTTCTTTTTTTCAGTATAATAATTGTGAAATAATAGAAATGTGTTTGGACATACAATAAAAAAGATGTCTCAAAAGAACAACATCAAAATAATTTGAATAAAATTTTTAGTGCCAATGAAGGTAATGAGCAATTAATAAGATACTGTTGAGTATAAGCTTGTAAAATTCTTGTTTTTCACTATAGCACCATAAAGTCTACTCCCTATTCCCTTCTTACTGTACATACACATATTATTTTCACAGTAATTACAGACCATTAGCAGCTTAGAGAAGAAGTACAAATCCTAGAAATATCCTTTTTGATCAAGTGCAATTAATATGAAACAATGTAGGAAAATAAATATATGTTTTTAGAAAAGGCCTCCAGACCTAAATCCAAGCTTCTATAACCTGTTCTGTGACAGCAAGGCTAGGATACTGTGAGATGGCTTTCTGGAGGTTACATCAATAGGGGGATGGGAGGAGAAACTATATGGGAGCAGATAGGAGAAAAGATTGTATTATTTTTGTTTTGCTAATTTTTCCTGCCAGCTTCTCCAGAAACATTTCTTTACCTCAGCTACAGCAACTGAATTCAGTTTTCAGCCAAAACATATTTAAAGAAATAGAAAATTAATAAATAAAATATTATTAAACAATTTAATTCCACATAAGGAAATCTTTAATCACAATTAAGTGGGATTTACTTTAATAGTTCAATGTTGTTTTAATATTAGGACATCCATTACTATTATATAATATATATTATAATTCATATTATATGATTATATCATAATAGTAGATGTAAAGAAAGCCATCTTCAAAACGATAACACTTCACACCCATTAGGATGGCTGTTACTGAAAACAACACAAAAATGAAAAAAAAAAAGAAAAAATAAGTATTGGGAAGAATGTGGGAAAAGTTGAAACCTTTTCCATTGCTGTTGGAAATGTAGTGTGGTATGGCCACTGTAGAAAAAAGTAGGGTGATTCCTGAAAAAAATTAATGTAGATCTACCATATGATCCATAAGTATACTTCTGTATATGTGTCCTAAAGAAATAAAAACAGGACGTTGAATGATAATTGTACACCCATGTTTATAGTGTAGTGGTGGAAGAAACTCAAGTGCCTATTAATAGACTTACTGCATAAACAAAATGTGATCTATACATACAATGGAATATTAGCCTTAAAAAGAAGGAAATTCTGATATGCTTCAACATGGGTGAATCTTGGAAACGTTATACTATGTAAAATTAACCTTTCACAAAAGGACAAATACTGTATGATCCTACTTACATACTTAAATGAGTATATAAAATAGTCAAATTCTAGGGACTGGAAGTAGAATGATGGTTGCCAGGGGATGAAGGAAGAGGGGAAAGAGAAGTTAGTGTTTAATGGGTACAGAGTTTTGGCTTAGAAAGATGAAAAAGTTCTGGAAATGGGTGGTGGTAATGGTTGCCTATTAATGTGAATGTATTTAGTGCCACCAAATTGACACTTAAAAAACAGTTAAAATGGTAAATTTTATGTGTATTTTACCACAATAAAAAATCATCAAGAAAAAAAACAACTTACAATTTTTTCCATAGTTATAGAAAAAAGACTTTAAAAAATTAGATATGCAGTGTTGATAGTAACATTTAGGGAACAGGAATTGAAAGATTATTCCTTAATAGGATAAAACATATTCCTTAGGCCTGAATCTTGACTATAGTTGAAAAACAAGTGATACATCTACTAAGATTAGGAATAAGACAAGGATGCCCATTACTTCTATAATGAACACAACTGGTGTTATTAGGCAATGCAATTAGACAAGAAATGTCAGAGTTTTAGAATAAGAAAAGAAGGGGTATCATCCTATTTTCAGATGATATAAAACGCAGTTGAAATTGAGGACTACTCATATGTATAACTAAAGAAATAACCAATTTGCCAAGGTAGAAGGTCAAAAATTAAGATAAATTAGGTTCACATAGACATACATAATCAGTAAGAAGACAAACTTGTTGAAATAAAAAACTCTATTTACAGTATCCAGTGAGAAAATGAAATCCTTAGAAATAAACCTAAAATAGATGGGCAAGATCTTTATGAGGAAGATATAAAAACATAAGAAAAGAAAGACAAAAGAGTAGACTTTCAACATATAGAAAAGCATCTCTAATTCTTGGAGAAGGAATTAAACATTCTAAAAATGCCAGTTCTAAGTTACTTTATATACTTAATATAATTCTGATAAAATACAAAAAATTATGTAGATTCAAAAGTTCACATTGAAATTCTTTGAAAATCTTAACCATATATATCTAGTACATAATTAAAAAGAAACTATGGGGGGGCCACCTAGGTGGCTCAGTCTGTTAAGGGTCTGCTTTTGGCTCAGGTGGTTGTCTCAGGGTCCTGGGATCCAGCTCTGCATTAGGCTCCCTGCTTGGCGGAGAGTCTGCTTCTCCTTTTCCCACTGCCCCCACCCATACTCTTGCACTTTCTCTCGCTCGCTCGCTTGCTCTGCTCTCTCTCAAATAAATAAATAAAAAATCTTAAAAAAAAAAAAGAATCTATGGGAGAAGGAATTAAATCATAAAGCATCTACATTAAAGTTGCACTGTCACATAGATGATCAGAGCTAACTTAGGTTTAATACTATCAAATATACACATAACTGTAAAACTGAGGGAAAATCATAAAAAATACAAAATAAAAAGCAAATACATGAAGACGCAATTCAGAAAAGGATAAGTAAAATACAGATGAAAACTGTAATGAAAATTATCCTACTAAACAGTGAAAAGCTTGACTAGAAAAATAAAAGCTTAACTTGGAGAACCTGTGGGAAAACAGGCACTCTCCTAAATTACTTCTGGGATTGTTACTTGATACAACCATTAGCAAATACATGTGTTTACCTTTGAACCTGCAGTCTTACTTCTAGGAAATTATTCTGAAAATACACATCCAATAGTCCATTAACTTATATGCCGTAGTTATTCATTGGACCATTATTTACAGCTATAAAATATATAAACAACCTATATTCCATGCGTAATTAATTGAATAAGCCATGCTTCTGACAGACAGTAAAGTCCATTTTAATTATAAAAAAAATTTGACATCTTGTCTCTTTCCACAGTTTGGCTATTGGGGACTCAGAGAAAGACAGTTATCATGGTTTCACTCATATGTGGAATATAAGAAACAGGACAGAGAACCACAGGGGAAGGGAGGGAAAACAGAATGGGAAGTCCATCAGAGAGGGAGAAAAACCGTAAGAGACTCTTAACTATAGGAAACAAACTGAAGTTTGCTGGAGGGGAGATGGGTGGAGAGATGGGGTAATTGGGTGATGGGCATTAAGGAGGCCACGTGATCTGATGAGCACTGGGTGTTATATGAAACTGATAAATTATTTATTATTTTTTTTAAGATTTTATTTATTTGAGAGAGAGAATGAGAGACAGAGAGCATGAGAGGGAAGAGGGTCAGAGGGAGAAGCAGACCCCCCGCTGAGTGGGGAGCCCGATGCGGGACTCGATCCCGGGACTCCAGGATCATGACCTGAGCCGAAGGCAGTCGCTTAACCAACTGAGCCACCCAGGCGCCCTGAAACTGATAAATTATTGAACACTACATCTGAAACTAATGTACTATAAGTTGGCTAACTGAATTTAAGTTAAAAAAAAAAACAAAACATTGACAGTAGTCTCTATTAACTGCCTTTAAGTTATATCCAGAATGTATTGCTAATTGAAAATAGTAAGTGCAAAAATATATGTATAGTAGGGTAGAGTTTGTATAAGAAAAATAAAATAAGAACATATGAATATATCTCCTTATTTTTTTCCCTAAAAGTAACACAAAAAGCATAATGCAGAAAAAAATGAGAAAGTACATACAGAGGGGTAGATGGATATATTAGGTTATTAATGTTAATATTTTGATTTTCTTTCTTTTTTCTTAATGACTTTTACTTTATAGTTTGGCTGAATCTACTGACAAATAGAACAGGCTATAGAAGAAATTTAGGGTTCAAGTAGCATTACATGACTGAGCCTTATATAAATTTGAAATAGGACACTGACATATCTAGGTTAAAAAAAATGAAAGAGAAAGGTTTCATCTGATAGCACAAATAATGACTCTTGATTCAAAATTAATGGTTTGGTGCAATGTGATTCTCCCCGACACAACTAAATATTATTTTGCTGTATGTTCAACAAGTTTTCAGAAACACCTCGAACACTTCATGACTGATTAAATATACACTTAGAATTCTGTTTTGAGATATTGATAATCATAGGGAAAAGAGAAAAGGTTAAAATTTATCAGTGACAAATATAAAAAAGTACATAATTGTAAAACTGCTGTAATAAAAATATTAAATTATAACTGCTACTTTGCATTTTAATACATCTCAGAAAACATTCACCAGAAGATGAACAGCAGGAATGTGAGTCTAATCTCAAGAAATTGAACTTCTGTTATTTCTCCAAATAGTGCAAAATAACTACTTATTTTATAAGCGTCCTAATGAAATGCTAGAAAAAGAAATTAACTTTGTAAAGTCAAGTTCTTAATTAGAGAAATGAATAAATATATTATGAGTTTCAGTAGGCTGTATTATTAATATAAGCTTCCTATGTAGCTTTTTCCTTCATAGAGACAGAATGAGAGGTTTCTCTTTTGAGGACTTGAAATAATTACTTCAGATCTCCAGTTTTTTTCCTCAAACAAATGGGATTAAGAAGATTAATGTATAATTAACACTGCCAGAATACCAGTCAGACACATATTCTGGATTTTACATATTCATTTTCACCTTTCCTAGTTACTTCCCATCATTGTATTTCATTTTGTTTTTATTAAATAGAACTAATTTAAGTGGTAATACAAACTTGAAAATTGAATGAAACTTTTTAGTGTAGATAGCTGGTCTAGATGCTTTAGCTTTAGTAGCATCGTATTTTTTTAAAGTGGACTGGGTTATTCACATCTGATTTATCCCTTCTCATCAGGGTATTTAGAGCATCACCCTAAAAATATCTAAGTTGGAAAGAAGAACAACAATAGCAAAAAAAAGAAGCAAGTACTTTTAAATCTGGTCATTTATGTCAGTAGCTTCTATTTTATTTACATTTCCACATGATACTCTGATTAAATAATTTAAAATTTTATCCTCTGATCTATTTTAAAAAATATTTATTTATACCTCTCAATGACTCATCTGAATTGTTCTTGTATTTATTTTTATTCTGTCATGTAGGCTTAATAAAAATTCAAAAAGTATTGGGGCTGTAATATTATTTTAAGAAAGCTATCTTAAAAACAAATTGTATTAGTAATATAATGACTAAAATTGTGATATTTAGTCATAAAGAAGTAAGAAACTAAAGATTATCTCCAACAAAGAAATGAAAATATGCCAAGTAATTCAACAGACCCAAATAGTAGACACAGAACCAAGTGAAAAGTTAACAGGAAATCATATATCAACCAGGGCAATGCTGCACTTATGAAGTGTCATAAAAAAAATCCCTATCTTTGGCTGACTACTGCTTTCTTCCTCACTGAGAATATTTGTTTTCTGAACTCAGGCCATCAGGAATTTTGCTATTTGAAATGGTATCAGTAAGGTATAATTCCATTCTTAGCTGGAGGATCTAAGTCACTTTGACATGGGGAAGCACTTCAGTTTATAACCCAGGTGCAAAAGCTTCAGATAAAAGGTTTCTGGATATGCCTTCCCATATTTTTCCTTAACTTTGTATTTTCCCAAGAAAGAAGATCTTGGATTCACTTTGCAATCCAGGCCAAATGGTGACTTTACACACAGGCCTGATTTGCTGTGAGTCTGTTTCATTTAAATTTTATCTAAACTTCATCCTTCCCTAGAAACTATTATATTTTCTCCAAGTTTTTGTGAGGTAGCCCTTGATTCCTCTGGATTGAAATCTCCCTCTTTGAAATGGGTAAATACACTTTAAATTTTTAGGTGAAAAGTTTGTTCCTGATGGTCTTAGACTAATTGGGCTAGGACAGAAGTAAGCTATTATTAATAAAAAATAAGTGGGGAAAAGACCTTTTGATAGCTTCCAGTGTGATAAACCTTAAGTGAATGACATAAAGAGAAGAGAGAGAAAGACAAATAATGCATAACACTAGTAATTTAGAACTTTGAAATATTTTAATATTTTAATAAATTAAATGAGAATGTATTTTTGGCCACAAACAGAATGGCAATTATAGACCAGGAAGTATGAAGTGATATGAATTAGAAATGGGGACATAGGATAACCTAATATAAAATTTTAGAATCTGTCAAACCTCTAAAAAACAATTTAATATATTCTGATTACTATCTGGTGTGTTTATATAAATTAAGAGTAGTACACAGTATATGTATATATCCTATAAATTATATCGCTGTGTGTATATCTGTGTGTATTAAGCTTGTTGTCTTTTATATAACATTATATGTATTTTAGAACTGAAAGATAGTAAATGAGGCTTCCCAAAGTATGTTTTTGTTAGTAGTTTCAAAAATACTCCTAATTTTATATGTTCACCTGGCAAAACACAGGCAACGTAAAGATAATGCTGCCCCCAAAATGGGCAACTTGAAAGCGGCGGCAATTGCACTGACTCTCCTCTATATCAGCAATTGATGGTATTTGCTGGTTGCTTTTTAATAAAACATGCTGTTTGCATTGTGTGTATCATAATTCCAGTAAGTGAATGTGCCCAGGACTGAAGATTTACATATCTTGATTTGATATTATGGAATCAAACTGTATATGATGTTCAGAGAGCTGTGTTGGTAAATGTGGGAGTCTATAAAGGTTATTTTAAGGACTTGGAGTTTAGATACTGATATTAGTGATCAATGCAGCTTAACAGAGAAGAGGATGCATGTAATGAGTTGAGAAAGATAAATAACTGAAGCGAGTTAAAAGGTATTCAGAATAAAAATGCAGAGGGAGAGAACACAGAGCCTAGGACACTTAGATATATTCCCACTTTGAAACCGTGGATTCTTATTGGGTGTTGTGGAAACTCAAACAATCTATTTTTCTAGAGCACTCCAGGGGATCGTTACACATTGTCCCAGGTTGGCAGCTGGGCAGGAAAATTTTCAGGAGATATGTATATGTTGTTCTGGATCCTGAGAATTGCAACATGTATTGGAAGATTTAAATTATACTTTCAAATATATTTTCTTTGTATTTATGTACTTTGAGTGGTTTTATTTAAAAATTCAGACATAAATATATACATTAAAGAAACAAAAGAGCTTCTCTTTCTAAGTTGGAGAGGAAAACTTAAAGCTGTGGCCACAAAACTTTACAGGAGTCCAAGTGTAATAACTGTAGGCTATATTGGAAAGTACAGTATTGCCCAATAGTATCAGTGTTTTAATGAGGGCCTTTAGTTTTTATATAGAGTTGGGGAAACATCAGAAATCAGACCTTGTCTGTTTATATATTAGGTGAGCTTTAATTCTGGGTTGAGAATGATCTTCATAGGAGCAAGAGTAGTAAATGAGTGAGGAACTGCTTCTGGCTTGAACCAGAGAGGCAACAGCACATGAGCTGATAGCATTCTGAGTACAATTTGGAAATAGAGGCAGCAAGACTTCAGGTAGATTGGATAAGTCATGAGAGAGAAAGGTCATGGATGCTAATGACTTCCAAATGTGTATTTCCACACAAGACATTTCTCCTGAACTTAGACTCAACATTTCATACTATATGCTCAAGAAAAAACATGATTTGAAAAATGAAAATGATGATGGATAAAAGTGCAAAGGTAAAGAAACATTTTTGAAAATAAATATCAAACATTATTGGATCAATTTGTGGAGGAGAGGAGGAAGAAATGAAAATTATATTCTTTACTATTTGAATATTTAAAAGTTTTTATTGCATTATCAAAATGGATAGAACACTGCTAGTATCCTCATGCAGAGAGCATCACTGTGAACATTTTATTCTGTTACTTAAAACATCTAGATATTTATGTCTATATTAAAATCTATATTCAACTATGTTAAGCATTCTAAGATGCTCACCACATTTATTTAAAATCTTCATAAACATTTAGTTTTCAATAATATACTTTATGGAAGTATTTTAATTGGATTAATTTTGCTGTAAATGGATAATATTTATCAAAAATGATCTTATTTTCATTCTAGCAAAATTGTATATGCATTTATGGTTTTTATTTACTTCCTTATAGCCTTTGAGACAAATTAAATGATACAAACATTTCAGAGAGTTTCAACAACTGATATATGCCATTAATTTCACCTTTAAGAGAATATTTGCTTATTTGTTGTAGTTGTAATTTTACCCCAGCAAAATAAAAATGAGTTTTCTCTGGTCTGTGATAAGGAATGGGTTGGAATGTAGAGTGATATAGCAAGACACTGATGTAATTCTCTGAAGAGGTTATTGATTTAGCTTGCCTATTTGGATTAAATGTAATTAGAGGTTTCAAGAAACCCTTAATTTGGGGATTCTAGGAAGTGGAAAACTGTGTCTATACTATTTTTTTATGTTTCAGGTGAGAAAATATCCAACGAATTTTCCACAAGGTCGTATCATAAGACAGTGGAGTATAAAAAAGAAGTATTGAGTGCCTTAGACACATGTGCTTACATAGTCTGATAGTGTCTTCATACTCTGATTGGATACATTAAGCAGCTTGTATTAAGTAGGTTTCTCCAAGGAGTCAGCATCAGTAGGATGGATATATACAATTGGTTCTTGGTTCATGCAGTTATAGAGGCTGAGAATTCCTGTTATCTGCCATCTGCAAGCTGGAGACCCAGGAAAGACAGTGGCGTAATTCCAGTCTGAATCCAAAGGTCTGAGAACCAGGGGAACTGATGGTGTAAATCCCATGGTAGGTCAGAAGAAGACCTATGTCCTGCTCAAGCAGGAAGGCAGGAAGACAAAGGGGTGAATTCTTCCTTTGTCTTTTGTTCCATTCAGGTCCTCAAGGATTGGATGATGCCCACTCACACTGGGGAGTGCAGTCTATTTAGTTCACTGATTGAAATGCTAATCTCAATGGAAACAACTTCATAGACCCAGAAATAATGTTTAATTTGGACACCTTGTGGCTCAGGCATATTGACACATAATATTAGCCATCACATAGCCATATACACATTTTCTGTGTAGTTGAGAGTAAAGTAGACTTGTTTAGAAGGCAAGTGATCTGAAGTTGTCTTTTGGTGAGGTCAACTGGATCATTGTTGTGGACCAAAACAAACTACTGGAGACCAGATAAAAATGGAGGTGTTTCAGGATAGGCTAGAATAGAAGGGGTGAAGTATGTATAGTGAAATGTTGGCTAGAGTAGAATGAAACAATATAAATCCTATAGAAATGCCAGCTTAAAACATATAAGATTTAGATGTTCCTTCCAGTGCTATGCTATACATGGATCACTGAACTCACTATCAACTAAAGGAGAAGTGGGAAGAGAATACTAACCTGACAAGGTTTTCCTTGAACTAGTGGGAAAAGGAAAACAAAAAATAGCTGATTTAATTAACTTTAATGGTTCAAAAAACCCATGGGGAGGAAAAAGTGTCTTAAAGTAGAAATTGGTTGTCATTGAAAATACTAGTATTGTGTGTGTGTGTGTGTGTGTGTGTGTGTCTGTCTGTCTGTCTGCATGCAGATAGATATTTCACATCAGAGTATATGACCAGTAAAGTTTTATTAGTTAAACATGTTTACACATATATTCTCTGAATCCTTTGGGGACTATTTTTTTATACTAAGCTCTTAAATCTAGCTAGTTTACATTGTTATTAGATATAATCTATGGATCTAAATCATTTTTTGCTATTATCTTCTTATATCACTACTGCTTATTGAATAATCAGTATATTTCTCATTTATTTTAGATGTTTATTTGTAGTTCTATTTTGAATTATTTATTCTGGTTCCTTTTTTCTCTGTTATTTTTCTCATGCAAAAAATTCAGTGATTTGAAGGTATATAATTACCATTCATTTTCATACTGTTGTCACTCATATTTTCTATATTTTCTTGGATTTAATTTTATAGATAAAATTTACATCTAGTTTTCAGATTACTGCCTAAATATTTAAGTAGGATTATAAGTAGAATTATAATAAACGAGTGCACTGAACTCAGAAACATTGAAGTCTTTATGTTAGATCTTATACAGAATGACCTATGTTTCGTTATTTTTACAAGACTACCTTTCTATTTCTCATTCATTCCTCCACATTCTTTTATTGAAAAAGTTGTATTAGAAACTTTTATGGCAGACATTATGCTAGGCTCTGGGCATGCAATGTTGAGCAGATATAGTTCAGGTTCTGAGGTGATTCCAGTCTAGGGAGAAAGGTAAACAGTCACACTAACTGACTAATTGAAGTATATTTCCAAACTGAAAAGGAATAAAGTTCTATAAGCATTTATAACAAAGACTATTACCTGTACTGGTGAATAAGGAACAGCCTCCAAAAGAAACTGATGATCCCTAAGACCTAAAGAAAGAGTAAAAATTGATTAGATGAAGAAGGAGGGAAAGGTGTTTTAAAGCAGTGTGTCCTGTGGTGCAAAGAATGTTGGGATTAAAAAACAGGAAAAAAAGATCAATATGAGGCAGTTGCTTTCCATTTATGACATAGATGTAGCTAGGGCATGTATCACAAATGGCTTTGTGCCCATTGTGAGTGGAAATGACAGTGAGCTAAGTCTAAGAGTAATCTGTTCAGATTTGCATTTTGAGAGCATCACTTAATCTATAGTGCCAAGGACAGATTAGAAAAAAAACAAGATACGAGAGACCAGTTTATGGGTTATTGCAGTTGTCCAAGCAAGATGCATTGGTAACTTGGATTACTAATACTTATATTTTTTGTAATAAATAACTTCCTGATATATCAGGAATTTTGTTGCATAAACTCATAAACTCATATTCTGTACTATTTAATATGTTTTTTATGTTAGTATTTTCCTACGATTTAGCATTATTTTCAGAGTTTGAGTTATCAAATATGTCAGTATCATTAATTTAACTATTTCATTATAGTTAAGCAGTTTTTTTTCAATATTAGGTATGTTTTAAGTTTTTAAAAAGAAACACTAAAAAATTAAGAAAATATTTAATTTTAAAAAATTGGAGTATAGTTGACACACAATGTTACATTAGTTTCAGCTGTATAACATAGTGATTGAACATCTCTATACCCTATTCGATGCTCACCGAGAGCGTAGCTACCTTCTGTCACCATACAGTACAATATTTGATTTACAGAAAAAATGTGGAGATAGTACAGAGATTACTCAGATACCCCACACTCAGCTTCCTCTTTGTATTTGTCACAATGAATGTACCCATATCCATACATTCTTTATTTATATTTCCTTAGTTTTTAGCTAATGTCCTCTTTATATTGCAGAATCTTATTAAGAATACCACATATCTAATTCTAAGTCATGTCTCCTTAGACTCCACACTGTTACAGCTTCACAGATTTTTCTTTTTCTGATGACCTCAAGGCTCCTGTTTTGTAGAATGTTCCTCTGCTGAGATTTCACTGATGTTTTTCTCATGATTATATTGGGGTTGTGGGGTTTTTGGAGGAAGACCACAGAAATAAGTATCATTCTTAACACATCATATCATGAGTACATACTATCAACATGACTGTATCACTGTTTTGTTTTGTTTTTTAAAGATTTTATTTATTCATGAGACACACACAGAGAGAGAGAGAGAGAGAGAGACAGGCTCCCCACGGAGCAGGGAGCCCGATGTGGGACTCAATCCCAGGACCCCAGGATCATGACCTGAGCCGAAGGCAGACGCTTAACCAACTGAGCCACCCAGGCACCCATGACTGTATTGCTGTTGATGATAACCCTCATCACTTGTCTGAAGTACCATTTGCCAAGTTTCCCTACTGTAAAATTCCATACTGTGCCTTTTGTAAAAGTGCCATTTTTCAGGCCACAGTTAAGAAGTGGGGAGTTATGCTCCAACTTTTCAAAGGAGGAATATCTACAGAAATTATTTGGAATTATTTTGCACAAGATAATCATCCATAGTCCCCCATGTATTTATTTTCTATTCATTTATTAATGTCAGTGTGGAAAAATTGCATTCATTTCCTAGGACTGCTGTGATAATTTCCCACTTGGCATTTTAAAATAACAGAAATGTGTTCTCTCAAGGTTCCAAGGCCACAAGTTTGAAACCAAAGTGTGGGCCGACCCACAGTAGCTCTGAAGCCTTTAGGGAAGAATCCTTCCTTCCTTCCTTGTTCCACCTTTGGTGGCTCCTGACATTCCTTGGTGCTTCTAGGCTTGTAGTTGTATCATTCCAGTCTCTGCCTCCTTCTTCACATCACCTTCTCTTTGTCTCTATGTGTCTCTCTGTAATCTTTCTTTTTCTTATAAGGATACCAGCCACTGAAAATAGGACCTATCCTAAATCCAGGATGATTTCATCTTGAGATTTTAACTACTTACATCTGTGGGACTTTATTTTCAAATAAGGTTACATTTACAGGTACCAGTGTTTAGAACTTGAACATACCTTTTATAGGACACAATTCAATTCATGACACTCATAGATATATATATTTTATAATTGGGTTATTATCTAAGGCTAGTTCCTTTATTCTTTGGCTCAGATTGTTTCAGCTTTGGAAATTGAGAGCTCTTTCCTTTGATTCCTATGTCACTTTGGCCTACCTTTATTAGTAAGGGGCTTTTTTTCAGCCCCATACTAATGAAGGTAGTCCTGGTAGTGTAAGATGGTTCAGGCTCATCCTGTACATTTCTCTTCCCAGTCCTAGAATCAGCCATTTCTCCAAGGAATACTGGTTTATTTTACTGGAGAATGGTTTTGGGAATCAAGATATGCTAGGTGTGCTCACTGCTATGGGGGGTGTTGTTGGTTCTGGGTCCTTTCTGTTAAGGATGCAAGGAATCTTATGTGTGCATACTAATCTCTGTATAACGTACTTAACTATAATTATTTCTGTATCTAAACATCTGTGTATATATTATGCTGAACGTGAGTTTATACCAATGTGTCCAAGTCTGTTGTATTACCATATAGATCATTCTAGCCTTCTCACCTTCCTTACCTGTAACGTCCCACTCCGGCAGTGAAAAAGCTCCCACCATCTGCCATCAATTTACTTAATCTTTCAGTCTATTATATGTGTATTGTGGCTTCAGAATTCTTAACCTATACCCAGTTTTAAGTATTTTTAAAATCACATCATTAAGAAGACAGCCTTCTAGAGAGTCTCTTCATCTGAAAGGCATGAATACACCAAATAAACAATTACCAGTGCCATGAAAATTTGGTAAAATACCATACCCATGTCATTTTCATCACCACCACCACCACCACCATCACCAGGAGTGACTAAAACAGAACTTTGATGTTCAAGGCAAAATTATCCCATACCTGGCTTCCATATTAATATTCAGTCAAGTGAAGATACAGAGCCGCATTAATTCATGGCAAGTAAACTACATAAAACATAACCATCAATGTTCAGAGCCTTCCCAATTTCTGGCATATGGTTAATTACATTTTATTGTCATACCTATTTTTCCAGTTACCACCATATACCAGAAATCTTTACCAATGAGCCCTCAGTACCTGCATACTAATACCTATGTATGTCTGTATATCCCTTCTTCTTATCTAAACACCTGCATCTCTTGAACTTGTAACACACTTGTTTTAGGCCCTCTAAAACACACATATCATCAGAGCAATAGCCTCCAATATCCCTAACAGGTTGTGTAAGGGCTTCTTTTTCTGACTTGAATTAGTTGAAGCTAGGCCCTCCTTAGAGGATGCTGCCTCTCTTGAACAACTCCCATAAACCTCATACTCAGCCTGGAAGTAGTTTAGGTTCCTCCTAATTCCCGTTTGCCATTTCTAGACTAGTTTTCCTCACCCATCTCTAAAAAATACCAAATTTTGAATTTTATGTAATTAAAATATAACTCAAAACTTTTTCTCTTCGCAGTAATATGCAGCCTTTTTGACACTCCTCTAAGACAGTGGCTCAGTGTGACTATCTCAAATTGTGCTTTTGTCAGAGTTCTTGGGGATTCTAATGTCGTAACACCTGTTCCAGTACCATACACTCTCGATTGATTGCCCTCTTCTCCTCCAAGATTCGTATTCTTCTCCCTTCATTGGCAACTTACTTTCCATATCATACCCTTACCATCACCAATGATTTCAAACTTAATACATATATCAGCCAGCATTTCAAAGATAATATTCTCTGAACTCCATTCTCTAAATTTGGTATGCATAAATTTAGAATACTGTTTTCTTAGTGAACATTATCTTTTATATTTCTGCTAAGTGCACCATTTTCTCCAGCAGTGTTTCTTAACTAACATGTTTGGTCTGATATTAGTATAACTGCATTCAGTTACTGATTCAGTAGATATCTAAAAATGTTCCAAACTTAACATGTATAAACTAAAATCTTGCTCTTCCTCTATATACTCATTCATTCAAAGTTTCTGCCATCTAATAGCAACTCTATTCTTCCCATTCCTTACATCAAATTTTTAGAGTGTTGTTTTTCTTTCCTTCTCTTTTTTAGCAAATTTCATTAGGTTCGCATTTATCATATATATAGAACATGATAATTCCTTGCCACCTGCACAGTTGCCACCCTGTAAGAATTCACGGCACATAGTCTGTCGTATGGATTGTATCAGTAGTATCCTAACAGTCTTCAATCTATAGCCTTTGTCCCCTACAGACTGTTCTCAAAAAGAGATAACTAGTCATTGTGTTAAAAGTAAGACTAATCATGTAACTTTCCAACCTTCCCCCTGAGTATATGATAAATTTCTTACTTTTTTATTATTTATTTTTTTAGTCTTTTTTTTTAGTTTTTTTCATACTCCTTAGTACCTTAGACATTGTAACATTGTGTATGCATGTGTGCTTGTGTGTGTGTACATATACATGTCTGCATGCATTTATTGATTTCCTCACTATCTCTCTAAAGTGCAAAGTCTATGAATCATGAACAGAGTTTATTGTTTTATTAACTCCTCTTTTATCAGTACAAAGAACAAGGTCTGGGGACTCCCGGGTGACTCAGTTGGTTAAGTGTCTGCCTTCAGCTCAGGTCATGATCCCAGGGTCCTGGGATTGAGTCCCTCATCACGCTCCTTGCTCAGCGGGGATCCTGCTTCTCCCTCTCCTGCTGCTCCCCCTGCTTGTGCTCTCTCTTGTGCTCTCTCTCTCTGGCAAATAAATAAAATCTTTAAAAAAAAAAAAAAAAAAAACAAGGTCTGGTGCTTATTAGGCACTCAGAAATATCTATTGAATGAATAAATGATGACCTCTACTTCTCTGTTCAAGGACAAAGATATAAATATACTTTCCTTCCTCTGGCAGAACTTGCAATTTCAAAACATAAATTAATTTATAATTATTCTCTAATTACCCACAATAATTTTTTTCTTAATAATAGGCAATTTAATTCTTGAGGAAAAAAAGCATGCATTTAATTATTTGTTTAGGGACCAACATTGGCAATACGGTGTTCCCTGTGTAATTCACTTCCTTATCTCTTAAAATATAATGAAAGGTTTAAGCATATTAGTGCATTAAGTATTAAGAGAAAGCTCTATTCTGACAAAACAAATTTATTGGTAAGTGCAGTTATTTAAATATATATCAGTGATGTACAGATTTAAAATGTGAATGATCAATTCTTAATGTTGTATTTCAAAAAAAATTCAGTATCTAAGTGAATTAATTGAAGATTTAAAGTCTGGAACAACAAAATGAGCTGCTACTTACTGAATTATAGATAATCAGGAAGCATCTTTAAGGGTGAGCTTAAAATAATATCAGGGAAAAGCAATTATATTTATAATACAATGTAGGTGGAAATTTTGAGTCTGAACGTATGTTCTGATAAAAAAATATTGTAAAGAACCACTTAAATTAGGAGACCAACAATCAAAGAAAGGGTATCTGCATTAATTTATCCTTGGTTTCTTTCTTTTTTTTTAATTATGTTAATCACCATACATTACATCATTAGTTTTTGATGTAGTGTTCCATGATTCATTGTTTGCGTATAATACCCAGTGCTCCATTCAGTACCTGCCCTCTTTAATACCCATCACCAGGCTAACCCATCCCCCCCCCCCTGCTCTAGAACCCTCAGTTTGTTTCTCAGAGTCCATAGTCTTTCATGGTTCATCTCCTCCTCCAATTTCCCCCCTTCATCAGAAGGAATGAAATATCCTTGGTTTCTTTTAATGGAAATAGCTATTTCCCTAAAATGTTTCATTTTTTATCTTCTTGAAGATTACTTAGCCAGAAAAATTTGATAAGCCAGACTACTTAATATTATTATTCACAAATTTATCCTTTCTTCAAATAGTTATTGATTTCACAGTATGTCTCTGATGTTGGAGATGCTAATGTTTTTAAGGTGAGCTATATTATGTTTACATGGATTTAGTTATGAATTTTTTGAACTACCCAATGCAATTAAGATGAAAACTATTGATAAAGTGTTTATTACCAAAATCAAAAGTACATGATTCAATAAGAGATTCATAAATGAGGACTTCTTAGAGATTATAGATGAGAAAGGTAAAAAAAATTGGTGAAGTTTGAATTAGATCTTTAAAGATGTATAATATTTTACCAAAAAGTTCAGCAGTATCCTCCTCATTTAGAAAGAAGAATTTCAAAGATAGGGAAAAGCATAATGTATTTGGGGAATGGCAAAAACAATGCATATGTTTCCCTAAATACGCCTATACTGGGAAGATAATGGAAGTCAGAACATAATATAGTTTGGGTTTTTATTGCACATGTAAACCATACAGGTTGCTGTATAAATAAAAAAGTGACCATAAGACATGATTATATTTTTTAAAGCAGCCATTTAATTTTAAGAGGTAATGTGTCTGTTTTAGTGAACATAATTTTTCATATCAAATGTCTGTTTTTAGTGAATATAATTTTTCATATCATTTAATACCTCATAAGGCATCAGCAGTGCTTAGAGAGCAGATGCCTCTCATGCTATTTTTAATGAAAGTGTGGCCTTCCAAAGGTGCAGGTTGTCTCAAGGTTTCCTGTAGATCTTAGAAAACATAGCTCACCTGTGTTCTGTGTGAGCTAACAATGAGAAGAAAAAGAAGATAATTTCCTAAGTAATTCTACAGAAGGGAGACTGGCAATGAACATTGTGAAAAAGAATTAAAAAGTCTCCAGGGGTGCCTGGGTGGCTCAGTCAGTTAAGCATCTGACTCTTGGTTTCAGCTCAGGTCATGATCTCAGGGTTGTGAGATTGAGCTCTGTGTCAGGCTCTGAGCTCAATGTGGAGTCTGCTTGAGATTCTCTCTCTCCCTCTGCCCCCCCCACCCCCCGGCATGCTCTCTCTCCCTCCTTCTCTCTATAAATTAAATAAATAAAATCTTTAAAAACAAATAAGAAGTCTACTCCCAAGACACTGTAGAGACTCTGCCATGAACCCAGGAAAAGTTCAACATTGAAGTTTGAGAAATGTGAAAATGGAAATTAAAGATGTGTATAATCAAAGAGGGCCATCTCTAGTTAGCTTGTATTTTAAATCTTGTAAAAATGTGTCTTAGGTTATATTTTCTAAAAGTGAAGCATATTACTTAGGATAAACTGTTTTAACACAAAATTCAAAATATCTCATCACTTAATACAAGAGAAGTTGTTTCCATTCCATTCTTAACAGTTTGATAGTTATATGCACTGGGTAGCCTTTTCTGTATAGATTTAAGGATCTAGGTTTCTTCCATCTATGGGGCATCACCCCCTAGAGTCTCCTCTCTTGGATACCCTATAAATGTGGTAGGAAAAGAGAGCATGAGGGACCTTGCAAGAGGATTTTATTGTATGGATTAGTCCTAGAAGTGGCTGTATTGTTTCCATTCACTTTATTTTGGTTATAACTCAGTCACGTGACCATACCTAGTAGCAAGGAAGATTGGAAAATAGTCTACCTCTGTGCCTGGGAGGAAGAGGGAATTGTTTTTATGTGCCCATAAATCTGTCTGTCATGTATCTCCTCATCTGTCTTCTCAAGATGACAAAGATTTCACTTCTTTCAGCCATGAAATATACTCCCCTTTACCCAAGGGAAACAACCCAAAGTCATATGCATTTACCACATCCAACTCAAAGTCCAGGATCTGTGGGTGATTTGCAGACTTTTCCATGATATATAGATGAGGCTTTTTTTGTCTTGTGACCTGTGATCTAAAGAAAAGAAAACCTGTTATCTGGCATACAAAGTCCCATTCCCACACATAGCCCATGCACAATAGAGCAATAGGGACAGAAATTCACAAAGAGGAGACTAAACAAAACAAAAAGCAATTTGCAAAATGAGAGTGAGAGACAACATAAAAGCTATTGGTCCATATCAACTTGGAGTGGTAAATAAAAATTCTTTGATTAGTCCCTGATTTTTCTCCCTGTGAGGGGTTCCTTTACTAATTGTTCTCAGATCCTAGTTTTGCCTTTTGGGAGATGTCTTCTTGTCTATTAATCTTCATGTCTTTATTTGTGTTGGGTGTTGTAGATGCCTGCCTTTGGCTGATGCGCATCTGAAAACCCATACATTGTTTAAAAACACAAATGATTTGGTTTTGTCTCTTTTTTCTTTTATTATGGCTTGTCTTTCCTCTGACAATGCAGTTAATTAAAAAATTACCAGGTACCTTGTGATTTATTCATTCCTTGTCAGTTCCACATGTCAGTCAAACCCACCAAAGTTTTCTATTAGACATAATTTTTAATCTGTTATATTTTGATTATTTACCCCATGCTTCAGTCTCTCAATTATGACAGTGATAAAACTACTTGTCACAGTAGCCTAGGTGGAAAGATAAATACCAGGTACTTTTGTACTCTGGATGATTTGTTTTGTGCTCCAATACTTTTTTTTTTAAGATTTTTAAAAATTATTATTTATTTATTTGAGAGAGAGAGAGATCGAGATTGAGAGAACGAGTGGGAGGAGGGGCAGAGGGAGGAGCAGACCCCCTGCAGAGCAGGGAGCCGGATGTGTGGCTCCATCCCAGGACCCTGGGATCATGACCTGAGCTGAACGCAGACGCTTAACCAACTGAGCCACCCAGACACCCTGTGCTCCAATACTTCTGTGAGGATTCTGACTTTCACCTTTCCCCATTCAATATTTACGATCATTCTGACTCATTGGAAACAGTTGCCCTAAAGGAGGGTTACTAAACTCGTGCTGGTGGGCCAAATCCATCCATGCATATTCTTTTGCAAATAGTCTATTGACACTTTTTCATTACAACAGTAGAATTGGGTAGTTGTGACAGAGACGATATGACGTGCAAAGCTGAAGATATTTACTGCCTGATCCTTTACAAATAGTTGACCCCTAAAAGATTCACTCAGCTCATTATATTTTTTCCAACTTATCACAGATAATATTTTATGGAATGTTTTTGCAGTACATAAAAAGGGCTTTCTGACACCTTTTAGAGTGAGGCAACACCTGTGTGTTTTCTTGCTTTTTGTTTCTACACTGCCAAACCCATGTCACATATTTCACATTTTATTGGGGTAGCACCTCTCTTCTCTATTATGCAGTGTAAGCTGGAATTAAGCTATCCAGATATCTTAGGGACAACAAAATGGAAGGTTTGCTGTTATATTGTTGTTGCTTTCATTGATTATCCAACAGTTCAATGTTTATTTGGTATATAGCCTTCCACTCAGTACTTCAGAGATCTGTGCTTCTTCCATCCTGTGTTTCCATCATCCCTTAAGAATTCAGAATCCACTTGCATTCCTGGCATTAGAAAATAGAGGGAAGGGCGCCTAGGTGGCTCAGTTGGTTAAGCAACTGCCTTCGGCTCAGGTCATAATCCTGGAGTCCCGGGATTGAGTCCCGCAACAGCCTCCTGCTCAGCGGTGAGTCTGCTTCTCCCTCTGACCCTCTTCCCTCTTGTGCTGTCTCTCATTCTCTCTTTCTCAAATAAATAAAATCTTAAAAAAAAAAGAAAATAGAGGGAAAAGGAAGAGAGGGAGATCACATAGGAGGCTTTTGATTCTGAAGGTGGCATACATCACTTCTACATGGCCACTGCTGACTGCAAGAATGCGAAATTTAATCTACCTCTATACCCAGAAAGAAGGTGTAGGTTTTGATGAGTACATGTACTCTCTGCTGCAAAGAAGACATTATACAGAGTCATCCACTTGACTTAAATAAGCTATAGCAGGTTGACAGTAAGTTCTAGCTAAATTTAAGTTCATAAGTTTTAAACTCTAAACAATGAGCAAAAACAATTAGCATAAACTTTTTGAAACTTAAAATAAGATTTTTTTCTGTATATCCATTGTCACACAGATAACTTTGCATTTCTGTATTGATATTTGTAAAATTCTTTTGCATTAGAATAATCTAAACTGAATGATTTTCAGTACCAAATAATAATTGGAATAATTGTTCAAGATCTAGGGATTGGTTTGACTTCAAAACATATTGGGCATGGGCCCGGTAATGTGCCCATCTTGTATATCTGATTAATTATTTGTTTTCTAAAAATTGGGCACATGAGAGACTAAAACATTTTAGTATGTGAAGAACCAAAACCCATTCCTATGGAAGAAGCATCGAAACACATTAAATGAAAGGATCTAAATTTTATATGAAAATCTCCACAGACAGATGAGCAGAATAAGAAAAAATGAGGATAAATTTAAATCTGTAGTCTATTTTATTCACCAAAACAAGAGAATGTGATTGCAGAATTTACTTCCTTTGGAAATATATTTTTTGGTTTTGAACCTTTAAGGGAATATAAAATTCAGCTTTAATTTCTCCCTGAATAAATACACATAGAAATCTTTTGATAGTTTCAAAGGATTTATACCGAAATTTGGAGCATCTTTGTATTCAACTTTCATTATAGAAATAACTTTATACTGTTTGATTGTAGATCATTGTAGAACCTCTGATATATAGTGGACTATGCAGTTGATCATGTTTGGGGATGGACAGTTGAATAGTGAATGGATTGTCAGCCTTGAGAGCCAAGTAGGCTTAATGAAATTACCTAATTAATTCATGACTATTTTGTGGTTTCTAATGTAAAAACATACACTGCAAATCAGGGATGCCAAGACAACATATAAAAGAGCAATAGGAGGCAAGGGGAGGTCAAGATGTATAAAACTGCAGAAATCCTTCTCTGGTTTTATAGGCATACTCGTGATATCTTTTCCACTCATAGTATTACTTTGTATGTGAAAAAAGCTTCAGTCATTTAACACACACTCATGGCATTGATCTACCTTCTTCAATTTTCTTCCCTAGAAATTAAATAGTGCTTTACTTATTGAAAAATTGGGATGCTCATAAACTAGGCAAAATTGGTTTTCTCTCTTTCCTTTTTCTTGGCAACAGACTGTTGCACAGAAACAAAGCAAGAAGATGTTCAGTTTCTATCTTCCATGGCATATGTTTCACAAGGGCAGATCCCTACAAAAAAAGGGTTTTGCAGTTGTGTTTCACTGACTGTATTTGGGTGGATTTGTCTACCAGATGTTAATATTTAGGTCTTGGCACTCCAGCTACATTCAAATATAAGCCACGTATCAGTAATGTAATACTGTGGTTTCTATCTGATGACTCTTTGGCCTTATTTGTCTATCAGACTTCATGAGAGGAAGGGGATGCTATATTGATTTTATACATACCAAGTAATTAAATCTATTCATTTTATGTTTAGACCATAATAATTTTTCAAATTAGTGAATGCAAAGTTTAAATGCCTATTTATGTCTATTTTTATATTTCTAGTAAAATAAACTATGAATATAGTATAAAATATTAAATAGTACTATTAGACTTAAAATAACAGTAATAAAAAATTAACAGTCGTTACTACAATAGTCTTCATCCCTAGTTCACACACCTCAGAGACCATAACTCTCAAGTCCTCTTGCTGTTCCTTTTGATATTGTCAAATAGCATTTGATTATATTAATATTAAATTAATTTATTGATTAATTTTTCATAATCTTTTTGCATTCTAATTCTATTATGGAAGATGAAGATTGAACTATCTCACTCACCCACACAACTAAACATATCCACTTGTACTCTTCCCATACTGTCAATAGAGTTACAGCAACAGTCTTGGTTAAATGAAGAGTAAATGGTAATTTTGACTATACTAAAGCTATTTGTAATTGAATATCATAGCTTAATGAGTCATAATTGAATTTTGAATTCTATTCAGTGATGCAGCTAAGTTTTTGTGATCATTTATTTTCCATAGGTTTTAACAAAATTTAAATTCTCCTCTGAAGACATTATAACCCATAAGGTGGTCTACCCACTTTTAGTTAGTGGCATGGCTCTTGGAGGCTCTCATATCTCTGCTTTTATCTGGATATGTTTTCTCCGAGCCTGACCCAGTCTAATAGTGGATCTGTCCATTACCTTCATCTTGGAACTTCCTATTACTCCTATTCCCTTTACTGTAGCCAATTTCTTGGATGCCATATCTTTTTTCATAGATGGTATATCGGAGTACATTCCTTAGGAGTTCACTTTAAAAAATTTCATGGTGGGTGGCAGGGCGGTGGATAAGTATAATATGACTTTTTAGAAAATTGTGTCATCTCTTTTTTCACTGTTGAATAGGAAGTAATGTGAAGGCCTTCATTGTCTTCTGCTTCCAAAGTGACTACTGAGAAATGATTTTTTTAGGAATTTTATATTTGTTCTTTCTTTTTTCCTCTCTATTTCTTGTCACTTTTCAAGAAGCTCCTCTTTGTTTTAAAGTTACTAAAGCTTTGTGATGGTATATTATGGGGTATGTTTTACACTCATTGATTTTGGAATTTAACTGGTCTTTTAAATCCAGAATTTTCTCTTTATTTGACAGTTTTAGTTTTTCTTTTAACTTTTCCCCTCAATTCTATTTTTCTTCTTCTATAATTGGGTGTTAGACATAGACCACCCCCTTTTTATATGTATATTTTTACTTTGCCATTTATTTTTTAGTTCTACTTTCAGGGGTATGTAGTTAGCATTATTTTCTAACACTGATTATAAAAAAATCTGCTATAACTTTGATAGCATAAATACCAAAATAATGATTTTTATGCTATCAATGTTGGGGGGGAGAAACTATGATAGAAACAATTTCAACAGTTATTTAGTGATGTATTGATCTATTTTGTGGACGCTTGTGTAAGTTACCTTGTTAATGTGACTTCTCTTATTCTTAGCTTCTCATAAGTGAGGTTATTTTTCAATCTTTTCTTTGAATTTAACCTTCTTCCATATTTTTGTTCCCTTATACTATTTTTTAATCTGTATTTTTACATTGAGAATTTTTGTCAAATATTTTATGAAGCTTGGCTGGCTGCTTCTGTATGAGTGAGACACCTAAAATGTGATAGGAATTCCTGTGCACAGCCAGGACTTGCCAAATGATAGAGCTAAGTGAGTAGAGAACAAGTCATTCCTTTAAGCAGAGCCATACAAGTAAGTCAGTATCATTAGATCATTCACTGGCATATCCCTCTTTTTAGTAAAGTATCTCTCTGGTCCTTTGCCTTTCTTTGAATTTCTATTTTATGCTCTGTTCTACACTTACATGGTAGTTGAGAGATTTCATTTTGCTCTGTATTGATTACATTCAGAATCCTCAAATGTTCATCTATAAATGATTTCAAGTTGGTCTAAAAATGTTTATTGTACTTCTTAGCTAATAGGAAATCATACTATTATATTACATTGTCAACAATCTGTCTTAATGTAGTTTCTTTGCAATCCTTTTGATTTGTTTTTGAAACATATTCAAATATTAGAATTTGGAGAGACTAGTCGTACAAAAGGATTAAGATAGATCAACCTTGGGGCGCCTGGGTGGCTCAGTCGTTAAGCATCTGCCTTCAGCTCAGGTCATGATCCCGGGGTCCTGGGATTGAGCCCCGCATCGGGCTCCCTGCTCCGCAGGAAGCCTGCTTCTCCCTCTCCCATTCCCCCTGCTTGTATTCCCTCTCTCGCTGTGTCTCTCTCTGTCAAATAAATAAATAAAATCTTAAAAAAAAAAAAAAAGATCAACCTTACAAAGTAGACAATTGCAACTTTATATCAAATCAATATCTTTTGCTATTCCCTTGGTTAGATGGCAGGCCTGTATAATTGCTTAAGTAGACCTACCACTTTCTTAAAAGATCATGAAGAAAAATTATTAGATTTTTAAGTATATACTAATTCTGTGGTACTGAGATTTTATAAGCCAAAACATAATAAATCTCACTCTGTTTTGTTTGAATTTTCATTGGGTGGCACAGTGTACACAGCTTTAATTTCAATTAGGTAGTTGTCAGTATAGATACAAATATATATGAGATAAAATCTTCAAAGCTTGCCATCACATCTGTGAAAGGTTTTCAGGAATTTGTTAGGCTAAAACACACTAGTTGAAAACACTTCTATTTGACATCAAATAAATCATGGTTAAATGTTATAAACTTCATGTTAAAACATTATAAATCTTTTGACTTGAAACTTAAGGTGATATTTTTCTTATGTAAAATATTTGAAACTGGTGATCTAAAATGTGTTGTTATGTAATTTCATTGTCATGAAACAATTAGATATATTATTCTTTGAAAAACTGTTAAGTCTTGAAGAATAACCTAGTGTAGAAAACAATCTGTGACATTTCACATTTTCTAGCTATTGTTATGAACAGCATGCTGAAGTAGTTTACCGTGTAGTTTTTAAGTAACAAAAAGAAATAGTGCTTCCAGCATCATAAAGACTTATCCTTCCTTAAGAGAGTGCTTTGTTTGTTTTATGCTTTGTTATGTTTAGTGTCCATGGACTAAATACTATGAATATCAACAAAGCAATTCAACCTACTTTATTAGGTCTCCAAGGCAGAAAACAGTTTCAAAGTCCACAACTGGTTATATCAAATTCTAGTGTTTTTTTTCTTTGTATTTTCTAGTTTATATTAAAAGTCTCTTTCATCTTCAGTGAAATTACTACATCGTCTAAACTCTCTGGATTCAATTATATTTTTTTTGTTGAATTTAGGATTAGAATAAATCCATAGGTCTAGTTCAAATTTAAAATACTTTCTGATACTATAAAAATTTATAAGTTTGTTTAAGCTAGGTATCTGTGGGGTAGAAGGGGTTTGTATAGATGAGTTATGAAAATGAACAAACACATTAATTGCTTTGAAGGATTTTAATGTTATTTATTGAACTCAGGCAAATAATCTATTTACTGTTCATAGTGGAAGAAAATAATAGCTAAAAGGGAGAGAAAATGAGAGAAAAACTATATTTTCAGAGGTAGTGAAAAATGAAAGATGGCTGCAGAGGACATTGGCATGTAGTTTTATTTAGACTTCTTGAGAATGAGAAGGAATGTTCTTTCTGAAATATCATCTATTTTTTTTCTCCGACACTCCCCCTCTTAGAATTTTTTCTGGCCGTAAAGGTGAATTGGATGATCAGTAATATGCCTTATAATTCAAAATAACATAATTCTGTGTTCTTTACATTATTCAGATATTCAGAGTTGCAAAAATGTTTTGAGAAGACACTTGAATTCATAGAAAGTTGATACGGGATTGTGTTAATAACTGAGTCATTAGTAGTAATGAGTGTCAAGTAAGGGTTATAGTTAAAAGAGAGAGAGAATTCCTGGGGGGGGCTGAATAACTTGTGAGGAATCATCCCAGTCATTTGTGTCATTTTTTTCTCAAATGGATACTCTACAGTACAAAAGGACATGTACGGAAAGGTATTATTTGTGGCAAAGAGAGTGGAGATCTATCAGGAAATTCTTCAAGATTTACCACTGGCTATTAATTTAGAGAGAGGGAGAGAGAGAGAAAGTGGGGGAGAGAGGGAAAAAGGGAGAATTTTTTCTAGAGAGTTGTGCCATGTGTTAATACTATGATTCTCTTGTTAATCATTTTTTTTTCAGAATTACAATATAAATTATTCACATTTGTGACTTTAAATAACTTGGCTAACACAGGTATGTTTAATTTTCAAGATATATATTAAATTTTGGGAGCCATAACTAAACATATTTGAGTATTTTAATAATTACTTCTTTGTAACATAATGTTAGAAAAATGATATGGTCATATCCTGTAGTCTGTTGTAAAATGTGCCTCTTAAAATCTTAGGGCTGTTTTTTGTGAGTGAGTTTTATATGATTACTTTAGAGTTTTCTAAGCCTAAAGTTGTACAGTCAAGTAGTTAATAATTGTTAGTTTCAAATTGTTAGAAATACTAACCATAAATATTCACTCTCTGTCACAAACTATTAGAATATATTATTGAAAATAAAACAAATACATTCTATTAAAAGCCTTATTAAATCTGCCCAATAAAGTACTAAAGTTATCCTAACTTTATATAGATGTCGTGAACCCTTAAGAACAATTGCTTCTGCAAGCCTTTTGAAAAACCTAGATGCTACCATCCAACAAAAATAAGGATCAGAATTCCAATAAAAGTAAGAGTCAGAATTAAGACATATTACCTTTAAGCAGAATGAGTCTGAAATAACAATGATGTATCTAAGTGGAGCTGTTATATAAGCAGTTGAAGACAGATTTACATAATTTGAATTAAAAACTAGGCAATTTATGTAGATTTAGGAGTTGAGAGTTTAAAACATGATCTTTTTATTATATTATTTTATAGTTGGTAGAAAGAAAATGAGTATCCATAGAGGGTCCTGATGAATTCCTACAGATGGGTTGGTAAGGGTGAATTGAATCAGCAAGAAAGGAAAAAAAAAAAAGTGTCAAGAGAGATAAAATCTAGAAAAATCAATAGGGGATTCCTAGAAAACTTAAGAACATTGTTTTAGAAAAAAATATACTTAATATAGTTCACTTTTCAGTATTTCAAGATGTGAATAAAATATCTGTTAAGGAAATAAGAGCATGAAATATAGCTATGACTTATAAAATCAATACCTTGTATTATGCTACTGTACATTTTATTGTTATATCTTATCAAACTTATGATATAACTTCTCTTTTACTCAGGAATGATATTGTTTTATCAAATGCTATTTTTTAGCAAATACTGGTTTGTTTTTGAAAATTTGTCTCTCAATAAGCATTATATCTATACAAATACATATTTATATAATATCATATATGCATATGAGTGTGTAATTGAGTCAAACAGGTATTATCCTCACTTTGTCAATAAGTTTTTAAAAATAGTTTTATCTATAAAGTATGTATGTATATAATTATTTCAGTAATTTTTACTTATTTTTGTTAGGCATCTTTATTATTTGTATACTGGTAAGAAGGAAGGTTGTAAATTTCACCTTTTGTCTATGCTTCAGAATAGTTTCACCCATATCCAAACCATTATTTCTTAAACATGCATGGAGGCATTCAGTGAAATGAATGGAACCATCTTTAATTCAGTTTCTCAGTTTTTGTCCATTAATTCCTCTGCTTAGGTTTTTCTAGTTGATTTTCACTTAAAAGTGAGATTTTATACTAAAAGCACCTAGAATTCAAGTAGACCCCTATCGAGTAACCACTATCTTGACATCTTTATAAATCTGCTTTCTCTGCTCATGTTGCAATGGTGAACCCTTCCAGCTCTTAACTGAGGCATATTCTCAATATATACACACCTATATATTACATCAGCTAAAACTCAGAAGTTAAATATATGCCATATATTGTCTTTTCCAGAATATCTAGTTACCTAGTATTGGGAAACCAAATAAGCTTAATCTGATTTTTATTGCTATTTGACTAGGTAATTTATATTGAAACAGGAAAAATATAATTGCTATTGAGTGTACACCAATATTCATTGAATTTCTAACAACACAATATATGCAGTCCTGAAGGAAATTTATATAGATTATCTTTAATCCTTATCATAACTTTACAGGGCAGCTATTATTTCTCTTTTTACAGTTATAAGCTTGAAGTCTTGTGATATTAAGTAATCAGCCCAAAATACTCCACTAAACAAATATTTATTAGGCATAGATGGATTCCTGGCTTAAAAGTTATATATACTAAAGTCCTAATCCACTAATTTCCAAATCAGTGATAATCCAGTAAAATTGTTTATCTAAAATATATCTCTCACCCAGTCTTCTTTGCATGCCAGGGATTGTAGATAAAAGAAAAAATCTTTTATCTGTAAAATTGTATTGGATAGGAAATGTAATAAATGTATAAAAGAAATGTACTAAAACATAATAAAAATTAGAGGATATTTTAAAGATTTTTAAAAAACCATTTAAAAAGTAATGAGAAACATTACTTCTTTACATTTAAGCTGTTGTAAACATTATATGTAATAATATAATTGGTAGTATTATAAAGCAGCACAGAACATTGAATTAAGAAAACAATTACTCTAAATCTCCCGCTTTCTTTTTTCAAGATTCTTAAAGATGAGGGGTATATCTTCCCAAATATCTTATATCAGAAAGTGTGTGATACATACACTTACCACTTAGTATATTTTCTTTAAAAATTCCCTTTTTATAAATATTGCATAACATTTTCATTCATAATAAACATTTGACATTTTTCTTCCACAGGCAGCCAGAATTATTTAATCAATCTTTTAATAAGTATAATTTATTTAATTTTCCTAATATTCTATTATCATAATATATTCTGGACACATTTATATACTATTTTATGCAGAATTGTCTTATTATTTCCTTATAAAAATATTCCCAATTTAAAATTACAGGGTCAGAGGGAATTGGGAATTAAAATGTTGATACATATTAAATTGGAAGCATTTGTTAATACTATCATTAGTGTTTATTTTTTCATGTTTTAATCAATCACATCCAACACTGTTGAGAGTGGTTTTTGGCAGTATCTATCCAAATTGCTTAAACAAATACCTTATGCACTACCAAGTCCTATCCTATGTTGATATCCATAAAATGTATGCATATGTGAACAAAAGACATGTCCAACAGTATTAAGGCCAACGTTTAGAATAGCACCAGAATAGAAAAAAAAAAATACTAAAACTCCATCGGTAACAAATGAATGAGTAAATTTACGTAGCAATACATATGTAGAGTAATAATAACATGTAGAATAATAATAAATATGTACAAGATAATGCTAAAACCAAAAGTGTGGGAGAATCTTGGATTAAAAAAAGAACATCTCTGTATTGAACCTCTAATATAAAGTTTACAAATGACTAAAACTACTAAATTATGACAGGAAGTGGTATTATGAACTTTATGTGAAGAGGGGGAGATATTAATGATTGAGAGAAATAGTAGCTTTTGAGCTGCTGCTAATGTTCTGTGTCTTGACCTGGATGGCAGATACACAAATGTGCTTTTTGATAAATTGTGAAGATGCACACTCGTGATCACGTATTTCTTTATATATTCAAGTGATTCTATTAAAGCTTTTATTAAATGTTTTGCCATTTTCTGCTTATTTAAATGCTACTGACAGATGACAATTGCAAGACCTTATGATGACTTGTTCTTTCATTTTGATTTTCTCACCTTGTATGGTTGTTTAGTTTTCAATGTGTTACTTCTACTCCATTCTTAAACTGTCTTCTCATGGTGTAAATCCTATCTCCATTAATGCATTGTAATACAAATGCACGTATATATTGCAACTATTACATGATAAAAATGTTCAGTAAAGTACAACTTTCATGTGCCTTTACAACTAAGTTATTTTTGTGTGCTTCATATTCAAGTGTCTTAAGGTCAGTCCACATTCTGCTAGGGTTTAATTGATTTTGGCCAAGCTTGGCTGATCTTGATCCCAAGCTATGGGTCATATTTATCCATTTCTCCTGTAGACTAACTGTTCTCCAGGACATGTTTTTCTCCTCCAGGATCATAAAGTGCAAGAGGTGAAGACAAATTACACAGTCATACTGAAAGACTCTCTTTGTTTCACATATACTAACTCCCACTTATTGGAGCAAATCACATAGACAATCTCAGTGTCAATGGGGAAGAAAAATGTATCCCACCTAGGGCCAAGATTAGAGTGAAGCTAGTGAGAAAAAGTTGTGCAACTGAAGGTGTGATCTGTTTTTATTTAGAGTTTTGATATTTTTTTAAAGATTTTTTTAAAAAGAATTTATTTGAGAGAGGGAGAGAGCAAGAGGGAGCCTGGGGTGTGTGTGTGTGTGTGTGTGTGTGTGTGTGTGTGTGTGTGTGTGTGTGTGTGCGCGTGCAGGGAACAGGCAGAGGGAGAGGGAGAAGCAGACACCCTGCTTAGCAGGGAGCCTAGTGCAGGGCTTGATCCCAGGACCCTGAAATTATGACCTGATCCGAAGGCAGATGCTTAACTGACTGAGCCACCCAGGTATCCCTAGAATTTTGATATTTTTAAATCATTAACTTTTCTTGCATTAAATTCAGTTGTTTTTCAAATATTGTTTAAACTCTTTACCTTATTACTGAGGTTTTGGCTCCCCATTACCTCTTGGGCTTGAGGATAATGCAGAGTGCCTCTCATTACTTTTTCACTGCCCTTACTCTACTGAGTGATTCCACCTACTTTTAATGAGTGATACTGGAGGCGCTTGATATCCAAAGCTATCCATTGCATATAATAATGTAATATATCATATGTACAATAATAATATAGAATATTGACAATAGTCAAATATATAGTTAAGGTAATATAAAATAATCAGAAGGATTTATCACAAAAATAATGGTTTATGAGCTTTATGAGTCTACAAGTGGCTTCTAAATTTCTAGCTCTAAATTTCTTAATCCAAAAATGGTTCCACAAATATATGTTTTATAAATTTAAAAAATTATTATAAACATTTAAAATTATACGCACATACATGCATTGGCACTTACAAAAAGTAAGTAAAGTGAACATGGTTCATTGTGATGCCCATATTTGCATGGCTTGATCAGATAATTACCAGAATCTCCTTAACATAATAATTCATGTCTCCAAGAGCAATTCCACATCCTTCTTGATAAGAGAATTGTTTTTACTTCATATGCTTTATAACTATGTTCTCCTGGAACAACAACTTAATTATATGTATCTTGAGTAATGTTCTCATTACATATGTCAAAAAGAAAACAGCAAGCCTATTATTTAACTTAAGTGAAAACCTAAAATGAAATGTGAAAGAGAAAATGCTCAGTTCCTTTTCAGTATTTGAACTGAGTTTTTCTTTCACTAGGATTGATTTAGGTCTTATTGAGTCTATAAGAACTGAATGGTTTAGGGTCACACTACCACATGCATTAAATATATATAATAAAATATATCTAAGTATAATTCTATAGATTTCTGATTTTGCACAAAAGACAATTTCACTCACTTCTGTGATATGTAGGTTATATATGTGTGTGTATATCTATCTATATCATCTATATCTCTCTCTTTATATACATGATTAGAGAAGGGTTGGGTTAGAGGAACCTAGAAGTTTTAAGTCCCTGTACCATGAAATTAAATATAAATTTAAATTGGCTGAGAAGTCTAAAGTTGGATTCTTTATGTTGTAATTTCCCACCTAGATTACCTACAAATAACAAATAATTCAGGAAAGAAATTTGTATGTACTTAACCTACCTGCTGTGCTAATGCTTTGGAAGCAGAAGGGATAGTGTGGCAATGTCAAGGAAAATCTACCCAATACCCTTCTGCAGTGGGTTCTAGATGCAGAGAAAGGACACACAAACCTGGAAGCATATTTCACAGGTTATATGTAGAAGGGAAAGGCACTTTCTGATAACCTGCATACTTCAAGCATTGTTGTTACCTTCACAAAAGAAGGAGAATAAGAAAGGTAAAAGAGATCCCAGGAATATCCTGAATTACAGATTGAATCATTGAATAACTTAAATGATTTTCCTTAAATAATTTCTGTTTATCTAACACCTAAGTTTATATGTTTTTTATTCTTCATTATATTTTTAGTAATTTTATTGTTTATACTTCATTATATTTTTAGTACTTTTATTGGGTAATGTTTATCCTTAAATAAATGGATTTCTTCTATTTGTCCCCAGTCAATATATGTATTCTTTCAGGGGCACCTGGGTGGCTCAGTCAGTTAACTGACTCTTGATTTTGGTTCAGGTTGTGATCTCAAGGTCATGAGATGGAGCCCTGCATGGGGCTCCATACCCAGCTTAATATTCTCTCTCTCTCTCTCCCTCTCCTTCTGCCCCCTCACCCCCTGCTCATGTGCTCTCTAAATAAAAATAAATAAATAAATAAATAAATAAGTATTCTTTCATAATTTCAGTTTCTACCTGGATGGTGTAAATTCTCCATATATTAACTGAAAACTTGAATGATTGTGTGGTGATCTGGGGGCTTTGCAGAATGACAAGGGAACTGATGTTATTAATTTAGTTGTTATTGCTTCTCTTTTTGGCAAAATTCTTACACTATCTAAAATAGAATGCTGTGTAGAATTATCTTCTAGTTGCTTCTGTCTTATGGATGAATAAAGGATGCTGTTTGGGAAAAATCATATTTATCACTTTGGCTATCCCCTTCTTTTGTCCCAAAAGAAATGTTCCCTGGGCTTTTTCTTGTTAAGATTCATTGTCAGAAGAAGGCATATCAGAGAGGAATTTCACTAACACTTTTACCAACACCCTGGTCAGTATAGTCCCACCCCACAGGACTTCTTGGTGTGACTTCCCTTGAATGCTGCACAGCGTTGGTAGCCAAGAGCTCCACTTACAGTGTGATTGCCTATGACACTTTCTTACATATGGAAAGACTCGTAGAAATGAGACTCTTAAAGTTTGTAAGGTGAGCTTCATCTCTAATTCCATGGTTTCTGTAAAAGTATTAGTTTGTCTTAACAATTCACTAGGACTCCATTTGTTTTAATTAATTAATTAATTGATTAATTAATTAATTTTTACTTTCTTCCACATGTCAAATCACTGTTTGGGGCCCAAGATTTATAAAGGAGTTTGTGGCTTAGGAATTAGTTTATCAGTATTTTTAAAGAAAATCCAAGTTTATGTTCTCCACAACTTTGTATCACATTCTTCACATATTTGCTCAGATATCTTTCTAATGATATTGATCATGACCTCTTTTTAAACTGAATAACCCTATTCCTTTCAATCCCCTTACTTTGTTGTAACTTCCTTTTTTTCTTGTTAGATCTTATTTCTTAGCATTTAGATGATATTCTTAATTATTAGATTAATTTTTTTTTAAAGATTTTATTTATTTATTTGAGAGAGAGAATGAGATAGAGAGAGCATGAGAGGGAGGAGGGTCAGAGGGAGAAGCAGACTCCCTGCTGAGCAGGGAGCCCGATGCAGGACTCGATCCCGGGACTCCAGGATCATGACCTGAGCCGAAGGCAGTTGCTTAACCAACTGAGCCACCCAGGCGCCCTAGATTAATTTTTAATTGTCTATTGATCTCTGCTAGAATGTAAGATGGCAGTAGATGTTAATATTGCTTTTGTTTTCTGATATATGCCAACCTCCTCGGTCAGGGTCTGGCTTATTGTAAGTTATCAAGAATTTTTTTTTAATGAGTTAATAAAAACATCTAGTCTCTTCCTGGATCTTTATAATTTTTCATTCATACAGTATCTAACTCTATTCATTTTTAGAGTAATGTAACAAACATTGAAACAGCATCAAAATTGACCCCATTAAACTAGTGGTATGTCATTGCATAGACATTTGCGCCAAACTTGTTATTTTTTACTATGTGCCTTCCCCCAAATTAAACAGCACTATAAACAGAACTTTCTTAAAAATAAATCCATTGTTATGAAGTTCAATATATTAAAACTTGTGTTCTGTAAAAGGAACAAACCATCATCTGTTTGATTATAATTTGCTTTATGAGTAGCATAGAATTGTTGCCTTGGGATTCTTTTTCTTGTAGCCAGCCTTTTCTTGATCAATAGGCTTCCCTTAGAGGGATCATTAGAACACGAGTTGACATTCATTAGTATTTAAAAGATGAACAACATAATACATTTTCTTTTTGTTCAACAATCAGGTATTATTTACTTCAATATGCAAACTAAATCACAGCAAAAAATAAATACATGACTGTAGTTTCCTAAGTTTTAGATTTAACAGTGAAAAAATGGCTCTACTGGGCTTAACTCTATATTACTTTTTGTAATAATTTTATGTATTACATAATATATTGTTAATAATTTTATAAAAGTTTTTTATGTTACTTTTGTTCAACAATCAGGTATTATTTACTTCAATATGCAAACTAAATCACAGCAAAAAATAAATACATGACTGTAGTTTCCTAAGTTTTAGATTTAACAGTGCAAAAATGGCTCTACTAGGCTTAACTCTATATTACAATGGTTTGATAGTTTAGCCAGAGTATCATATTCTGAGGAATATGATATATAATTTTTCTGATTTAGGTAATGGACTGTAGTTCTTGTGAAAAGAAGTGACATTATTTGCCCTCACAATAGGTGCATTAGGGATGACTATTTCATTGGTGCTTGTGCTGTTGTGATAATTCATATTTAACTTTAATAATTAATTTCTTAATCATTTAAAAAAATTGCCTAGCCCCTTTGCAGGAAAATAATAAAAGTACACTATGTATCAAACTTGTATTCCTGAGAAAGAGGCAACAGGTAATTTCTTTTGGCATGTTAAACACAGTGATGCTGCAACAATTTTTTTAAAGAATGTATAGTTATCCACACAAAGTTTGCAAGATTTCCTCATTTAATTTTTATTTTTTTAAAGATTTTATTTATTTATTCATGAGATACAGAGAGAGAGGCAGAGGGAGAAGCAGGCTCCCAAGGAGCAGGGAGTCCGATGCAGGACTTGATCCCAGGACTCTGAGATCATGACCTGAGCCGAAGGCAGACGCTTAACCATCTGAGCCACCCAGGCGCCCCAAGATTTCCTCATTTTAAACACATACTAGCCTACAAGCAGCACAAAGAAACATTGAACACAATGTCAAAAATTATTTAATGTTACTTATTTCTTAAGGTTAATTTTGAACATTTCAAATGTTTTTGACTTCCACTATTTTTTCACTAGTAAAAAATTAAAATTTTCAGTTTTCTTAAAGTAAATACTTTTTTGGTATATATGTCTATGAGTTTGTACATATAAATATATTATAATAAACACTACAAAAGCAGGATACAGAATAATTCCAAAACTCCAAAGAATTTTGTCATGCTGTTCCTTTATATTCAAATCTTTTTTCCACTCAATCCATGGCAACTAGTCTGTTCATAGTTTCCCTATTTTTGACTTTTCCTGAACGTCACAGATATAGATCAGGCAGTAATCAATCTTTTGAGACTTGGTTCTTTTACTTAGCATAATTTATTTGTGATCTGTCAGTTGTTGCATAAAACATTAGTTTCTCTTTATTGCTGAGTAGTATTCCATTGTGTGAATGTATCACAGTTTATCCATTTACTCACTGGGTTGTTTTCAGGAAAGCATGACTATTGACAAACTACACATTTGTATACAAGCTTTTATTTGAATCTGAGTTTTTGTGTAGTATAATCACCTAGAAGCATGATTGTTGGGACATAAAGTAAGTGTATGTTTCAGTTTTCCAATGTGGTGGTACAGTATGCACCTTCAGCAGCAATATCTGTGTGATCTCATTGTTTCACGGGCTGGACCACAGTTGGTTTTCTCAGTGTTTTTTATTTTAGCTATTCTAGTAGGTGTTTACTGGTCTCTCACCATGGTTTTGATTTTTATTTACCTAATGACAAATCATGTTTAGCATTTTTCACATGCATATTTGTAATACACGTATCTTCTTTGGTGGAGTTTCTGGTTACATCATTTGCAAATTTTTGTAGGGTTGTTTGTTTACTTACTGTTGAGATTTGATAATTCTTTACACATTCTGAAAACAAGTTCTTTGTCTGCTGTGTGTTTTGCAAGTTAGTTTTTTTTTTTCCCCCTGGGTTGTCTTTATAATCTCTCAACTTTGTTCTTCACTAAAAATGTTTTCAATTTTGATGAAGTTTAATTTATCATGTTTTTTTTTCCTTTTATGCAAGATGTTTTGGATATTAATTCTAAGAAAACTGTGTCCTATCCAGGATCACAGAAATTTTCAAAGTGTTTTATATTTATGTCTATGACACATTCTGAGTTCTTTTATATAATGTAAAGTGTAAGTCAAGCTGTTTCTCCTTCTCCTCCTCCACTTCCTCTTTCTTCTTCTAATTCCTTTTCATTATCATTAAAAGCTCTGTCTTAATCTTCATCTTTTAAAATATGGAGGTCCTGTTGTTCCAACACCATTTAATGGAAGACTATCCTTTCTCCATTAGGTTACCCTTGCTTTTTGGTCAAAAATCAGTTAACCCTATTTGTGTGGGTCTATTTCTGTATTTTCTGTTTTGTTTCATTTGTCTTCCTGTTTATTTTTTTAACAATATTATACTATCATGAGTCATGTAACTTTATAAAACTCTTACAATCAGTTACTGTGTGAAGTAATTTGCTAGGGCTGTTTTAGTGATGTACCACAAGTGTACAGCTGAAACAAGAGAAATTTATTGTCTCAAAGTTTTGTAGGCGAGAAATCTGAAATCAAAGCAGGGCTGGTTCCTCATGAGGGCTATGAGGACAGGATCTGTTAACAGGTCTCTCTCCTTGCGTTGTAGATGGCCATCTCCTGGTGTCTGTTCACATCATCTTCCTTTTATGTATTTCTGTGTGTCCAGATTTCTTCTTTATATAAGGACACCAGTCACACTGTGTTGGGACCAACCTAATGGCCTCATTTTAACTTGATTTTTTTTGTAAAGACTCTATTTCCAGGTACGGGCATATTCTGAGGTACTGAGGGGGTTATGATTTCAATTTTTTTTTTTTTTTTTGGAGGTGAGGGAAACAATATTCAACCCGTAACACTTTGAGTACACCAACTCTGTTCTTTTATACAACTTTTATGGATAATCTACTTACATTTACTTACCCATATACATTTTAGGATCAACTTATCTATTTCTACAAAGAATCATGCTGTGATTTTGATTGGGATTACATTGTATAGATCCATTTGGAATATTTGACATCTTAACTATAATGAGTCTTTCAAATTCATTAACATGATATGTCCTTATATTTATTTGTTTGTTGAGATATTACATCAGTAATTTATAAATTTCCGGGTACAGATTTTGCACATATTTTATTTGATTTAAATTTATTTTCTTTTGGAGGGAAACTCAGTAAATGATGATATTTTTCGTTTTCAATCTTCATTGCAAATGAACAGAAGTATGATAGATTTTTCTATATTGATTTTATGTCTTGTGACATTGTTCAACTCATTTACTAATTCTGAGAGAGTTTCTTGTTTTAATAGGTGCCTTGGGATTTTCTATATTGATAATCATGTTGTCTGAATAGGCATTTTATTTATTCCTTTAAAATATGAATGCTATTGAATTATTCTTCTTGACTTATTATAAATGCTAGAACTTTCAATATGACAATAAATAAGGGTGGTAAAAGTTAACATCCTTGCCTAGTAGAGGAAAGTTATTTTGTTTATTAACATTATATATGGTGTTAGGTACAGATTATTTGTAGCTATTTTTTTATTAAATTGAATAGCTTTCTTTCTACTTCTTAGTGTTTTTAACATCAAAGAATATTGTATTTATCAAATATATCTTCTCCATTTATTAATATAATCATGTTTCCTTTTTTAACATGTGAAATGAAATACTTTGATTCTTAAGTGTTGAGCTAGTTTTGCATTTGTGAGATAGATTATATATGATTGTGATGTATTATTATTATATATTGTGGGGTTCAAATTGTTGATACCTTGTTGAGGATTTTTGCATCCATATTTTTGTTCGATATTAGTTTTATTTTCTTGTGTTATCTTTGTCTTATTTCAGGATAGTTAATGATATACTCAAACTAAGTTGGAAGTTTTTTTATCTCCTTGTATTTTTTGAAGAGATTATAGTTATTTCATCCTTATAAATGCTTAGTAGAAATCACCAGTGAAACCATATATTCCTGAAGTTTTTCTTTCTGAAGATTTGAAACTCTTAATATATTTTTTAACATCTGAGGAATATTTAGAATACATATTTCTTTTGAATACATTTTGATAATGTGTATCCTTTAGGGAAATTTTTCATTTCATCTAAGTTGTTCAATTCATGAACATAAACTGGTTTTTATTGTTTCCCTATCATACTTTCAATGTCTGAGGAGTGAATAATTATGCCCCAGATTTCATTCCTGAATTTGGTAGAATGAATTTTCTCTTTTTTTCCTCTGTCAGTTTAGCTAAAATACTAAAATAAGAATTAAAAAATTTAAAAACATGTTAGGAATTTATGAATACTTTTGTTATAACAGTAGGCTTTCTGAATCAATAAGAAAAACTTATAGAACTGATATAAAATGCCAGTAAATATTTGAAAAACTATTATTAAACTTTTATAAAAATAAAATTTAAATTGAAACATTATTTTCACCTATGCATATATACTTAAAAATTCCATTGTTTTTGAAAATGGGAGCTCTTATATTGAAAATACGTGTAAAGCAGTTTTTTTTTTAAGTCTGCAGATCAATTGATTCTACAATTCCACTTTTTGTAAGCAGCTCTAAGGAATTCTTAGAAATATTTATACATCAGTAAGCTTGCATAGTATTATTTATAGAGTAGAAAATTTTTAAAAAACTGAAATTTAAACTCTAGGGAAAGTTTAACATATGAAAGAATATTATGTATGATGGTTTTGTTAATGTGTCAGTTTAGCAAGGATGAATTATTACATTTCACAGAATTCTTTTTTTCATGTTTCTGGTGAGAATGGGACACAAAGGAGATTCTCAAAGAATTTTGGAAGGTAGAAGAGAAGCATCCATTTTGTAGCACACATACGTTGTTGCTGATCAACTGCTTTGGTATGAAACATACCTGGGGTCACAAATACCTTTTTTGGAGTTAAATTTTTTATTTTAATTCTTAAGTTGTTTCAAAATCCAGGTCATGGTAAACATTAAATTAACCAAAATTATAAAAGAATTGTAATAAAATAAATGCTTCCATTATAAGAAATTTATTATGCTAATAACAAAATTAAAAGATGATAAAGGGTAACACTAATTTCCTAAGATACAGTTTCTTTTTTTTTTTAAATTTTATTTATTTATTTATTTAGAGGGAGACAGTACAAATTGGGGGGCAGGGGGAGAAGGAGAAGCAGACTCCCCGCTGAGCAGGGAGCCTTACATGGGGCTCGATCCCAGGACCCTGGGATCAGGACCTGAGCTGAAGGGAGATGTTCAACCGACTGAGCCACCCAGGTGCCCAATACAGTTTCTTCTATACAGATGGTATCCACAGGTTCAGGACACAGAGCTGCAGCTGGAAACAGACCAATTTTTTTCTGGATGAGTTCGTGATAAAATAACCCATAGTACCACTCTCACCTCTGATATATCACACAATGACCAAGATAACTAGAACTCTGGAAATAGTAAACAGAAGAGTGATTACTAGGAGCAGGATTTTAAGTAAAATGCATGTGGTCCAGAACATCGAAAGTTTGCCAAATTAAATTTGGTACATTGGTGTTCATGTTCATTTGATACCCAAACAAAATGTATGTGGTCAGTCAGTTATCCCTGACATAGTCTCAGTATGGCTTATAATTACTCTATCTTCCTCTGGGTCCTCCTTCAGCTTCCTGACTCCTGGGTTGGGTATGTGGGTTTAGATTCATTAGGAAGTTCCCTTGCTTCTGCAAGACACTCTTCTTATCAAGGTCACAGGCAATAAGTCCAGACATAGGTTTCAATCTGTCCTCATGCAGCTCATGCTTAGGGCTGCAGCTTGCTCATGGTCTCCTCTTTCTTACTACATGGCTGTGGACCTCAGGCTCCATTATCAGACACAAAGACAATAGCCTTGCAGACACTGCTGAACTACATCTCAGGTTTCATTAGGCAATTCCCCATAAAAGATAGGTAAATAATAAATACACACACACACACACACACATGTAGGTATCTAGATATACATTTACTGATTAAATCTCCTGGCTCTGTCTCTGTGGATGAACCCTGATTGATACATTATTCAAGCAATAATATTTTTAAAGGAATGTTACTGATATAATATTTAGTGAGAATATAGCAGGGAAAGTGCCATATGAAGAATGATTCCTGAAAAATCTAAAGCCAATTTGATGAAATTAACACAATGTTAAGTGTATTTGTTATGGATTGAATTATGCCCAGCCCAAATTCATATGTTGAAATACTAACCATTCCCTTTTGTACCTCTGAATTAGACCTTATTTGGAGCCACCATGTTTCATACGTAATCAAGTTAAAATGAAGTCCTTAGGATGGACCTTATAAAAAATGGAAATTTGAAGGCAACACACACAGTGAGAACGTTATGTGAATCTCAAGGCAGATTGAGGTGATATATCTACAAGCCAAGGAAAACAAAAATGCAGATAACCAGCCAGTTATCTGAAAAAGAGTGAGGTAAACAGTAGATTGTTTTTCACCATTCTCAGAAGAAATAAACCTTCTTTATCCCTGATTCTACCCTTCAGACTGTGAAACAATGAATTTCTGTTGTTTAAGCCATGGTACCTTGTTAAGGCAGCCCTAGCAAACAAAACTGTATTTATGTATGGATTTTTAAATTATTCTTTTATTTATTTTTTAAAGATTTTTATTTATTTATTTATTAGAGCATAAGTAGGGGGAATGGCAGAGGGAGAAGGAGAATCTGCAGGCTCCCTCCCTCAGCAGGGAGCCCAGTGCAGGGCTCAGTCACAGGATCCTGGGATCATGACCTGAGCCAAAGGCAGATGCTTAACTGACTGAGCCACCCAGGTGCCCCTAAATTTTACTTTTAAAACGATTTTTTGTGTACTTCGAGGAGTACAGTTTTCTTTTACAATTTCAAGAATGAAAGTAATGTTGATTGACTTGATGTTTTATTAAGCACTTCTAGCAAACAACAGAATTCTGGCAAATATTTAATTGATAGTGGAGAATTTGTTATTTTCCTGAAAGAAAATTTTTCAGTGTTGACATATTCATGTAAATAAAGTGTGGGCCTCTACATTTTTCAATTTAAGCAGATGACATTAATGATGCCATAAAATATCTACATTTAAGTCAATTATTTATTTGTTTCATCTAATTAAGACCCCTTTGTGTTGTATTAATTTTGCTGCCACACTAAAATTGCCTACATTATTATGATTTCTTATTAAATGGCAAGATGTTTTAAAACACTCTGCCTCTGCATGCCTTTAAAGAAGGCATGAAACTTTTACATCAGGTTTGTTGTTATTAGTAAGCCTTATTGGGCCTCTAGATTTTCTTATTTTCTGTGTGTTCTCCTTTTTGTTTTTTGAATTTTTTTGAAACTTATTTAGGTTGTGTGTTTGTATTTCTAGAATTCTGATCCTCAAATCCAAGTTCTTTCTGCTTCAAATTTTATGTTAGATGTCTGAAATGTACACTTTAGGTATGTTGCTCCACATTGTCCACAACAATAACTTGTATCTAATAAGTTCTGATTACTTTCTGCTTTTATTATAAAGATAATCTATAGGAAGCCTAACAACTATCTGATGATGACTATTTTGTAAGGAATAATTGTTACTTAAAAAGTTTTTTTTTCCCCTGATGATCAAGTCTGGTGTAGATACCAATAACAGCACACAGAGATGTATAAAGTGAAAAAGATGTATTATACTCACATGTCCTGGAAAAGGGAGGTACTGCATTCCCAGAGGACCAAACAGAGAGTACTCAAAATCTCAAAGCATAGTTTCCCAGGCTAAATACACAGAAACACAGAGAGAATGCGAGAGCATGGGGGAAAGCTAAAAAACTGCTAGACAGCAGCTGTTACTGGGTGTCAAGGTGGAATGGCATTGCAGCATGTGGTCAGTGTGCTTGTTGGTTAATTTAAATGTACCTGGCTCAACAGGAAGGGGCTATCTCAGAGCAAAATGGAGATGTCATCATGAGGCTTATTGCTTGGTGCAAACGTTTAATCTGTTGAGTGTAGCGCATACTCAGAGAAATTAGGTAAAGAGTCAAAGAGAAGTGGGCAGCAGAAGGACATTGACAAACATTTTACCCTTACATCATAGTGACAAAATTCAAAGGCTTTGTAAATACTGTTAACTTAAAATAAGGTAATATGGTGTGGGCTTTAAATCTAGTGACTAGTGTTCTTATGAAGAAAGTGGGATTTGTACATGCAGTGACACACACATACACTTAGGGAAGATTGCCATGTGAAAAAAGTGGTAGAAATTGGAGGTCTGCAGCTATAAGCCGAGGAATGTCAAGGATTGCCAGCAACCATCAGAAGCTAAGAAAAGGGAGGACCAACAGAGCACTCCACTCAAGAAGTGTAGGGAACTGTGGGCCTTACTTGAAGCCATTCTGAACTGGTGTGCAGGTTTTTTCCAGATCCCAGTGAAAAGGGAGCCCCTGGGTTGTGCCTCCAAGTAGAAACTGAGATAAGGCTATTCTTTGAAGGAGAAAGAGAAAGTTCCTCCTGAGCACTCAAAGGGGATTTAGAAATCCCTGAAATTGGCTGTAGAATTTCAGAGCAAACCTGTGGCCCAAGAGAATCCATTCACAGCTCCCCGTACTGAGAAGGAAGACACTGTGGTGGCCTTCTCAGAATTTCTTCTCAGTGCCTATGGCTCCTTGTGTATCCTCATGGTGATGGTGGGTTCCCCTGAGCCATGGACAGTATGAAGCTTGGAGAAGAAAAAACTGTGAGAGCAAGCCAGACTGCTACTACTTAGCTGGACCTTCTGAAGTACTCAGTGGTATTATTTTTGCAGCTATAATTTCTTTGGTTTCAAAAAATAAAGTGTAGTATTTCATTATTAAAAAATACAGGGCAGAAGAGTCAAGAAGAAGCATTTGAGTCTGACAGTTAAGGACAATTTATACTCCAAAAGATAAGGAAAAAGTTAAACATGGTTTTGAATTTAGTTAATACAGTAAGTAGAAAGGGGTGCTAATATAGATAATGTCAAGTTACTCACATTTTCTTGGTTATATCGGAATCATCATCATTAGGTAAAATTGATTGAGGTGAATTTAAAAAATAAAATGGAAATGGGGACAGTGGTACAGGGCCTGTGAGTAAAATCAAGATGCAAGAATCCTGACCACAAAAAAGATGTTATTAATATGGAAGCTGAAAGTTGATTGATACTGTTTTATGTTCATACGGTGTTGAAAATACGGACTAGAGGTATCTTTGGAAATGTGTTTTCTGTTTGCCATGTTTAGTTATAGGAGAAAAAAAACTGTAAGCATATTACAATTCTGTAAATGAATGGCTCTTATTGAACCATGAAGAATCTTTGAATACCATAGCCAGTTATTTCTTGAGTGGGATACTTAAAGACCCATTCATATGCCCATGAACACTTGAAATTTTACTGGACAATTGAGAAGTAATCCTTGACTACTTTAACTTCTACTTTCTTATTCAAGGGAATAAAGATAGCAATGAAAGTAAAAGAACGAGTCTGTCAATATATATAAATGTAAATATTTGTACATATACTCACATACACAAATGCACTTCAAAATATTAAACATGGAGTTAAGTTCTATTGTATTCACAATGGTAAGATCTCTGTATATAAAGGGGTCACATTTGTTTGACAGGCAGAAATAAAAATAAACCCCTTGAGATAAATATATTAACAAAGTATATTCAGTGTTCTATTATAATGTCAAGAAGGTTCAAATCTCTTTTGAGGGTCAATTACGGAATTTTCACCATGGCAGGGGCAAATGATTTGAACATATATCTGTTTGCTAGCTTTCAATCTGTCTGTTCTTCTGGATTCTATAAGTGCAGGAGCCATGCCCCCTCTGTCTGTCATTGTATACTCATTGCATAGAACAACCTGTCAGATAGCTATTAAGTCAGTATTTATAGTGTAGGTGAGTAAATCATCTAAAAGAAATCAATAGTATGTTAGAATGAGGCCTCCATAATTTATATATATATTTTTAAAAAGTTAAGTTTTTATCACTAACTTCTGATGCCAAAATCAGATGAAGTTTTTATTACTGTGTACCATGATTATAGCAGTAAGTTCTCTTAGTGTTATTTCTCTCTCTTATCCCCTGGAGAATAGCTGTTTTTATTGCATATAGCATAAAATTAAAAAAAAAGTTTAGGTGATAAGCCATTACAATCTACTACATTACACGTTTCCTAATGTATTTCACACTGTATTTTCCCTAAGTCCCTTAATTCTAATCAAATTGCTTTTCTCATTTTCTCTATTCAAAGCCACATATATTTATTTCTCCCAAATATTTTTCACAACATTCCATAGTCTTTTTGGAAAATTGTGTTTTGGTTTTTCACTCATCAGAATTCTTCTCTGTCAAGACCTGGTTAAGGACTTGCTTCCAGATGAACCTTCCCCAGCATGCTCTAGTGATCAATTCTCAAACTTCTCAAATTCCCAAAATTTCTCTAGCACTTGTAGTTTATACCATTTACTTTATCATATGCTGCATTGGATAATTGTTCATCTCTTTAAGTGTGTAAGGACTATATCCTCCACCAAAATATTGTCAACATAAGTAAGGAATCCATACACACACACACACACGTATAACATAAAGACTCAGTGTATTTATTTAGAGTGATAGAATTGGGGCACCTGGGTGGCTCATTTGGTTAAGTGGCCAATTCTGGATTTCAGCTCAGGTCGTGATCTCAGGGTGGTGAGATCGAGCCCTGCATCAGGCAGAGAGTTGGAGCCTGCTTGAGAGTCTCTCCTTCTCCCTCTGCTCTTCCCCATGATTGTGTGCTCTCTCTCTTTCTCAAATAAATAAATAAATCTTAAAAAAAAATAGTGATTGTATTGAACTGCTCAACTGCCATACCATAAATGAAATAAATTTGAGAATCAGAGAAACAAAAGGGTTTTTAAAGCACTATTCCACACATCATTAGAGTCAACAAAGGAATTGTAATCAATGTTAAATAACTTGCATAGCATCCAATTCTAAACATCAGTTCTCAGACAGTGAAGTTGATTCTGACGCTATCTGAATGATTCATTCCAGTGACCACATAAAGAAAGATGTGCCCTGCTTGCCTCTTTTTTTCCCATCCCACTTAGTTCTCTCTCTTCCACTCAATGGAGAAGAGACCTTTCAAGGTGACAGAATCCATAGTGATAGTTAAAACCAGTATTGAAAAAATCCTAGGAATGTCCTATTTCTTTTCCAAGCACAAGGGCATATTCATATGTCTCAATACTTAAATCATTGAGTTAACAATTTTGAAACTTAGGTGTAATATGATATATAGAGTAAGGCAGAGAGGGAGAGAAATTGTATTTCTGTAATTTAATATATGAAAAATATATTTTGAAAAATTTTTTGAAAAATGTCTTAATTTTTGTTAAGTGCATCATTAGGGAAATACTGTATCTGAAAAAGTTCAAAGGTCTTGCATGAACATTTTACACATAAAGTCAGGGGCTTCAGGTTGCACTGATAATTCTGCTGTGAAATTCCTTGAGCGAAAATTTGAATTTTTAAGTTAATGAAACAACTTAAAGTATCATACAACTCTAAAACCTACCCTCTACAAATACCTTTTTGGAGGAAAACAAAAAACTTTCATGGACAAGACATAACAGATTTCTTGTCACACATAAAGTTTAAGATGTCTTTAAAGATTTTATTTTTATTTATTTATTTATTTGAGAAAGAGAGAGGGAGAGAAAGAGAGAGAGGGCACAAGCAGGGGGAGCAGCAGAGGAAGAGGAAAAAGCAGGCTCCCTGCTGAGCAGGGAGGCCGATGTGGGGCTTGATCCCCAGAACCCCGGGATCATGACCTGATCCAAAGGCAGAGGCTTAACGAACTGAGTCACCCAGATGCCCTGATTAAGATGTCTTTAATTCTACTAAGAGGATTAAAGATTTTACTTTACTTTGAAGTACAGATTTTACAGGCTCACTCATAACCTCTTTAAACTCATAAGGGGTATTTAATAAATTTATGTTGAATGAATCAATTATTTTATATTTTCTAGTTTCAAGAGAAAGGACATTTTTAGTTCAAAATATTTACTAAAATTGGTCATTTTGGAACTACATTTCAATAGTATATTGATTCAAAATAGTAACTAGACAGATTAGTCATCTAAAACTGCTAAAAGCATTTCTTTTTACCTTAATATTATTTAAATAGAAGAATTACAAAATGTTGGACCTATATGACAATATGTCTAATTTGTCAACACTGACATTTCTTTGGACATAGTATTTGATAATCAAACAAAATATTTTTAATATTTGTTAAATATGTCATATCGCTTATGAATTTTAAAAATTTAACAAGTAGAATGTATAAATGTATAGGTAGTAAACATAATTTTTTAGATTGGTTCAGAGAATTCTTCCACAATCACACTATCGTTAGTCAAAATCATGCTATTTTTAGTCAGAAATCAGCTGATTTTTGGTAACTGCAAAATAGTGGTTTTCATATTTTCTAAAGCAAATTACTTCATTCAGATAAAATTACACTGAAGCCTTTGTTATAAAGTAGCTGATACTCTGATCAAGAGCATAGGGACAAAACTTATTAATAGTTTAAAAACTATATTATGTAGAAGCTTAACATTCTGTTACAAGGTACAGGGAATTAATTTTTAATAAAAACTGTTATATTCATGTAAGCCTTGTGTTTATTTTATTGTGTAAGTATTGTATATATTATATATATTTCCAGAAAAAATTCTGTCTTAAATATATTTTGTTATTTAATACACAGATTTATGATACTAATATATAAAATTATCTTGAGTTGTCACATGCAATTTTATTGTTCTATTTATCCATTCACTTAATTTTATTAGTATATTTTATTGGTATATGCATGTTTATAAATAGAAGTGGAAAAATATTCAGATTTTTCCCTGTATATTTTTATTTATTTATTTATTTATTTATATTTGAGCATAGTTGACATCTAGTGTTATATTAGTTTCTTTTTTTTAAGTCTTTGTCAGCTTTTATTTATTTCAAGTTTTTATTTAAATTCTAGTTAGTTAACATATAGTGTAATATTAGTTCCAGGGGTAGAATTTAGTGATTCATCACTTATATATAACACCCAATGCTCATCACCACAAGTACTCTCCTTAATACTCATCACCCATTTAGCCCATCCCCTGCCCACCTCCCTTTCAGCAACCCTCAGTTTGTTCTCTAAGAGTCAATTTTATGGTTTACCTCTCTCCTCTCTCTTTTTTCCCCCACGTTCATTTGTTTTGTTTCTTAAATTCTACAGGAGTAAAATCATATGGTATTTTTCTTTCTCTGACTGACTTTTCTCACTTAGGATAATACACTGTAGTTCCATCCATGTTGTTGCATATGGCAAAATTTCATTCTTTTTGATCGCCCATTGTGTATATATACCACATCTTTTTTTTTTTTTTAAGATTTTATTTATTTATTTGAGAGAGAGAGAATGAGAGAGAGCACATGAGAGGGGTTAGGGTCAGAGGGAGAAGCAGACTCCCTGCCGAGCAGGGAGCCTGATGCGGGACTCGATCCCGGGACTCCAGGATCATGACCTGAGCCGAAGGCAGTCGCTTAACCAACTGAGCCACCCAGGCGCCCCTATACCACATCTTCTTTATCGGTTCATCAGTCGATGGACATTTGAGCTCTTTCCAAAATTTGAGTGTTGTTGTGAATGCTGCTGTAAACATTGGGGTGCACATAGCCTTCCGAAACAGTATTTTTGTATCCTTTAGGTAAATACCTAGTAGTGCAATTGCACTGTTCTATGATATTTTTAACTTTCTGGGGTACCTCCATACTGTTTTCCACAGTGGCTGCACCAGTTTGTATTCCCACCAACAGTGCAAGAGAGTTCCCCTTTCTCCGCATCCTTGCCAACACCTGTTGTTTCTTGTGTTGTCAATTTTAGCTATTCTGACAGGTGTGAGATGGTATCTCATCATGGTTTTGATTTGTATTTCCCTGATGATGAGTGATGTTGAGCACCTTTTCATGTGTCTGTTAGCCATCTGTATGTCTTCTTTGGAAAAATGCCTATTCGTGTCTTCTGCCTATTTTTAACTGGATTGTTTATTCATTGGGTGTTGACTTTGATAAGTCCTTCATAGATCTTGGATACTAACCCTTTATCAGATATGCCATTTGTAAATATCTTCTCCCCTTATGAAAGTTGCCTTTTAGTTTTGTTGATTGTTTCCTTCTCTGTGCAGAGCTTTTTATCTTGATGAAGTCCCAATAGTTCATTTTTGCTTTTGTTTCCCTTGTCTCTGGAGATGTGTCTAGTAAGAAGTTGCTATGGACCATGTCAAAGAGGTTGCTATCTGTGTTCTCCTCTAGTATTTTAGTGGTTTCCTGTCTCACATTTAGATGGTTATGTCTCACATTTAGATCTTTCATCCATTTGAATTTATTTTTGTGTATGGTGTAAGAAAGTGGTTGTTTCATTCGTCTGCATGTTTCTGTCCAGTTTTCCCAATACCATTTGTGAAGAGACTGTTTTTCTTTTTTCTTTTTTTTTTTAAGATTTTATTTATTTGAGACAGAGAGAACACAAGCAGTGAGGAGAGTCAGAGGGAGAGGGAGAAGCAGACTCCCTGCTGAGCAGGGAGCCAAATGTGTGGCTCCATCCCCGGACCCTGAGATCATGACCCAAGCCGAAGGCAGACAGACACTTAACCAGCTGAGCCACCCAGTCGCCCCAAGGCTGTTTTTACATTGATTATCATTTCCTGCTTTGTCAAAGATTAGTTGGCCATATAGTTGTGGGTCCATTTCTGGGTTTTTTATTCTGTTCCATTGATCTGTGTGTCTGTTTTTGTGCCAGTACCATACCATCTTGATGACTACAGCTTTGAAAATTGGCTTGAAGTCCAGAATTGTGATGCCTCCAGCTTTGCTTTTCTTTTTCAAGATTGCTTTGGCTATTTCAGGTCTTTTGTGGTCCCATACAAATTTTAGGATTGTTTGTTCTAGCTCTGTGAAAAATGCTGGTGGAATTTGGTAGGGATTGCCATTAAATGTGTAGATTGCTTTGGGTTGTATAGACATTTTAACATTATTTGTTCTCCCAATCCATGAGCATAGAATATTTTCCCTATTCATTGTGTCATCTTCAATCTCTTTTATAAGTGTTCCACAGTTTTCAGAGTACAGATCTTTTACCTCTTTGGTGAGACTTATTCCTAGGTATCTTATGGTATTTGGTGCAGTTGTAACTGGGATTGATTCCTTGATTTCTTTTTCTGCTTGTGCATTATTGCTGTATAGAAATGCAACAGATTTCTATACATTGATGTTGTATCCTACAATTTTACTGAATTCATGAGTCAGTTCTAGCAATTTTTTGGTGGAGTCTTTCGAATTTTTTACATAGAATGTCATGTTATCTGTGAATAGTGAAAGTTTGACTGTTGCTTGCCAATTTGGATGCCTTTTATTTCCTTTTGTTGTCTGACTGCTGAGGCTAGGATTTCCAGTACTATGTTAAATAACGGTGGTGAAAGTGGATACCCCTGTGTTGTTCTTGACCATAGAGGAAAAGCTCTCAGTTTTTCCCCTTTAAGGATTATATTACCTGTGGGTTTTCATATATGACCTTTATGATGTTGACATATGTTCCCTCTATCCCTACTTTATTGAGGGTTTTTATCAAGAATGGGTGCTGTACTTTGTCAAATAATTTTTCTACATCTATAGAGAAGATTATATGGTTCTTATCCTTTCTTTTATTAATGTGGCATGTCACATTGATTTGTGAATATTAAATCACCTTTGCAACCCAGGAATAAATCCCATTTGATCATGGTGAATGATTCTTTTAATGTACTGTTGGGTTTGATTTGCTAGTATTTTTGCTGAAAATTTTTGCATCCATGTTCATCAGGGATATTGGCTTGTAGTTCTCTTTTTTAATGGGATCTTTGGTATTGAAAGCAAGGTAGCAGTGGCCTCATAGAATGAGTCTTGAAGTATTGCTTCCATTTCTATTTTTTGGAACAGTTTGAGAAGAATAGGTATTCTTTAAATGTTTGGTAGAGTTCCCCTGGAATGCCATCTGGCCCTGGACTTTTGTTTGTTCGGAGATTTTTTTTTTTTTTTTTTTTAAGATTTTATTTATTTATTTGAGAGAGAGAGAATGAGAGACAGAGAGCATGAGAGGGAGGAGGGTCAGAGGGAGAAGCAGACTCCCTGCCGAGCAGGGAGCCTGATGTGGGACTCGATCCCGGGACTCCAGGATCATGACCTGAGCCGAAGGCAGTCGCTTAACCAACTGAGCCACCCAGGCGCCCCTGTTCGGAGATTTTTGATTGCTGATTGAATTTTATTGCTAGTTAATCAGTCTGTTCAAGTTTTCTAATTTTTCCTATTTCAGTTTTGGTAGTTTATATGTTTCTAGGAATTTATCCATTTCTTCCAAAATGTCCAATTTTTTGGCAAATAATTTTTCATAATATTCTCTGATAATTGTATTTCTGTGGTGTTGGTTGTGATCTCTCCTCTCTCATTTGTGATTTTATTTATTTGGGTCCTTTCTTTTTTCTTTTTGATAAGTCTGGTTAGGGATTTCTCAATTTCTAAAATTTTTTCAAGGAACCAGCTGCTGTTGTCATTGTTCTCTACTACTGTTTGTTTCTATATCATTTATTTCTGCTCTAATCTGTATTATTTCCATTCTTATGCTGGTTTTAGGTTTCATTTGTTGATCTTTTTCTATCTCCTTTAGGTGTAAGGTTCAGGTTTTTTTATTTGAGACTTTTCTTGCTTCTTCATGTAGGCCTGTATTGCTATATACTTCCCTCTTATGCCTGCTTTTGCTGCATCTCAGAGGTTTTGGACCATCATGTTTTCATTTTCATTTGTTTCCATGTTTTTAAATTTTTCTTTTTTAATTTCCTGAATGACCCATTCATTCTTTATTAGAATTTTCTTTAACCTCTGTGTATTTGTGATCTTTCCAAATTTTTTCTTTTGGTTCAAGTTTTATAGTGTTGTGGTCAGAAAATATGCATGGTATGATCTCAGTCTTTTTGTACTTGTTGAGCCCTGATTTGTGATCCAGTATGTGATCTCTTCTGGAGAATGTCCCGTGTGTACTGGAAAAGAATGTTTATTCTGCTGTGTTAGGATGAAATGTTCTGAGTATATCTTTTAAATCCATCTGGTCCAGTGTGTCATTCAAAGCCACTATTCCCTTGTTGATTTTTTGTTTAGATGATCTATTGCTGTAATTGGTATGTTAAAGTCCCATACTATTATTGTATATTTATCAATGAGTTTCTTTGTGTTTGTTATAAATTGTTTTACATATTTGGGTGCTCCTAAGTTGGGGGCATATATATTCATATTTGTTAGATCTTCTTGTTGGATGGACCCTTTTATTATGTTTTAGTGTCCTTATCTCTTGTTACAGTCTTTGGTTTAAAATCTAGTTTGTCTGATATAAGTACGGCTACTTCAGCTTTCTTTTGACATTCATTAGCATGATAAATAGTTCTCTATTCCCTCACTTTCAATCTGCAGGTATCTGTAGGTCTCAAATGAGGCTTTTATAGGCAATATATAAATGGATCTTGTTTTTTTTTTTTTTTTTTTTTAATCCATTCTGATAACTTGTGCCTTTTGTTTGGAGCATTTAGTCCATTTATGTTCAGAGTGATTATTGATAGATATGAATTTAGTGCCATTGTATTTCTTGTTAAGACGTTATATCTGGAAATATCCTCTGTTCCTTTCTAGTCTTTGTCACTTTTAGTCTTTCCCACTCAGAGTCCTGTTTAATATTTCCTTCAGGGCTAGTTTAGTGGTCACGTACTCTTTTAGTTTTTGTCTGGGAAACTCTTTATCTTTCCTTCTATTCTAAATGACAACTTCACTGGATATAGTATACGTGGCTGCCTATTTTTCCCATTCAGCACCTTGAATATAACATGCTACTCTCTTCTGGCCTGGCAAGTTTATTTGGACAGGTCTGTTGCTAACCTTATTTGTCTTCCCTTGTAATTTAGGAATATCTTTTCTTTTGCTGCTGATTTTTTTCTTATCCTTATATTCTGCAACTTTTACTATGATGTGTGTCTTGTTGTTGTCCTGCTTTTGTTGATTTTGATGGGATTTTTCTGTGTCTCCTGGATTGGATGTCTGTTTTCTTCCCCAGATTAGTGAAGTTTTCTGCTGTAATTTGCTCAAATAAACCTTCTGTCCCTTTTTCCCTCTCTTCTTCTGGGACTCCTATGATATGAATGTTATTATGTTTTGTGGAGTCTCTGAGTTCCCTAAGTCTACATTCGTGATCCAAGATTTTTCTTTCCCTCTCCTTTTCAGCTTCATTATTTTCCATAATTTATTTTTCTATAGTACTTATTTTTCCCTCTGCTTCTTACATCCTTGTGGTCATACATCCAGTTGGGTTTGCATCTCAGTTGTAGCATTTTTTTTTTTTTTTTTGGCTTAGCTAGGTTTTAGGTCTTTTATTTTTGTGTTAAAGGACTCCCTGGTGTCTTTTATGCTCTGCTTAATCCCAGCTATTGTCCTGATGATTATTGCTTTAAATTCTGGATCAGTCATATTACTTATATCTGTTTTGAGCAGATCCCTGGCCATGACATTTCGTTCTTTCTTTTGGGATGAATTCCTCCCTCTTGGCATTTTGTCTGGGTCTGTGTCTTCTTCTCTCTGTTAGGAAAGCCTGTTATGTTTCCTGCTCCCGAGAGTAATGTTTTTATTAAGAAGAGGTCATATACTGTCCAGGACCTGTTGCTTCAGGAAGTGTTTCTGATGTATGCTGTGTGCACTCTGCTACTGTGTTTTGTCTGCTCCTTCCCTCAGGTCTGTTGTCTGCAGAGTTTTTCATTGTCTGTAGTGGAGAGCGTTTGGACCTTGGCCGGAGTGTAGCAAGTTTTAAGTAGGTGTGCTCTGGTCTGCTTGTTAAAAGAGACCCGATGTTCTTTCACTAGAGCTACGCACTCTATGGTCAGTAACCTTGGTGCATGGGGAGCATTTGTGTTGTTCTTCTAGGGGATGGGCCCACTGCTCTGGTTCTCAGGCACACTTGCTCTAATAAAGAAGCACCTGAGGAGTGCAGGGTAGAGGTGGGGGGTTGGTGTAAGTCGCATAGGCTGCCACTGTTGGTGCTGTGCTGCTTACTGAAGTTAGTTTATGCTGAGTGCGGGGGTAGAGAAATATCGCCAGTTGGAAGTTCACGCTCACCACTGTCTAGGAAACCCTCCCAGAAAGGCGAACAGTCTCCCCTCTGTGTCCCAAGAGTCCCTCAGATCCCTGCCTTCGTCCTGTCTATGTCAGGCCTATCTCCCCTCCTGGCAGTGCAGTACACCTATGTTTTATCCCAGGCAGGCAGGCTGAGCTTTTAAGCTACAGACTTTAGGGACCTGGTATGGTGCGGACCCATGGTCCTCTGGGGGAGGGTGTTGCCATGCCGTGGCTGGTACATACAGGTTTGTCCCAGAAGGGGACATTGCTCAGGAGTTTGGAGTTTGGTGTAAAGCTCAACAAAAAGTTGGTGTCCAGGTTAGCTGCCCTCACAGGTGTCTCTGAGACTATGCTGAGGAGTAGGGGACGGAAATGGCACCCACCAGCTCTTTTGTCCCAGAGAGGCAATGCCACCTCTCCCAGACGCATGCCAAGAAGGGGGAACCCTCTCTTTGGTGTGTCCCAGGGGATCCTCAGATTGTGCTGTCTGCTCCCGGGCTTCTGCCCTTCTTCTCCACAGGAGTACTGCAGTGCCTCCTGGGCTCAACACCAGCCACAGCCCAGACCTCTAAACTCCAGTCTTTGAGCCCTACCGGTTGTAAAAACTCGATAATCAGTCCCTCTCATTTTCCCAGGGGCTTTGGGGAAGTGTTTTCCTTGTGCGGTCCCCTATGTGCTCCTCTCTCTCTCCTCTCACCTCTCTCTTCTGTGATTAGGGCTCCCTTTGCTCCTCAGCACCCAGGATACTTTTTCCCCAAAATCATGTCTCTATACCTCCTACCTTCCACAATGTGGCCTCTTCTCTCCCTCTAGTTGTGCAGTTCGTCTGTCAGTCCTCAGATCAATTTCTTGTTTATTCAGAATGATCTGATATATATCTAGCTGTGCTTGAGTGACAAGGCAAGCCTAGGATCCTCCTACTATTCCACCATCTTCCCAACCTCCCTTTTCAATGTTACCTTACATAATTTCACACATACAACATAGTGATTCAACAAGTTTGTATTTTGTGCTATGCTCACCATAAGTATACTACCAACCATACATATTATTTAAATTATAATTAAGAGTTGCTAACCCCAAAGTCTTCATAATTAAATATTAATAGCTCTCACAGGCCGTATCTGTGCAGAACTGAAATTATGCTGTTAAAATATAATTTTAAAGAAGTTCAATCATGATAATTTTTGTTGAGTGTATGGTCATATATGTTTATGTGTGTATATATATAAATTGTTGTTAATGGAATTTTCTTTTGTTTATAATCAAGCTATTAATTCTGAGATTGTATGTTTCCAAATTTCTTAAACAGATCCAAAGATGGTATCTCACTAATTTAATTTTCAGGAAATACTATATTTTTGTTCTTTTGTTTTATCCTTTTTAAATGACCACTTCTCTATCATCCATTTTGAACAGAAAATATTAAAATTTTCAGCAAAGGAAATAGTTTTCATTTCTTTTGTGAATTATGATCTCTTGGTAATGGCTTCTTTTAGGTTTTGAATGATTTTCAGGTGGTGTCCAGGCTCAAAATGAAATGTTTCATAATTTTATCTCTACTTGATATTAAATGCTGTAAATAAAATATCCATAGAATGTAGAAAAAAGATAATCAGATACAAATTAAACTTACTACAATATGTTATATGTGCATATATATGCTTATGTATATATATCAGCTCCTTTATTATAAACAATCTGAGTTATAGCAATGATAAAGGCCTCTGCGTTTCCAGACTAAAATCCGTGCAGTATATTTCTGAGCTTTCTGCTTGGATTTTACAGAACAATAGTGCCACAGAACAGTAGTGTCCACAGCCTTTGATAAATGTTTGCACTAATCCTTTTTTGAAAAATTCATTTTATTTTAAACCTCAGGGATTTTTACATATCATTTATAAGTCAAGTAAACAGTTTTCAATCAAGAAAGTACTCAAAAAAAAGTAACCATGGGAAGAATCAACAGAGGAAATGGAAAATTGTGACAGATCATCAAAGCCTTCTAGATATTGCACATAATAAACCCAATATGTCAGATAGATGTATTTGAAGAATAAGAGGCAAGCTCTAAAATATTTTGAGTGTAAAAAATTGTGTAACAATGAACATACAGAATGAACAGACTTGACAAAGCATAAAACAGACCTTCTAAAATGAACAATAAGGATGTGATAAAGGCCTTTTAAAAATAAAAAGTGCATTTATAGATTTCAACTTCTCATGATAGTATATCAGATACCTTAGAATTAATGGAGAGAAAAACTAGAAACTCTGGGCTAAAAATAAAAACTAGAAATGCTGGACCAGTTGCATCTGCTTCATGGCCTCAGGGAGTTCACAACACAGTAAAGATTTATTTACCTGGACAGTAGTTAAGAGATGATAGAACCCAGGCAGTTGAGGGTAATATTTAGAGTGGTATATACCCTCTAGACTTTATCCAGTTTTATAATATATGGCTGAAAGGCTGAGCATCCCTTACATCAGCCTCCTTAGGCTAGTTCAGGGTTTCTGAACCTCAGCACTATTTACATTTTGGGCCAGATAATTCTTTGTTGTGGGGCATGTCCTGTGATTTCCAGGGTATTTAGTACCATAACCTGTTCTCTATCCACTGGATGCCAGTAGCACTTTCCCAACTGTGCCAACCAAATTGCCAACACACATTGTCAAATGTTCCCTGGGTTTGTCAGGTGGGAGCAAAAAATCACTCCCTCTTCAAAGCCCCCTGCTCATTAGAACCACTAGGCTAGAGGAAAAGGTGTTGGCAACCACAGTCTGGCAAAAGAATGGGCACTAGTGTAAAGTTCCTGGTTTGGATTAGGAAGGTAAAGAATTGTACTCCAGGAGGAAGGAAAACTGGAAATACACATCAATTGTAGAGTTCCTTCGATTCCAAATCATTTCAGTGCCTTACTGGTTTGAAGTATTCTGAGATGTCTAGTGCAAAAAAGGCAAATAGCAGAAAAAAGATTGAAAGTCCTCTATGAAGGAATATACCATTATATTAAGCCTTACAATATTTCTAACAACCACAATTTTCAACTTTTATAAGTCTTGAGATTATATTTGTAAATTCACATACAGTTGTTACAAGTAATATAAGAGTATCCTGCATACTCTTTACCCTGTTTCAACCAGTGGTACCATTTTGTAAAACTATAGTGTAATGTCACATCCAGGTAATTGACATTGATACAATCCATTATTCAGATCTCCCAGTTTTACTAGTACTCCTGTGTGCATGTGTGTGTGTTCACTTGTACTGAGATCTGTGCTGTTTCAATGCATGCATAGTTCATGTATCCACCATCACAGTTACTATAAAATACTGTCACCACACAGATTTCTACTGTTGAGTTTTTATATCTACCTCTCGTTCCCCTCCCTTATCCCATTGCTCACACCTAACAACACTAATTTGTTCCCCATTTCTATAATTTTGTAATTCTATGAATGTTACATAAATGGAATCATACAGTAATTTTTTGACTTTGGTTTTCTTTACTCATAATTTCCTCAGATTCATCCAAGCTCCTGTGTATTTTCACTAGTTTGTTCCTTTTCATTGCTTAGTATTTCATGGTATGAATTCCTAGTTTGTTTAACCACTCAGCATTCAAACAATATTTGGTGAATTTCAAGTTTGAGACTATTAACTTTACATATGCTAGGATATATGGAATTTTATAAGAGCCTCAAAACCATTTTACAGAGTGTGCTTTTTTACTTTCCCAACAATATGATCCAGTGCCTCTGCTTCCTCAACAACATTTGATATTATTACTATTTTTATTTTAGCCATTCTGGTTTTAAATTGTACTTCTATGATGGGTAATGATGTTGAACATTGTTTCATGTACTTACTGCCAGCTCTAAATCCTCTGTTTTGAAGTGACCATTTATGTGTCTTAAAATTTTCTAATTTTATTGTTATTCTTGAGTTGAAACTTTTTAATATATACTAAAAACTAGTCATTTGTCAGATAGTTGGTTTGAAAATATATTATTCCAGTCTTTAACATGTTTCATCCTCTTAACAGGACCTTTGACAGAGCAAAAGTTTTAAATTTTGTTAAGGTCCAATTTATATTTTCTTTGATATATCATGCTTTTGGTATCAAGTTCTAAAACACTTTTCCTCGTCCAAAATCCTGAAGATTTTCTCCTGTGGTGGTTTGTTTGGTTTTGTACAGATATTGTACTTCTGTGTTTTTCATTCAAATACCTGACCCTTTTTATTTAATTTTTGTAGAAGTTACATGGTTTAGTTAAACGTAACTTTTCTTTCTTCCCTTTTTATTTATTTATATATTTTTTTGGCCTATGGATGCCCAGTTTCTCTAACAGTGTTTGTTGAAAAAGCTATTATTTCTCAATTCAAATACTTTTGCATCTTTGTCATAAAAGAAAAAAAAATGAATTGGGACCTGTTTATGTGGGTCTGTTTTTAAAGTATCTGTTCTGTTCATGCTCAGTGTGTCTATCATTCTGTCTTTACCAAATTCTTCCTTTAATATTGGATAATTTCCTCACTGTCTTCTTTGACAAAAATGTTTTAGCCAGGCTAGAGACAGTAACAACATGTAAGTTTTAGAAGAAGCTACTGTATGTCTACAAAAAAAAAAAAAAAAAAAAAAAAAGATGTGGTCTGTAGTAGAAATGAATTAAACCTACAGTTCAATTTAGGAAGAAATGTCAGTTAGATACTTTTGGTTGATTGTGTTATTCAGATCTCTCTATCCATGATGATCTCTTTTCTGGTGGTTTATCAGTTAAAGTTCCCACCAATAATAGTGGATTTATCTATTTTTCCTTACATATCTATCCATTTTTGCTCTATGTATATTTGATTGATTCTTATGTTTTCCTGGTAAATAGATCTCAGTACATTATGACCTTTTTTTCTGGAGTGATTTTCTTTGCTCTAAATTCTGTTTTAATATCGCAGCCACTTCTGCTTTGCTTATTTGTTTTTTATTAAAGTTTGCATGGCATATCTTTTTATTTCTCTTCTTTTACTTTCAGTTTACCTATGTTGTTGAATTTGAAATGAGTTTCTTGTAAATAGCTTATATTTGGGCCATGTTTTTGGGGTTGGTTTGGTTTTTAAATCCATTCTGCCATTTTCTGTCTTTTAGTTGGTATGACTATTTACATTTAAGGTAATATTGTTATGTTAGAGCTTAAATGTGCCATTTTATATAGTCGTGTTTCTGTTTGTTTGTTCCACTTTTCTTATCTGTTTCTCTTTTCTTGTCTCCCTGTGGGTTACTTGAATAGTTTTTAGGATCTCATCTTGATATACTTTAATGGTTTTGAATGCATCTCTTTCTAAAATTTTCTTAGTGGTTGAAAGTATTTAAAGTTTGAAAGCCTCTGGGGGCACCCAGTACAAATCTGTCTTCATTGTTTATGGATGAAAACATTGATGATATATGCTTGTTTTATCTGGTTGTACAACTTGGGAGATGTGCCTGAAAGTTCTTGGACCTGTTTATGATTGCTTGTGCTTTTTTCTATATTTTTGCTCTATCCTTTTTCCTTATTTGAGCCTTATATGTATATATTTATGAATAGGATAATTAAACCAAACCTTGACACTATAATTTAAGTTTTGGTTATTTATTTACTTATTTACTTATTTATAGTGTGAGGATGAGGAAAATGGTGGTGAAATCCTATGTTGACAGAGTTGCTTCTAAGCCATGGCTGGTGAGAGGTCACTCAAGGAAGGTGACCACTTATAAGAGAAAAATCGCATAAATGACTTGGAGGTAATATATCAAAGATCAGTGGAAATTTAATGGGTCAAAAAGGAAAATTTAGGCAGTGAGAAAGTTAGTCAAAACTGAAAGTAACTAAGGACTAACCTGAGGCTGCCAAAGTACCAATTACACCTGGCGATAAAATGGGTAGAAGGGAAGATTGTAAAGCCAAAAGGTAGTTGGGAAGATATGCTGGGACTGGAATAACTCCTTCCTGCGGATAATTGCCAGAAAGAATTACATAGCTTCGGTGGGAGAGAATCAAGAGCCTCTTTAAACATCATATTGGTGATCCCTTATAGAGCAGGTATGAAAATGAATTTTACACAGGGGATATTAAGGACCTCTTTGTTTTGCATTAGATACTGTGGATTGAAAGGCATGTTCAGTATTACTCAAGACACTAGATACTGCAGCTTTGAAGAAATATGGATAGATATATAAATCCTGCTCTCTGAATAAAGGCAAAAGTGTGTAACATATCCTGAAAAGGACAATTGTCATATTCCACCTTTAATTTTCAAATGGAATTCTGCTTCTGAAGTTGCTGAATGTTAAGAATGCAAGCAACTTTGGATTGGCCATATAATGACACCAAGTTTCTTCCAATTTCTTTAACTCATGATAAATGATGTAATAAAAAGGGTTTCAACTGTTAAGACTCCCTATGTGACTAATGTTGGGGAACAGGATAAAGTGAAATAATCTGTCATGGTCCTCCTCTCTTAGCTTTCCCAAAGTGGGGTTGACTAATAAGAAAAAAGTATTCTTTCAAAATAAGAAGCAATATAATAAAAATAGTGAAAATCCTTTTGAAAAATTGAACATTGCAGCTTTGAGATATTTCATAAAAATTAGTATAAATTAGTATAAATATTGAGGAAATAAATGGAGTATTTATTAAATCTGTGAAACCAACCAATTAATGTAAGGCTCCCACTTTGAAATCAACCAGAGGTTGATTTACTCCGGTAAACATGTTTTTAAGACTTACCTGTCAAAAATTTAGTAACTACTCCATTTATTTTCTCAATTTTTATGAATTTTTAATGTCTCATCAACTCCTCCAACATATATTTATGTATATATACTATAAAGTATATGAGCAAATCGTATAGTGTGTGTATATATACACACACACACAATCATGTGTATATATACTATAGTATACTACATATATATAATATATAGTGGATATAGAATACTACCAAAGATAAAGTAACTAGAAGGTCAGGTTTCTAGGCCCAACCCTCAAGAGGAGACCCAGGTTAATTTGTATCATAATGACTAAAATGCCCTGAGGATGGATAAAATAACTTAACCAGATTGCTGCACAGTATGCACAGCTGTTTGCCATACCCTGAATTATTTGTGAACAAGAAAAGAAACTAAATGCAGACATGCACTGCCTATTGACAGACATAGACCAGATCGTAGCAGATTACATTGGCCTATTACCTGTAGTTTCAGGTAAATACTAATGAGTCTTAACCAGGATAGTTACGCATGCTGGATGTAGATTTGCATATTCATTAAGTGAAACAAACATGTCTATCATGATAAGAGGTTTAGAGATGAAAATATTATTTCAGTTTGGACCTCATATTTATCAACTAAACAAGATACTCATTTTAGTGCTGATACAGTGCAATAATGGACTAAGTAGCATCCTATAATGAAATTTTCATGTATTTCATCATTCACAAAAAATAGATGGGTTGAAAATTGGATTGGACAGTTGAAATACCTGCTTGAGCTATTTTGGGGAAAGTGTGTTTCTTACGTCCTCCCTTCCCCTCCCCTCACCTCTCCTCCTTTCTCCACCTGTTCCTGTAGTGCCAGGACCTGGGTTGCATTTATGAGTTCTGGTGGAAGGATCAATTTCTAAATATGCTGCTATGACAGTATCTCTAAATATTACTCACTGAATACATAGAGGAATAATGGGATGGTTTACTTCTTCTTACCTGCTTAACCTAGTATTAACAATTGCTGCTTCTTTCCTGCCTAAGCTAGCATTGATTGCTGCTTCTTTCCTACTAAATGGATGAGACAGTCTTCCTACAAGCTAACACTTACCCAACTCTGCTTCACCTACTTTATTTGCCTGTAAATGGGGAAAGGGAGAAGCATTGGCCAGATTTATGCTGCAGTTAACTTGATGTGTCAGACCTCCGCCTGACACTGATGATCTTACCCTTCGAAAGAAGGTTAGTACTGGGCAAAAGCTAATGACAATTGGAAATAAGGGGAGCAATTGCTGATGGAAAGGAAACCAGTAAGTTGAAAATGCAAACAGGAAAAGCTTATTTTATTTTGATGCCTGTGAAAGACCAAAAGCAAGAAATCTGATATTATCATTTAGCTGTATTTACAGATGCCCATAAAAGTGAAGCTAACTGCTACCCTTTTCTCCACATCCTGGCCAACACTTGTTCCCGCTTGTCTTTTTAATGACAGCTATGCTTAACATATGGTATGAGTCATATCTCACTGTGGGTTTGATTTGCATTTCCCTGATGATTAGTGATGTTTAGCACCTTTTCATGTACCTATTTGCCATTTGTATGTCTACTTCAAAAAAAAAATCTATTCAGTTCCTCTGCTCAATTTTTTTTTTAAAGATTTTATTTTTATTTATTTGAGAGAGAGAGAATGAGAGACAGAGAGCATGAGAGGGAGGAGGGTCAGAGGGAGAAGCAGACTCCCTGCCGAGCAGGGAGCCTGATGTGGGACTCGATCCCGGGACTCCAGGATCATGACCTGAGCCGAAGGCAGTCGCTTAACCAACTGAGCCACCCAGGCGCCCCGCTCTGCTCAATTTTTAATCAAGATGTTTTTGCTGTTGATTTACATGTGTTCTTTATGTATTTTGGATGTTAATTCTGTATCAGATATGATTTGCAGATATTCTTTTCCCATTACAGTGATTGTCTTTCCATTTTGTTGACTTTTTTTCCTTTTGCTGAGCAGAATATTTTTAATTTGATGTAGTCTGTTTTTGCTTTTGTTGCTTGTGTTTTTAGTATCCTATCTAAAAAATATCATTGTCAAGACTAATGTCAAGAAGATTTTTCCTTATGTTTTCTCCCAGAAGTTTTAGGGTTTCAAGTCCTATGTCCTTAATCCATTTTGAGTTAGTTTTGTAAGTAGTGTAAGATAGGGGTTCAATTTAAATCTTCTGCATGTAGTTATGTAGGTTTCCCAACACTATTTATTAAACATAGTATTCTTTTCCCTTTAAGTATTCTTGGTTCTCTTGTCAAATATTAGTTGACCATATGTGTAGGGGTATATTTCTGGGCTCTTGATTATTTTCCATTGGTCTATGTATCTGTTTTTATGCCAGTACCATACTATTTTGATTACTATAGCTTTGTAATACAGTTTGAAATTAGGAAGTGTGATGCCTCCAACTTTGATCTTTTTCAGATTGCTCTGGCTGTTTGGGATCTTCTGTGGTTCATTACAAATTTTAGGATTCAGAATTTGGTGTTTATCATTCACATGCAACTCATTGATTTTTACTAAACATATGTGCATTTCTAGTCAGAATATTTAATAAAATTTAACATATTTCTTGCAAATACATCATTCTCTATATATTATTTTCCTACTTTTGTCATTTAGCCTTCTTCCTTAGATTCATTTCATTGATGTATTCTTCTTATATGCAATCCATATGCATGAATATAGCTGAAATTATTTATCCTTCATTTGATGGAAATTTATGTTTTCTAGGGCTTTTTTGCTCTCATAAGGAATGTTGCTATAAATATTTTCTGTCTATGTGTCTCTTTTTCCATTATAGAACATAACTAGAAGTGAGGTATACCAGATTTTTCTCACTTTGCTTTCCAAAATGTTTTTAACAATTTCAAAGTAGTGTATAAGCAGTTGTGTGTTTCTGCAGCCTACTTTGTGGACTGTTGGTAATTTTTGCCGATTGGATAGATGTGCATACGTATTTCACTGTGATTTTAATCCGTGTCTTCCCATTTTTTCCTTCATAAGGTTAAACATTTTTCATATTCATTGCCCATTTCAGTTTTATTATCTCTTAACTATCTGTTCACGACCTCAGACCATTTTTCTATTCAAGTTTTGAATCTTTTGTTGATATATTACAGTTTGATATATATTCTTGAGATTAATCCTTTGCTCATAACATGCATGACAAATATAATCCTAAATTTGGGCTTCATTTTATCCCAGTTTCCTGTTATTTTTAATGCAAAAAGATTTAAGTGAAAATGCTGAATTTAGCAGTCAGTCACAAAACATTCCTTATCTCAATGTGATTTGATATTTTTTTTATAAATAGGAATAAATACAAACATGAAAATAAGAGAGAAGTAATACTCTAACATACTACATGAACTTACTCTAAAAAGAGGTTTTACAATTACCTATATTTTATTTGACTGACCTTAAAAGGAATCTGTACTTTGTGGTTAAACTTGATTTAAAAAAGGGCAAAATTTAATGCTATGTTTCTACCATTTTCTCTCAGAATTTGAACATTGAAGAATAACTTGCAAACTACCTTATGAAAATAACACTTTATTTTCCCATGTTTATATCCAGGTAATACCTATATGTATATTTATAGTTCAAGTCATCCATAAATAGGAACGAGGACAGCATTCATTGAAGTGATCTACTCCTTCTGATACTCAAAGAAAGTTTGTAAGACAGATAAAGCTGATGGCATTAAGATGCAAATGAAATAATCAAGAATGAGAAAAATATGTGAGTGGAGAGAATTTCTGAAATCACTGTAAAACCAGAAGGTGGTTAGACTTAGTATTTATTCATGTACACACATATACAAATATATAAATATGTATGTATATATACCTGGACATATATATACATATATTCATTCATATTTTATATCAATAGATAGATAAAATTCCATACATAGTGTGGGATTTAATCAGTTGAAATGTTCTTTAAGATTAAGCTTTATACATTTATTATTCAATTTTTATATTCTATAAACTATTACAGTAATTAAGTGAAATATTCAAATAGCCAAATAAGTAAAACTAACTGACTTTATCGTTCTCCATAAGTTAGGTATTAGGGAATATGTTCACACTCTCAAGGTATTTACATACAGAAATGTATTATTTTTGTATTCACTGATGAAACTTTTAAAAGTTATTTCTCTTATAAAAACGTGAAGGTGATCTATGAACATTAAATATCATGTCTACATAACCTCAAAGTATATTTAGAGTAAAAATGGATATTGCATTTATTAAATTCATGAATAAAATAAGATTTTTTGAATGGAACAAAATGAGGAAAATGAATAAAGTTAATAAAATATGCATTATTATATTACCAATATCTGAAATACATCTAATAATGTTCAGGTTTTAAACTTGGGCCACATCCTGTAGCACTTCTGGGTCTAATTAGTTTTTACTGTCTTAAGAATATACAGTTTTTAAATACTGAAATTGTTGTTTCTTAATCTATGGTAATATATATGATTGAGAAGAAGGAAAGCAATTTGGGTTGATGAAGCAGTTCCCTTCACCTCAAAACCTATTCTTCCTGTGCCTGTATGTGTGCATTTATATTTATGCTCATAAGTTGACCTAATGTGATATATAGAATTTTTATTTGACATATTGTTGTAAGGACACTGTTACTTCTATAATTCATGTATTCTGATATCTTGAAACTCCTTATTCATAAAGGGTATGCAATGCCCTTTTTGTATTATCCCAAGCTTCATGCTTTGTAGGTTAGAGAAGTTGCCAGTAAAAATGTTTTAGGTCGTAAAAATGTTTTATTTTATCATCACATTTCTGTTGTCTAGCTTGGTAATTCAATTCAGGCATCAAATTTGTCTCCTTCATGATATTAGATTAATTCCAGAGGTCTAAATGGCTTTACTTTGAGAAAATATAATAACTTTATGATTATGATTTAAAGTGATACTAAAGGATCTAAAGAAAGGTAAAAGAGGAATTTCAAATATGTTTGAGTCATAAATGAGAGAAGGTCAAAATACATATCTTTCCAAATTAGTAACTTCACATCTACTAACACTCAAGCTGTGACATGACCGATGTTCACAATTTCGCTTCTACTGTCAGGAGAGCATTCACTTTAAGATTTGACCATGTCACAGCTGTTCACTGCTTGAACTTTTCTGTACTGCCAAAGAAGTAGGATGGATTGCCATTGTCCAGGCTTTCATCATTCATCCACTCTACTTCCTAGGGGAGATGGCTAGTAATAACTAGTTGAAAAATTGGGATAAGGATCTAGTTGTACAAACATTAAAAGAAACTAGCTATTACATTCCATTGCCTCATCTGGTGCTTGCTTTTCAGAGCTGTGTAGATCTCTCAGGTCTGCTTCCCCTAGAATTCCCCAGAATGGGATAGAGCCCATTCCGCTACACTTTAAACATAGATAGCATAGGTCAATTTTGTTTAATATAATGTATAAAAGCTTAGATAATTTATATTAAAGTAATATAAATCCTAAACCAGGATGAGGTGCCTCTTTAGATTTCAGTATGATGCCTACATTCACAGATTTTTCCAACTACAGTGCATTCTCTGATATTGGCATGACTAAATAGCTCTTAAAGATGATCCTTTTTACATAGAAATATTTTAGCTTTTGTAAAATATATGGAAATAGTTTGACCTCTTAGATTAATTTATAAAAACCTTTATAAAAAGAAAAGGTCTACAATTAAATTTTTCATTTAGAATTTAGGAAAGTGTCTTTAGCAAAAATGCATTTCCTTCTCATTTTCTCTCTTCCTTTCTTCAAGACGTATCTGTTTTAGCTCACTTGTACTCCTTCAAAAGATATATTGGATCCCAAACCCCCAGTTCATCAGAATGTGACTATTTTTGAATATTGCAGATATAATTCGTTAAGATGTCATATTGGAGAAGGGTGGGCCCTTAATCCAATATGACTGGTTCTTATAAGAAAAGATAAATTTGGACATAGAAAGAGACAAAAGGAAGACAGCCATGTGGAGACAGAGATAAGGGTGGAATTTATACTGTTCTAGCCAAGGAATGCGTGGGGCTACCAGAGCTAGGAGAATCAAGGGGAGATTTTCCCTTTGAGGTTTTAGAGGATACTTGGCCCTGATAACACCTTGATTTTAGAATTCTAGACTCTAGAACTGTGAAGACAACATTTTTGTTGCTTTAAACCATCCACTTTGTCATATTTTGTTATCTCAGCCCTCAAAAACTAATTCAGCAACTCAACTCTGTCTCTACCTCTTTAAAACTTAGTCTATATAGAAAAAAAATACACTTTTCTTTATTACTATACTATATTGATGAATACATATTCATCCCTTCAAGTAGAAAATGTGTCTCCAGTAGGCTGGCTAAAGGGAGAAACATTAATTGTAGAATTAAGGAGGGTACTCTAAAAAAAAAAAAAAAAAAAAGAGGGTACTCTACAAACAATGAAAATAATCTAGTCTGATTCAAATGGTTAAATTCATATTTTGTTGGCTTTCAACATAATAAAAAAAAAGTTTGACCGTGTATATGGCTATTAGAGCAATAACATTAATTATTGTTGTTAAAGTCTACCAAAATATATACAGGCAGTGTTCCAAGCCAAGTAATTGCAAAATTAGTTTATAACAAGCATTTTGGATTTCTCACTTGTATGAATTTATCACATTTGAGGATAAGATGATCTCATTCAGTTATTCATTATGTCTCCATCTCAGCTGATGAAAAGGCATAAGAATCTTTTTCATCAAATCCTGAATCTATCACACCAACACATCTCCTGTCTTTCTCCATGTTACCAATCTTTCAGAAGACTTTAACTATCCTACTATGAATCAAGAAAGTAATACCCAAGAGTAATTCTTTTCCACTTGTCAGGAAAGATACTAGTTGATGGAGCAATAGCTAAACCATTCTCTGTATATCTTTGAAAACAGAGGAAACCATCCGTGCTTTACTCCATGTTTACTGCTGTGTTTATCTGTCTGAAAAAGCCCAATTGCCGTGGTAAATAAATATTGTCTACTCAGGTAAAAAAAGCACAAACATATATTAAAAAAAATACAGTTCATGTGATAAGGCAGTGCTTCATTTACTGTTTTGCCATGTGACAATCAATACATAGTTTAAACATTATTTCAGGCTAAATGCCACAATTTGCCTCACATAGATAACACAGGAAAGCAGTTATAAGTCATGACTCCTACTGGATATTTTTTAGTGTACATTTGTTTGTGTTTATCAGAATCAAGCAAGGGAGAAATATAAATTCTCTTTCCATCTGTACAATGACACTTCAATTACCCTCCTAAAAGTATATGTACTTTAGCATGAAAGTACTGTATGTTACATAGTTGAGCCATATTTATTAAAAAATATTTCCCTACATTTTTATCTTTTCTTTGTTCCACATTAGCCATATTAGTAGTGGTATAGTTGGACACTAGTTTAATATAATAAGCGTTTTCTTGTCTTGATTCCTGAACCATAGATGTTTAATTTTCATTCAGTTCTGTCTTCCAGAACAACGTTTATTCTAACATTTTTTCAGAGGTTGAAATGCATAACGTAGCAATCATGTAGTTTAACATTTTCTAGCAGAAAGAGCAAGTGACACATCTTTTATACTAAATATATAGATTTCTTTCCTATGCTAGCCAGCATGAAAACTCTTAAAAGAGGGATAAATGATAAGAGCACTTCATTGTCAATTGGGAGAATTTTTCATATCTTTTAAACCACAGTGCTCCTTAATAATGAAACTGAATTTTAAAAGTTTAATGATTAATTCTTATGCTCTATCACCTAAGTGTTTCACTTTTTTTCTAGATAAATATTAATAGGAAAGAAATGAGCTCGTTAAATCTTTGGTCTGTAGGCATAATCTCTACCTTAATGAAACAATAAAACAAGTATAATATTAATGGAATTATGTGATATCAAATATAAATGTAGGAAAGTGAAATAATGAAGATTCTTAAGTCGGTATCACAATATAATTGATCAGATAGGAAAATTAAAAGTTTTTTTTAGTATATGTACTGCCGAAGCGAGCACAAATTAGAAGTTTTTTTAAGTTTTCATTTTAACATTGGCAACCTTTATATTTAGCAATAATCTTTAAATGGAAGAAAGTTGTTTGTAGTGGAACCCACAATCTTGTTAATACCTAAGCCATGGTCAGTGCTAGTAAGATGAAAAAATACAGGGTCATAAGACTATGTGTTAGGTGATGAATCTGGAAACTTCTCGAAAATACACTGGAATTCAAGAGGTCAGTCTGTGTACAGTTCTGCTTCTGGCTTTGAATAGGAATAAAATAAGACAAAATGAATACAGGAGTGGTTAAGTACTACAAATGTCTAGTACTGTAATTTAAAATCTAGTCCTGCATAATAACTTGAAAGTTAGCTGTTTTGTGAAACCCCAGTTTGGAGACCTTGTTGTGAGCATAGAATAAGTAGTAGAACCTTCTTTCACTCACTGAAGCCTAACCTTCTGCTAACCTGAACATCTGTTTATTTTGAATTTGGCCTTCATTGGGACTCATTAACTCCCTTTTGCTGGTAATCTAGCAAAAGTATTCTTCCTACCAGAATTTTCTCGGGTGTCAAGATCAGCTCTAGAGCATCTTTTTGAAAAGATTGATAGGCTTCCTGAGTTCCTTAGAAATAGCCATATACACATACACACACACACACACGTATACTCTAAAAACTATAGAATACTTATAAAAGAAATAGAAGGGGACACAAAGAAATGGAAAAAACATTCCATGCTCGTGGATTGGAAGACAAATGTTAAAATGTCTAGACTACCCAAAGCAATCTATACATTTAATGTAATCCCTATCAAAATACCAAAAGCATTTTTCACAGAGCTAGAGCAGTCTTAAAATTTGTATGGGACCACAAAAGACCCTGAATTCCCAAAGCAATCCTGAAAAAAAAAAATAAAAAAAGCTGGAGGCATCACGATTCTGGATTTCAAGTTGTATTACAAAGCTGTGGTCATCAAGATAATATGGTACTGGCACAAAAACAGGCACATAGATCAATGGAACAGAATAGAACACCCAGAAATGTTCCCATAACCATATGGGTCAACTAATCTTTGACAAAGCAGGAAAGAATATCCAGTGGAAAAAAGACAGTCTCTTCAACAAATGGTGTTAGGAAAATTGGACAGCTATATGCAAAAGATTGAAACTGGACCACTTTCTTACACCATACACAAAAATAAATTCAAATGGATGAAATACCTAAATGTGAGACAGGAAATGATCAAAATCCTAGAGAACACAGGAAGCAACCTCTTTGACCTTGCCCATAACAACTTCTTGCTAGACATGTCTCCAGAGGCAAGGGAAACAAAAGCAAAAATGAACTATTGGGACTTCAATAAGGTAAAAAGCTTCTACACAGAGAAGGAAACAATCAACAAAACTAAAAGGCAACCTATGGAATAGGAGAAGATATTTGTGAATGACATATCTGATAAAGGGTTAGTATCCAAAATCTATAAAGAACTTATCAAATTCAACACCCAAATAACAAATAATCCAGGTGTAAATGGGCAGAAGGCATGAATAGACATTTTTCCAAAGAAGACGTCCAGATGGCCAACAGACTCATGAAAAGGTGCTCAACATCACTCATCATCAGGGAAATACAAATCAAAACCATGATGAGATATCTCACATCTGTCAGAATAGCTAAAATTAACAACACAAGAAACAGCAGGTGTTGGCGAGGATACGGAGAAAGGAGAACCGTCTTGCACTGTTGGTGGGAATACAAACTGGTGCAGCCACTGTGGAAAACAGTATGGAGGTTCCCCAGAAAGTTAAAAATATCATAGAACAGTGCAATTGCACTACTAGGTATTTACCTAAAGGATACAAAAATACTGATTCGGAGGGATATTTGCACCCCAGTGTTTACAGCAGCATTCACAACAACAGCCAAATTATGGAAAGATCCCAAATGTCCATTTGACTGATGAATGGATAAAAAAGATGTGGTATATATACACAATGGAATATTACTCAGCCATTGAAAAGAATGAAGTCTTGCCATTTACAACAATGTGGATGGAGCTAGAGTATATCATGCTAAGCGAAATAAGTCAGAGAAAGATGAATACCATATAATTTCACTCATATGTGGAACTGAAGAAACAAAACAGTTGAACAAATGGGAGGGGGGTAAAAAGAGAAGGAAACAAACCAGAAGAGACTCTTAAGAATAGAGAACAAACTGAGAAGTGATGGAGTGAGGTGGGGGATGTGCTAGATGGATGATAGGTATTAAGGAGGGCACTTATGATGAGCACTTGGTGTTGTATGTAAGTGATGAATCACTTAATTCTATTCCTGAAACCAGTATTGCACTGTATGTTAACTAAGTAGAATTTAAATAAATAACAATTTAAAAAAATAGTCATGTATATTTGCTGCCTACTTTCTGTTATTAATGACTGGCAAAAATTAGAATCACAATGGTCCATCATTTACATAAAAATAAACCTTCCCATGTGGTTGTAACAGAAGGTTTATTCTTCCTAATTACGGTTATCTCTTTATTTGCTCCAGAGGCCCTAGCCAAGTCTTATAGCTCTCAATGAAGTTGCGATCACAGTTCCTTCTTACATGTTTTCCAATCCATGTGAGAAATAAATGTGGGTATTAGGTAAGAATCATATTTTGGTTTTGATGGTATATCTGGTATATCTGATAGTAGGAAGTACAACTCAGATATGTAGCTGAAATCAGGCTTTCAACTATTTTCCTCATGTCTACATTTCAAAATCCTTTGTTTTGCAGAACTGATGACTTATATCCAGCTAACTGCAAGGGAAATTGCTTCCCCCAATACAAGAGACTTTTCTTAATTCATCTTTATTGTGACCTATGGAAAGAATAGTTAAGTATTTAACAGGGAGAAGCAAGTAGGTCTGAAGCATGCACATGCATATTTTAATCTCCATTATCAGATAAATTTACTGTTTGGTGGTGAACATAGTGGGTGAGGAGTGCAGCAAAAGTAGAATTGGACAATCTTTCCCCCAAATTTTTGGAAGTGCTTAAGTACTTGTTTTATACACATCAAGCTAGAAATACTGAGAATGAAAAACAATGGAAACTTTCCACTGTGCACTTGGAAATACAGAAGAATAAAAATTTTTAGAGCAATAGAATAAATATACACTTAAAAATGGGTGGCTCAGTCAGTAAGCATCTGCCTTCAGCTCAGGTCATGATCCCAGGACCCTGGGATTGAGCCCCACATTGGGTTCCCTGCTCAGTGGTGGGGAGTCTGCTTCTCCCTCTGCCCCACCCCCCCTTGTGCTCTCTCTCTCAAATAATTTTTTTTTAAATGGGGAAAATAACTTTGAAATAAAAATAATAAATAAAATGAAATTGATAGTTGGGAAAAGCATATTTTACTTCAAGAGATCTTACGTAATGATCTATATTAGAAAAATAGTTTTTAAAGTTTTGAGAAAACTGAAATTTAAAGCTAAAAAGTGAATAGTTTCTTGATGACAATCATATACTTAGAAAACTTAAGAGAAACAAATGAAAAATACTTGAATATATTTTTGTAAAAAGCCTTTTTTGTAAGGTAATCATAAAAATTAAGGAAAATACCTATATGCAAATTATAGTAATTAATATAGAGATCCTGCTTTCAATAGCAATGAAACAGATTAACTTATCAAGAGATACACATAATAAGTGGTTTGTAGAAAAAATGAAAATCACAAAAAATAAGCACATTAGGGATGGCTGGGTGGCTCAGTAGGTTAAGTGTTTGCCTTCAGCTCAGGTCATGATCCCAGGGTCCTGGGATCAAGTCCCACATCAGGCCCCTTGCTCAGCGGGGAGCCTGCTTCTTCCTCTGCCTGCCACTCCCCCTGCTTGGGCTCTCTCTCTCTCTCTGACAAATAAATAAATAAAATCTTAAAAAGGCACATTAACCTTAAAAACTATTGCATTATGGAAAGAAACATTGGAGTTAATAGAAAGCCATATGATGTCAATAGATAGGATGACTTCATAGTGTCAGTTATTTGTAAATCATTTTGTGAATTAAATGTGCTCTCAATCAAAATAATAATTTAGAGTGGGTGATGCTGACCAGTCCTACTTTTAATCATTTTAGAATGAAGATTTTCTGAAAATATAAGCATGTAAAAATAACTAAGAACACTCAGGAAAGGGATAAAAGTAATAGAACTGTGTACAAGGTGAAAGCATTCAAGGATTTCCTCCAAATTTAAGTCGTATAAAGGAGTATCATATAAGAATCCCACCAGCTGGGTGTTTATCACAATATCCTTTCATCTCTGCTGAGAAATGTGTTAGATCTAAACAAAGCCAGTGTATTATGGTAATAATTCACAGGCCTAATGTTTTCTGATTTTTTAAGTTAGAATATTAAAGAAATCAAGGGTTAAGAATCATTCCTCATGATTCTGGAATTCATAAAAAATAATATATAGACAAATTCTGATGACTGCAGAATTCTTTGGAGTCACTTAAAAGTTTGCGTGTATTTAACCCTGTCATTTGAATGAGGATTCTCCTAAGGAATTCCCTTAATTTTCATGTGGGCAGTGTGTCAGCAATATTGCCAAACTGAAAAGGGTGCAACCTGTGTTTATGCTCACTTGTTCTCAAAGGAAATGTGCTCCCTGAAGTTATACAATGAGGTGGCCCTGTGAGGCAGTCATATTGTCTAATATTCTAGCCAATGCGAAGAAGAACATTCCTGTTTTGTTTTGTTTTTTTAGATTTTATTTATTTATTTGACAGAGAGAGAGAGAGACAGCGAGAGAGGGAACACAAGCAGGGGGAGTGGGAGAGGGAGAAGCAGGCTTCCCACGGAGCAGGGAGTCTGATGCGGGGCTCAATCCCAGGACCCTGGGATCATGACCTGAGCTGAAGGCAGACACTTAACGACTGAGCCACCCAAGCGCCTCAAAGAAGAACATTCTGGATTTAAGTACATTAAGATGAAGCTTCTTGAGTCGTATGTTGTTTGTACTGCCATTCAACATTTTGGACATTGAAGTCAAAGTGTGATGAATTGTTAATATTACAATGAATTGTTTGATAGGGGAACTTGGTGGTGGTATACAAAAAGTGTCCTGGCACCTATATAATTTTTATGTATTCTTACTATGTGAGTAATGTTTGTGTAAAAAACCTGGCTGAATTAAAATAACAACTCCACAGAGTTGCCAGGGTGGCCCTGTTGGTTGAATGTCCGACTCTTGATTTCAGCTCAGGTCATGATCTCAGGGTCCTGATATCGAGCCCTGGCGAGCCCTGCATTGAGCTCAACTGGGTGTGGAGCCTGCTTAAGATTCTCTTTCCTTTTTCTTCTGCCCCTCCCCCACCTCTCTCTCCCTCTCAAAAAAAAAAAAAAAAAAAAAATTCCTCCCTCCAGGAGGGAATATTAAAAAACAACAACAACAACTCATTTCTTGAGTATATATATGTGTGTGTGTGTGATATATATATATATATACCCTAGAGAGAAAGGAACTCTTCCTAAAGAGCAGCTCTTCCTAAATTTGTTGTCTTAATGAGATCACTATCTATTTAACTCCAACACATACCATCTAAACAAGTCTCTTTCTTTCACACTTCTGTCTCTGGCTTTTTAAAAGTAAGACTTTGGGGCGCCTGGGTGGCTCAGTTGGTTAAGCGACTGCCTTCAGCTCAGGTCATGATCCTGGAGTCCCGGGATCGAGTCCCGCATTGGGCTCCCTGCTCGGCAGGGAGTCTGCTTCTCCCTCTGACCCTCCTCCCTCTCATGCTCTCTGTCTCTCATTCTCTCTGTCTCAAATAAATAAATAAAAATCTTAAAAAAAAAAAATAAATAAAAAAAATAAAAGTAAGACTTTACTGTCAAGTCATGAAAAGAAACAGGAAACTCACTTTCCTATTTGACAGCTATATGATTCTTAATATCAGGTGGCAACTAAATAAGGAGGTAACAGGGATGCCAGAAGAGAGTGAAAGAAAGGGACTTTATCGGCAGCAAGAAAATCCCATTATTTACTTATATCAAAAGATGAACATATATTAAGCTCAAAGTTGCTTGTTTTATTATTGTAATCTTATTCTGAAATTACAACTTGACTGTTATGTTTAATTTATATCTTTTCCATTTCTTACTTTTATTTCTTAACTCCATAGCAAAGACTAAGATGAAAATTTTAAATTACCTTTCTGAAGGAATCTCAGAGAAATTTCAGCAAGCATTGAATGAACAAAAATGGCATGATGGAACAGAAATAGTTCTTTGACTGTCAGCAGATATTTAAAAAACATGAATGCCATCTAGTTATAATGGATTCCTTTAAAATTGATGATACTTAGAGAACAAAGGGAATCAGCCCAGAGTCACTTATTGCAAAAAACTGCAGAGTATGATAGTTGACATGAAAATGACTCTTCAAGACTTTTAGCATAATAAACCCCTGGGTGAAGACTCTCAGAGTAACTCCCGGAAATACAGAACCAAGGGCTTTTCCATAAAGCTACTACATTTATGATCACCCGGAGAGACTAAAATACCAATGTAAAATTCCTGCTGTGACTGACCTTAATATTAAAAGCCAGAGAAATGGAAAAAAGGGGCAGAAGAGTGAAGGTCATATTTAAAAACAGTATTTAAAAAAATAATTCTGTAATATATGTATTTTTCTTAATTATTAATTTAGTGATTCAGTCACCTATTAAATTATTCACTTAATAAACGGTAAATGCTTATTGAGCACATTTCATTCATTGCTAGCCTCTATGTAAGTTATAGTCATTAGAAAGATTAAGTATGGTATGTTTTCTGCTTCCAGGAGTCCTCAATCAGTGGGATACATGATTATTTAAATCACTAAATAAATGTGATATAATAGCAGATATAAAAGACAAGTGATCTGTGAAATCACAGGAGAAACAACTTAGTTTAGCTAGAATGACTAGGTAAGACATCACAGGAGAAAACATTTAATCTGGATTTTGAAGAAAAGAGTAATAGAACTTGCTCTATAGAAGTAGTAATAACATGCTCAGAAGAAAGGAAATGACATATAATTTCAGTATAACTGGCTTAATGTCATGAGTAGGAATTAGAAACTATCTTGGAATAAACAGGAAGCTAAAAATACTCTTTGCAAACAGTGTGCCTGAAAGAATTGTGTCATTCCTAACATTAATACTTGAAATTATTAATACTGCTAACAATATCTGGTACAATGCAATACTCAAAGTATTTGTGGAGTTGGACTGAATACAACCCTAATAAATCAAATTGAATTTACTTGGGTTTTTTAAAAGTATTTTTTAGTATACTTATTTTTTAGAGCAGTTTTAAGTTCACAGTAATATTGAGTGGAAGATACAGAGATTTCCTGTATACCCTTGCCTACACACATGCATAGCTTTCCCCTATCAACTTAACTCATCAGAATTTTTTTTTTTTTTTAAGTAAGGGTGAACCTACATTGACACATCATATCACCCAGGGTCCATGGTTTATCCTAGGGTTCATTCTTTTTATTGTACATTCTTTGTGTTGTAAATTCTGTGGTTTAGAGCAAATGTATAATGACATGTGTCTACCATTATAGTAACATACAATGTTGTTTTACTGCCCTAAAAATTCTCTGTTCTACAACTGTCCATTCCTCTGTCCTCCCTAACTCCTGGCAACCACTTATATATATATATACATAATATATATATAATATATTTTTTTATATATGGTATGTATATTTTTTTACTGTCTCCATAGTTTTGCCTTTTCTTGAATGTCATATATCTGGAATCATATAGAATGTAGCCTTTATAGATTGGCTTCTCTTAGTAATATTCATTTAAAGTTCTTCCATGTCTTTTCTTGGTTTGATAGCTCATTTCTGTTTAGAGTTGAGTGTTTTTCCATTGTCTGGTTGTATTGCAGTTTATCCATCACCTACTAAAAGACATCTTGGTTGCTTTCAAACTTTGGGAATTATGAATAAAGCTACTGCACACATTTGTATGCAGGTTTTTGTGTGTACACATTTTCAGCTAATCTGGATAAAAATCAAGGAACAAGATTGCTGAATGATATGATAAAAGTATGGGTAACTTTATAGAAAACTGCCAACCAGTCTTCCAGAGTGGCTATGCCATTTTTCATTCCCACCAGCAATAAATGTTGCTTCACATACTTACCAGCATTTGTTGGCAGTGTTCTGGGTTTGGGCCAGTACAATAGATATGTAGAGCTTTCCCACTAAATTTACATTTTCCTGATTGACATGTGATGTGAATCATCTTTTCACATGCTTATCTGCCATCTGTATATCTTCTTTGGCTAGGTATCTCTTAAAGTTTTTGGTGCATTTTTTAATTGGGTTGTTAGTTTTTTTACTGTTGAATTTTGAGTTCTTTGTATATAATGGGTAATGATCCGTTATCAGATGTTTTTTGCAAGTACTTTCTCCCAGTCTGTGGCTTGTGTTTTCATTCTCTTGATAGTGTCTTTCACAGAGCAGATCTTTTTAATTTTAGTAAAGTCCAATGAAGTCTTTCTTTCTTAGATTGTGACTTTGGTATTATATTTATGAATGTGTTTTTCAGCTACATTTGAAAATAAATAATTTGAATATTCTTTTCCTAATATTCTTTTAGAAGACAGATGTAGTGGGCAGAATAATGTCCCTGCTCAAGATGTCCATATCCTGAATCATGGAACCTGCAAATATATTACGTTACCCAGTAAAGGATATTGCATATTTAAGTTAAGAATCTTGTCCTGGATTACAGAGCTTCATCATGTGATCACAAAGCAGGAAAACAGGATATCCAGTGTCAGAATGGTGCCATGCGAGAGTGACTTAACTGGTCATTATTGCCTTGAAGAAGGGAATGACCACAAACCAAGGAATTTATGTGGTCTCTAGAAGGTGGAATCGGCAAGGGAACCGATCCTCCCTTTAAGCCTTTAGAGCAATATAGTGGTTCTATCATTTTTAGTCCACTAATACTCATTTTGAATTTCTGAAGTCCAGAACAGTAAGATAATGCAACTCTGTTGTTTTAAGCCATTATTTTTTGTGGTAATTTGTTACAGCAGCAGTAGGAAACTATTGGAAATTATAGGAAAATAATAGGAAATTATACTGAGAACTCATACAATTTCAGGATCTTAAAAGTTGTCTCTTTTTTCATTTGTCACTTTAAAATTCTTCTTTCTTTCCTTCCTTCCTCCCTCCCTTCCTTCCTTCCTTCCTTCCTTCCTTCCTTCCTTCCTTCCTTCCTTATCAAGAAGTGATAGAGACAATATAAAAAGTTCTGAAGAACTCCAAATTGAAAAAAAAAAAAAAAGGCTTCCTTCTACTTAACACAGATTTCTTATTTCCTAGGGAGATACATCTACCCATCTCCTGTCTGTCTATCTATCTATCATCTGTGGAGAGAGAGAAAGATAGACTCTAAAATTATTCTAAAATGGATTGGAATGCATAACTCAAGCATGATGTTAGTACTGAGTATGTAATTTTTAAAGCCAGATTATTTTAGTGATTAACAATAAGCCCTTTTGTAAAGTTGCATTCCTTTCCTCTAGAATAGTACTTAGGGCTTGGGTGTCTTCGTAGTGTTAAATTGTAAACCCTAATATATCAGGACAATTCTGAGTCACATCTGCATCACTTAGTATTGCATCCTGAGCAACAAACATTAAAGCTGACACAAATTTCAAAAAGACTGGATGAGGGGCACCTGGGTGGCTCAGTCGTTAAGCATCTGCCTTTGGCTCAGGTCATCATCCCGGGGTCCTGGGATCGAGCCCCACATCGGGCTCCCTGCTCCGCGGGAAGCTGCTTCTCCTCTCCCACTCCCCCTGCCTGTGTTCCCTCTCTCGCTGTGTCTCTCTCTGTCAAATAAATAAATAAAATCTTTAAAAAAAAAAAAAAAGACTGGATGAACTTGGAAGGGATCAGAATAGAGATAGATAGACTCTGAGGAATCAGAATGGCCCCAGAGCCCAAGTCTGATATGATAGTATAAACAAGTCTGATAATGATAGTCTAAACATATGAATAGAACATATGTGTCAGTTGGAAAGAAGGTTAGTCTCCAGTAGAAGGGTAAAATGAGTCACAGAAGGAACAGTATTCACTAAGAATGTATTATAAGGTATAGGTCTGTGTTTTCCAGGCTACTAGTTGCTAAAAACTTTAAAATTATTCAACAGATTCATCATGTTCTGTGTTTATGTTTCTTAAGCAGAGTTTAACAGGAAATCTAACCATTGTATGAAATACATGCAGATTTTCATGTGAGGTAGCACCTCCCGTTTGTATCAGGGATTCTCTAATGATCTACTTTCTGAGCCAGTGAAAGTGAGGGTCAGGAATGTGGCACTTATGACTTAATAAGATAGATGGCAATTGGTTAAAAAATTTTTTCAGATAGCATCTTGTCCCATTTCTACCATTTAGAGAAAAAAAAAAGTGCACCTACAGTGGCTGAATCTTACTGTAGTCAATAAATAAATATCTTATATCTCAAAGACAAAGGGAAAATATGATGTCTCTCAATATGTTAAATTTTATGACATTTAGCAATTAAGTGTTCTCTGTTCTGCCTTGCCATCATTTTGAGTAGTACGATTATACTTCTTCATTTCATTGACTTTGGACTTTCTATGTGACTTGCTAGGGAAAATGAAATATGAGCAAACATAACATAAGCCATTATTGAACAGAGACTTTATGTGTAATTATGAGTTTGTGTCTGTCCATCCTCCTTTTGAGATTTTGTTATTTGCCAGGAAAAAATCATTCCCCAAATAGTGAATGTTCCTTCAGGTGGAAACCCAGAAAGAATCAGAAGGCAGGTGTTGCCCAGCAGAGTCCTCCTGAGGCCAGCTGAGCCAATCTTGCACAGCACAGACCAAGGCATCCTGTAAATTTCATGTAATGTGATGAAGAATTAAATGTTTATTTGGGTTAGCTACTAAGATTTGAGGGTTTTGTATGCTGAAACATCGGACTTACACGTATATTGGCTTTCTTAATATCTCCCCTGGATGTCATCTCAAACTAATATAAAATGTGAATTATTTTTTCCCCCAACTGATTCTTCCTTACTGATTTCCATCCCAGCAAACAGCACCAATATACAACATGGTTGCTTAAGCCAAAAATCTTGATTGTCCTGAATTCCCTTTTTATTCTCCACCCCTTTAACAAATCCAGACAAAGCATGAAAAAAATAGTAGTTAACATCCCTTACTTACTTAAAATAGTTTAATGACTTCCAATTATACCTTCAAGGAAATCTTTTTTTTTTTTTTTACATTGACCTATATCATTGCCATATATGTTACTACATTTTGACTTACTATACTGTAGTCTTCTCACCTTCTCCTGTTTTATTGGCTTCATAAAGATCATTCCTGTTTTACATGCATCATGTTGGACGTTCTTTGTCCTTAGGTCCCTCCTAATCCAGATATTCTCATGGCAACCTCCTTCTGATCATTCAGACACCTATGAACTCGACAGTGGCACCTTCTGTATCCTAAAGTAGTCACCTAGTTAAATATTCTCACATGATTCTATTTTATTCTCCTCCATCATTTTCTTATCCACTTATTTATTATTAATCCGTCCTTCACCGCCCCCCCCACCTTATTTGAATATTACCTCTAAGGAATGCTGTTTAAAATATATGTTCAGCCCTGAATATTCAGCACTGAGGACAGTGCTTGGAACATCATAGACATTCATTATACATCATGAGTTAGTGAAATCACTGCTATTATATTGTACTGCTTATAAGTAAAATCAGTACTATCATTGTAATGAAATTAAACAGAAATACTTGCAGGAAGATTGATGGTACTGTTTCAGTATTGTAAAGAAAAAGTTAAATTTTCTCTTATTATGTTTGCAAAAATAATAAGAATAGAGTTATCTTGGAAGTAATTATTTTGTATGCTTGCTCTTTTGTATTATTGTGATGACAGAGAGCATTATCATCATTTTTAACCTTAAATATTTTGTAATAAATAGTTACACTATTGCTAAAGATTCTCCATCTGAGAAAATACTGAATGGGGTTTAATCTTTGACAAAAAGTATAAGACAAATAGAATAACTATATTATGTAGCTCATTACCTGATTTTCTGTTCTTTCAAACAATATACACTATAGTAATTCAAGAGAATTGAGCTTAGCAAAGGTATATATTTGATAATAAAAGTATAAACATATAAAGAGTGAGCTTCTGAATTTTATTTCCTGTGTATGGGCTCTATGGTAACTGTATATTTTTATATTATATCATGAATCTTTATTCATAGTTCCCCAAAAATAAGTAGGTTGAACCTATTTAAAACAAAAATTAGTGCTTATCTAACTCAACACTGTATTTTCTATTATGGGAATATTATAGGAATAAGTTGCTGGGAACATTGTTCCTAGCTGTGAAATACAAGGCAAAGGATATAGTCAACAAATATGTTTAATGTGAGGTTCAGTTATATTTAAGCAAATAACTTTAGTGAAAACAAAGAAATGAGTACTTTAATTCATCAAAAGACTAGTTAGTTGTTTTTATATTCCAACCATTAGTTACAATAAGTTTTCAAACATAGCATTATTATATAATAATTATTATATAATAGTGACATAATACAAAATATAACTATTTTTAAACTAGTAATTGAATTCAGTGTGTCAACAAAAACACCTGCAGTTATCCAAAATGTGGGATTACTAATTTAAACTGATAAATCATTTTGAATATACAAAATACCAAATACATATACTGCTTCTCAACATAAATGCCAAATACTTACCTATGCATTTTAATATAAAAATGTGAATATAATAATATAATTTAATATAAAAATATAATATAATTTGTTTACTTAATTTTGTTTCCAGAGTTTGGTTTTCTAGAGATCGTTTTTTACCAAGAGAATTGGCTGAGATTGCCCATCTTTAACCAACGGTAATTAACATTACTGGATTCTTAACTAGATCAGGGTTAAAAGGGCACATGTGCACATAAGGCAACAATGGCCATTTCAATAAATTAAAGCTGTTTATGACAGCTGTGGGCATTCAGAATGAGTCTCCTCCCTACCTTGGCTGATAGACACTTTTTGAAATAATAACCATTCTATGGGCTTCAAAATTTGAAAAAGGAGGAGTATGCTAAATCATATCACCAAATTTTCTATGCAGTCAGAGAAGACTGAGGTAACCACTGAGATGGACTAATTGCTTCGATTTTTTTTATTTTCTTGGGTCTAAGAATAACATTTTTCATTTAGCTAAGAACTTTGCTTGAATACTAAGTTATATAAACATATTTTCTAACTAACCATAAAATTTGAATTCTACGTATATGTTTAGAATACTATAACTTGCACATCTTTAAGATGATGTTCACAATGATAATTTGTAAATTAATTTTGATATATCTAGGTGATTTTTCTGACTTGTGATGCTAACTTGTGTGCACATGTTACTGATACCATTGAATTCAAATATATAAAAGCTATTTACTCTCAATCTACCCACTAAAGCCATTATACTTGTTTTTCACCATCTGAAATTATCATGGATTTAACCAGAAATTACTGATGTATTATACATAGAGAAAAACTTGATGACAAATATTAGATCACTAGCTTACCCACAAAAAAGTTATTTTAATTGATCCTCCAAATTAATAGAAATCTTCAAAGAACATGTAGTAGGCTGAAATACGGCCCCAAAACATGTCCATACTCCAATCCCTGGACCCTGTGAACATGTTACCTTAAAAGGCAAAAGAGGCCTTGCAGATGGGATTAAGTTAAGAATTTTTGAGATGGGGAAATTATCCCGTGTTATTCTTGTGAGCCTAAATTGATCATAATGGCCCTTTTAAAAGGGAAGCAGCAGGTTCAGAGTGAGAGAATGTTTTGTCAAACTGGACGCAGAAAGAGAAAGCAGTGTGATAACAGGTACAAAGAGAGAGAGAGAGACAACAGAAGCAGAAGTCAGAGAAATATGGGGTCACAAGTCAAGGAATTCAGACAGCTTTTAGAAGCTTGAAAGGCAAAGAAACAGATCTTAGAGCTTCCGGAAGGAACAAAAGCCTCAGGATAAATTAAATATAGCCAAATGAAACCCAATTTGGTCTTCTACCTCCAAAACTCTACAAAAAGAAATTTGTGTTCTTTAAACTACCAAATGTGTGAGAATGTTTTATAGCAACGATAGTAACTTAATACAGATCATAAAATTATTTTGCTAAAATATAATTTGTGATTTTGCTTCAATTATATATTAAATAATATAATTATGAAGTAAAAAACTGGATCCTCTAGTTATTTTCACAAACAACATAAAAATACTATTGTTCTAGAAATTTGACTAGTTTTGTTTGTCATTTTCTAGTTGGGCATTCCATGTTAATTGCATGTACTTCTTTGAGGTATTTTTAAAGGAAACCTTTGCAAGACTTTTACTTGTGACTTAAGAATGAGAAATCTGAATAGCTTGTCATCCTCATGGTAGTTATATCCACCCAACTGCAGGCATTTAAACATTTTTTTGTATTATTTTAGAACGAGGATTCATTCCCTTTTTTAAAAAAAGATTTTATTTATTTGTCAGAGAGAGAGTGAGAGCGCACACAAGCAGGGGAAGCTGCAGGTAGAGGGAGAAGGGCTCCCTGCTGAGCAAGGGGAGTAGGACTGGATCCCAGGACCCTGGGATCATGACCTGAGCCAAAGGCAGCCGCTTAACTGACTGAACCACCGAGGCGTCCCACGAGGATTCATTCCAATGTAAAGGGAATACATATTCACCGTAGAAAATATGCTGAAAATAAAAATTAATGGCATTAATGAGGTTTCACATAGAAACAATCACTGTCCCTATTTCCCACAATATAGGAATATAAAATTTGAATAATCCTACATATAGTATTTTGGACCTTGCAGTTATCACTAAATGATAATTCTTAAGCACACTTTATCATATATTTTATTTTTTTAAAGATTTTATTTTACTTATTTATTAGAGAGAGTGAGAGAGCACAAGAGGAGGTAGGGTCAGAGGGAGAAGCAGACTCCCCGCCGAGCAGGAAGTCTGATGCGGGACTGGATCCCGGGACTCCAGGATCATGACCTGAGCCTAACACAATCGCTTAACCAACTAAGCCATCCAGGCGCCCTTTATTATATATTTTAAATGAAACTTAATAAATGCATAGTAATCCATACATTACATTTTCATAATTTATCAATTCTCCATAGGTGAACCCTTAGTATTTTTATTAAAAATAATACTATCATAATGTAACTGTAAAACACTTAACATAATAATAAAACAATAATAAAACCTGATAAGACCTGTTTTAATGTTAGCTATCTTAAAAATTCCGGAAAGTGGTATTACTGAGTTGAATTGTATACAAAATTGTAAATTATAATTGGAATGTACCTAGGAAATTTTTCTCAAGAAGCTTTAAAATTAAACTTATTCTCAAGAATGCATTGGAATGTTCATTTAATGACAAATTTTGCAACATTTAGCATGAATTTTTTTTTAGCAAACTCATAAGGAAATAACATCAAGTTGTTTTAATTTGCATTCATTGAATTAATGATATGGAAAATTTTGAAATTGCTTTTTATCTTTCCTTCCCATTTCAGAAAACAAATGCTATGTTTACCTCTCCTTATTTATACTCTAATATTTTTATTAAACTAATTAACCATCTGGTATTTTTTTTAATGTTTTGGATAAGTGTCCAAATTATTTTTACAGTAAATTTTAAACAGTTTTTCCAGCATACCACTGGGGTTCTATAATTTCTTTTCTTGATTTTTATCTCCATTCTTATTGATACCACACTGGTTTAATTTCATTATGAATTTTGATATTTCCAATGCAAATACTCTGATTCTAACATTAATTTAATAATTTAAGTAATTGCTTGACTATTCTCAACTACTTGTGAAAGAATAAATGTGCTGAAAGAGGGCATAAAAACTCAGAAATATTGTTTAATATTTGCTGAATAAAGAAAATGTTGGGGGTGCCTGGGTGGCTCAGTCGTTAAGCATCTGCCTTTGGCTCAGGTCAGGGTCCTGGGCTCAAGCCCCACATTGAGCTCCCTGCTCAGTGGGAAGCCTGCTTCTCCCTCTCCCATTCCCCCTGCTTATGTTCCCTCTCTCGCTGTGCCTCTCTGTCAAATAAATAAATAAAATCTTTAAAAAAAAAGAAAATGTTGAAACCAGAATTAACTCCTTTCTATATCTGGTAAGCTCCCCTTAGGTAAGAGGCATCATTACCATAAGTAGTTTCAGGAACTATGTGTTCCCAGCTTATCAAACCCATTTGGTTAGCAGATTCTCCTATGACCCTAGCATAAATTTCTTGGGGACTATAAATAGCCAAGTTTGGATTGCATATTCAACGTCAACCCAACTCTGTGAGTGTCTGTGGTTTTTTTGTTTTTTTTTTTTTAAAGCTTGTTTCCTGAGCCTAAGAGGAATTATTACTGGTACTGCATCAGGGACACAGAATTTCAGATTATGATCAATTTTGACTGTTTAACTTAGGGAAAAATAATATTATTTTTGTATTTTGTATTTCCTTATATCCAAGATGCCATCCATTTAAAGGCTTATGCTGCATACTATATATATTATTCTGTAACTTTTCCAGTCTACGTGCTTGTGTACTTTATAAACGTTTATATCAATAACTCTATTATCTATTTCACACATGTATGATTATACCTCTGAATGTTTATCGATTCAAAATCTCGGGATTTTAAATATCTTTAATATTTTGTCATTGCAAACAACACTATAATGGATTTTCATGTTGAGAATCTGACATCATTTCTCTAGGGTACCGAGCTAGGGGCCGTGTTGCCCACAGTGTATGCACAATTTCAGTTTTACTAGATACAGAAAAAATCTATCACAAATTGCTTTTCTCATTTACATTCCCACTGGCAATGTATATGAGTTCCCATTGTTCCAGTGTCATGCAAGGCTGGTCCCATATGCTGTAGGACTGGGGAGATATTTATCAATGTCATGTAGCAAGGTGGATTTATTTTGAAAGAAAAAATATGTAAAACCATGGCCAGCAAGAGAATAGAAGGATTAGACCTTTATCCATTTTTTGCATAAAGAGTCATCCACAGTTAAGGCTAGAACAATCATTGGGACACATAATGTGAGTTTATGTCCAGGTTTTGGCCCTCTATGGATTTATTCCATTCCATTTGATAGACTAGATGTATGAGTAGTGAGGATCACAAAGATTATGTGGGTGCCAGAGAGTCTAGATCCAGTAAATGCTGTTTTGGAATATCAGTTTCCAGTCACCTGGGGGTCTTGTGGTCAGTACACTCTGACTAGAAAGCTGATTATGTAGTGCAGACAGAGACTGATTTTAGTAAAAAGACTAAGGGTTATCACCATATAGTAAGTGGAGAAGGTAAGGAGATTGAAACTTTTATAATTTTTATTATTTTCTATTTATTATATAGTTTATACTTCCTTAGTAAAAATTGTGATTTTAGATGTTTTTGATGAAAACTTTTAAAAAAAATGTTTTTCATAGGGGCGCCTGGGTGGCTCAGTCAATTAAGTGTCTGCCTTATGCTCAGGTCATGATCCCTGAGTTCTGGTTCTGGGATGGAGCCCTGTGTTGGGCTTCCTGCTCAGCAGGGAGTCTGCTTGTCCCTCTCCCTCTGCTGCTCCCCGTGCTTTGATCTCTCTCTCTCTCTCAAATAAGTAAATAAAATCTTAAAAAAAGTTTTTCATATGCTCTGTTATAGAAGAACTTCATGTAGGAATTCTCTGTTTTATAATAGATTATCTTCATCTGTTTACCAAATACTAGTTTAATACTTATTATATGCCAGTCACTAGGTTATATACTGAATTTACCATTATAAACATAATTTTATTTTCCCTCAGGAAGTTTACAATCTAGTAAAGAAGACTGTGTGTGTGTTTGGGAGGGTTTATGTATTTAAAGAGAGAAAGAGAATAACAATGCAGATTATGGGACGTGAGGTAAATGTGAAGGCAAAAACAAAGGTGTTTGAGAGTTTTGGTAGGGCAAAAATGCAGTTTGGGTGGATTATTATATTTTTTAAAAGATGATTTAGAAGGAAGTTGGAGAGAGAGATCGAATCAGGTTGATAAAATTTGTATGGAACCACAGAAGACCCCAAGTAGCCAAAGCAACGCTGAGAAAGAAGAACGAAACTGGAGATGTCACAATACCAGATTTCAAGCTATACTACAAAGTTGTAGTAATCAAAACAGTATGGTACTGGCACATAAATAAACACATAGATCAGTGAAACAGAATAGAGACTCCAGAAATAAACCCACAATTATATGGTCAATGTAATCTATGTCATAGGAGGCAAGAATATACAATGGAGAGAAGACAATCTTTTCCATAAATGGTGCTGGGAAAACTGGACAACTACATGTAAAGTAACAAAATTGGACTACTTTCTTACACTATTCACAAAAATAAACACAAAATGGATTAAAGACCTAAACAAGAGACCTGAAACAATAAAAATCCTAGAAGAGAGCACAGGCAGTAATTTCTCTGACGTTGGCCATAGGCACATTTTTCTAGATATGTCTCCTGAGGCAAGTGAAACAAAAGCAAAAATAAGCTGTTGGGATTACATCAAAATAAAATGCTTTTGCACAGCAAAGGAAACCTCAAGAAAACAAACAAAAAAACCCTACTGAATGGGAGAAGATATTTGCAAATTATATATCTGATAAGGGGTTAATATCCAAAATATAAAGAACTTATACAACTCAATACCAAAAAAACAAACAATCCAGTTAAAAAAAATGGTCAGAGGGCCTGAAATAGACATTTTTCTGAAGAAGATATGCAAGCCAACAGACAGGTGAAGAAGTTCAACATCACTCATCATCAGGGAAATGCAAATAAAAAACACTGAGATATTACCTCACACCTGTCAGAATGGCTAAAATCAAAAACTCAAGGAATAATTGTTGGTGAGGATGTGGAGAAAAAGGAACCCTCATGCACTCTTGATGGGAATGTAAATTGGTGCAGCCACTGTGGAAAATGGTATGGAGTTTCCTCAAAAATTTGAAAATAGAAATACCATATGATTCAATAATTCCACTATTGGGTATTTATTTATTTATTTATTTAAAATGTTTTATTTATTCATGAGGGTCAGAGAGAGAGAGAGAGGCAGAGGCAGAGGGAGAAGCAGGCTCCCCGCCCAGCAGGGAGCCTGATGCGGGACTCGATCCCAGGACCCAGGGATCATGACCTGAGCCGAAGGCAGATACTCAGCCATCTGAGCCACCCAGGTGCCCCACCACTATTGGGTATTTACCCAGGGAAAACAAAAACATTAACTCCAAAAGATAAATGCACCCCTATGTTTATTGTATTATTTATAATAGCCAAGACATGGAAGCAACCTAAGTGTCCATCAGTAGACAAATCGATAAGGGAAATGTGATATACATACATACATACATACACACACACATATAACTATGTAACTATGTATATTTATGTTTACACACACACACATAGATATACAATGGAATATTACACAGCCATAAAAAGGATGCGATCATGCCATTTGAGACAACATGGATGGACTTGGAGGGTATTATGTTAAGTAAAATAAGTCAGACTGAGAAATACAAATACCATATGATTCCACTTATAAATTGAATCTAAAAAATGAATAAACGGAAGGAGAATCAAAACTATAAATAGAGAGACGAAACCGATGTTTGCCAGAGAGGAGGGGAGTTGGGGGTTGGGCAAAATGGGTGAAAGCGATAGAGATACAGGCCTCCAGTTATGCAGTGAGTGATTTATCAAAATAAAAAGCAGAACATAAGGAATATAGTCAATGATATCGTGGTAGCAATGTAATGGAAGAGATGGTAGCTACACTTGTGAAAATAGTATAATGTATAAACTTGTCAAATCACCAAGTTGTACATCTAAAACTAATATAACATTGTGTGTCAACTATACTCAAAAAGGGTTGGTAGGACATACTAAGAATTTGATGTTTAATTTTAACTTCAGCGGCAAACTATTAATAGGAAATAATTTAAATATTTTTTGAAAGGAAGTAAGCAAGCTGATTTGTGTTTTTAGAGAGGTAATAACAGGCATTGTATCAAATAATTGGTGAAAAATAAGACTGTCACTTTATTCATTTAATTAACTAATTTTTGTTGTGCACCTACCATGTCCCAGTTAATGATCTAAGCATTTGAAAATCCTCAATGACCCAAATAAAGAAAAATCCTTGCCCTTATGGACCTTACCTTCTAGTAGGGAGAATAATAAATATAATTACTAATTTAATTAAACAGTATGTAGGGAGATATATAACACGGAAAAAAGAAAAAGAGAAGGGGGGGGAAAAGATGTAAGGGGATCCAGGAACGCTGGATAGGATATAATAGATCATGTAGGCATTGGTGGAACAGTAATGATGAAACAGAGACTTAAAGGATCTTGGATACTCAGTCTTGGGTATCTCCATGCAAAGGGATAAATCACCTAGGAAAGATCCAGAAGTAGATGGATAGACCATGAGGCTAGTAAGCTTCAGGATCTGCATTTACACAGGCCTCTTTAAAATCCCTGAAGCTACTTTTTTTTAAAGAAAATGTTATGTACTTTTTCTTAGAAAAGTAACCTACATTGTTTAAACTTTAGAACTCACCTCTGAATTGACCTGTGGATTTCAAGTTGAATTCTTCTTAAGTTCATGGAACAGAAACAAGGCTAATACGCCAGGATATTGATAAATAAAGATGTTGTACATATGAAGAAGATCGAGGGGTGGAAATACAAGTTATAGAAATCAGAATAATTTTTGAGTGTTTCAGTAATGGATTTTTCAATAATTTGGCATTTGGGAAATAAAATATTTGACAGTAAGCCAAGAAAATGTCAATTATGATATTATAAATTTGTCTCTAATAATCACTTTACTAAATAAATATTTCAGTCATGTAATAGTAATGGTTATGTAGTTGTATAAAATGATTAGAGGAAGAATTGTATACTATATATGAATTATTTTTATAAGGTGCAGGCATATCAGTTACCTCACAAATCATTAATTCTACAAAATCCAATAAAATTATACATTTTACCTTTTATAAACTTTCCTTTTTCCAGTAATAGACAAATTAGGACAAAGTGCTGATTTGGGAAATCAAATTGTATACTCTGTATTATAAAATAAAACTGATCAGTGTGCTTCATGCAATTATTTATTGCAGGGATGGGCTTAGTACGACTGAAATATTTAAGGAGAGACAATGTAGGTGATTATTTTTTATTCATAAATTCACATAAATCAGATTTTTAGAACAGCAGATAAATGGCCACTTTATAAACACTTAAGTTCTTCAACTTGAAGTTGTGAATAGTATGGCTAAAAATAATGAATGTTAAAGTGATAAACACATCATGTATACATGTGCCAGTTTAGCATTATGCATTACAGACTTCATATTTCTCTATAGTCATTCAGAAGTTTTCCAAAATTTTTAGCCAACTTCTTGGAAGTAATCCGTCCATCCTCTATGCCAAAGTGAAGTGAATCCTAACAATACCATATGAATACTTGCTGGAGTGAAAATAGGCAGCATGTGATTTTATACTGAATTGGTAATAAAAAACCAGGACTCGTTAATATCAACCATTTTCTTTGAGGTCTATGACTATAAATTCAGTAACTAACAAATCAACTTAGATGAGAAAATCAATTTGAAGAATGAGGATCCTCACAGCAACTAACTGTTAGCCATCTACATTTGGGACAGCTTTAAAGATTGTTTTGATTTTCTTCATTTCACTGGGAAGACAGAGACTCAGATTCTTCTATCCCAGTTCTTCATTTGCAGTCCTGTACTCAAGCATTTTCAAGAACACTTTGGCAAATTATATAAAAGAGCAGTGCCTGTTCAAGCATTATTGCCCAAGTGGTTACTTTATAATATTTTCTCCCCTAAAATGGAATATTTACTGGCTTTTGCTTTATCCATCATTAACCCCCTGACTAACGGATACTATTAGTTCATCTGGAAAACTCAGTACTACCTTTGATAATTAACCACTGTGAGCTAAATTGCATATTACAATTGTGTAAGTTCCATGGTAAATCCCACAACTTGTTTCTGTCAATATTTTTTAAACATTATAAACATTGTAGCCTATACATTTATTTCACATATATGTACAAAGCCTCTCAGTATCAAAGCCACTATAAAAGGTTGTGAGGCTGTCAGCAGATGTTTATAGAGTGAAAAAATATGATAGCCCTTATAATGTGACAGATTTTTTTCTTATAAATTCCTTTTTTAAAAAAAAAAAACAGTGGATAGTCCATCATCTCTCATGGTACGTCTCCCCCCTCCGATTTCCCCCCCTTCTTTCTTCCCCTCCTGCTATCTTCTTCTTTTTTTTCTTAACATATATTGCATTATTTGTTTCAGAGATACAGATCTGTGATTCAACAGTCTTGACAATTCACAGTGCTCACCATAGCACATACCCTGCACAAACAATGAATCATGGAACACTACATCAAAAACTAATGATGTAATGTATGGTGATTAACATAACAATAAAAATTTTTTAAAAAAAACAGTGGATATGCGTAACCAATCTTAGATTGTGTCATCATAGATCATAAATTACATACTGCATTGTGTCATATCATAAATCACAAAATATATACTATGTTTGGAATTAATAGTTGAACTAAGCATTTTTTATGAAAACATCTAAATTTACTTTGAGGTGCAGCTACTTATCATTTGATGATATTGAGATGTAATAAGGAAGAATAGTAATTGAATTTGCATGCCAAGGTAGAAAAAGTGAACTTATTGCATTTGTGCCAATAATTATTAAAATACAAAAAATAATGTAATCCAAATTAAGAAAAATCAAGCTTTATGCAGTGGCAGTATCGTAGCCAATGAGGTTTATCCGAGGTGCGATTATTGCTAATTGAAAATTAAGAAAAATCAGTAATGATTAAATAACTAAAAAAAATCCTTATATATTCTTGATCTAGACATTAGTTAGAAAACACAATTCAAATTTAAAAAAAGTAACACCAAACAATAAAATTACTAATGAAATTACATTATAAGGTATATCACAATCTTAAAAAATAGTGTTAGTAGATTAGATTTGGATATATTAATAAAATAATTTATGTCTAACCACTCTAGAAGTGAGACATTCAATTCCATGTCCCCAAATTAAATACCCATGTCTATAACATTGCATGTATTAAAAAAATTATCATTTATTTCTTAACTTTTTAAATATATCTATTATTTTTAAAAAACATATTTACTAGTATGGTATTATTTATAGAAAGTGACTAAATTTTACGTGAAAGATCAGCTTTCCATGTCTGTAGTAATTAAATATTGTTGGTATCCTTGAAAATACAATAACATCAAATCATTAATTTAGTGCTTTAGAAAGAAAATCGTGAAGAAAATTCAAATTTCATAAAGAGGTATGGAAATGAACCTGTAATATGAAAGATGCTACCACATTAGTACTAGTTATGTCATATTTCCTATAATATTTTATAGTTTTTACTGAAGTAAGAAAAGTACCACAGAAGCATTTTAGTTATATTGGTAACTTAATATTCATTTAATATATTTTAATAAGCATTTGTCATATCTAGACATTGTCTGATTTAATGTCAGGACCCATGAACATGGGGCTCCTGGGTGGCTGAGTCACTAAGCATCTGCCTTCAGCTCAGGTCAAGATCCCAGGGTCCTGGGATTGAGCCCCGCATCGGGCTCCCTGCTCAGCGGGAAGCCTGCTTCTCCCTCTCCCACTCCCCCTGCTTGTGTTCCCTCTCTTGCTATGTCCCTCTCTGTCTGTCAAATAAATAAATAAAATCTTTAAAAAAAAAAAAAAGGACCCCTTGAACAAAAAAAATATTAAGTAGTTCTTCCCTCACTTTATATATTTTACTTAATATAGATAATGATTACTCTCATCATCTATAAAGTGAACAGATAGGATCATTTTTATGATTGGTATAATTTTCTAATATTTAAGTGGAAATGTAGGGGGACAAGCATGTTCATTGTTCACTTCTTTTTAGTTTTTAGCAATCCCCTAAACTCACTCTAAAAATGCAAATCAGAGTCCCTCAGAATTATGTGAATTCATAAGGACAGACTTAAATTTAGAAGCAATATGAGATTCCTTTCTGGTTTTCCTCAAGGACCTCATCTTCAAAACCACAAAGGTTAGCAACTGTAATGGTCTTATTGAAGTGCAATAAGTAATAATTATTTAATTGCTGCATGAATAATTTAAGCAAAAGTATTTTTCCAGGTAAGAAATATTTAGAAGGGGTAGAGAAGGGGTCCAACCCACAGTTTGAAAACTCTTTTTTTCTGGTTCAGGACATTGTACATTGCACTCTTCTGGCTGCAAAAACAAACAACAACAACAAAAAAACCCTTCAAATACTGTGTTAGTTATTTAGGCTCTGATTTAGAAGAAGGCACACTAGAAGACGATTGAATCAGATGCTGATTGCCAGTTTACCATTTTCACTGCAATTTAAATTAAATTAAAGAGGCCAATGAGATATGGAGCAGGGATGATGAAATAAACAAAAAACCTCTGCTTTCTTCATTTCAGAACATCAAGTTTGAAGAGCAAATACAAAAATCTTCTGTAGCAGTGGTAGTTGTCAGTAGGACAACAATAATAGAATATTCATATACAGTACCACAAAACTTAGCTGCAATGAATTAAGCTAAATAATTTTGAAGCGATACCATTCATTATCTATTTCCACCTCTTTACATAGTGAAGAGTTTAGCAAATTAATTTACGTTACCTGAAAACTCGTGGCTGTTGTCTTGGAATTGAATTCAATTAGACACACTCATAACTGAACTAAAAGGAAACAAAAATCTTTATCTATCAGCATCCAGGCTTCAGCTTTGTAGGCAACAATAAAAGCAAGTATGGAGGAAGGGGCTTCAGAATTAGTCTATATTTACCAGTGAGGTAGGGGACCCTAGTTGTGATGCCAGCTTCTTAGGCATATTTTAGTGATTCAGGGGTGTAGTCAGTCACTACCTCAGTGTTCTGAGTGCGGCGTAAGTTATAGTTCCGAAGTTCTTACTTTTTGATAATGAGGAAATCATTCTTAGAAGTGGTCCAAGAAATTGCTCCTCCAGTCTTTTCCATTAGTTGTTAAGAATTTAACTCTCTTTATTAAATTTCTTTCAAATTCAAAAAGAAAGTATTGTTTTCCTAAGAGTCACGCTAGAATCAGCAGTTCTCAGCAGTGCTTCCTCAATAGATTTATTTATTTTAAATGTGTGTCATATATTTGTTTGGAGATACAGGATGCAAATTGCAAGATTTACAGCTTTGAGAAAACCCATAATTTAAAACACATAACTTTTTGTTAATTCTCCAAGTCATATTATGTTCTATTACGGTTCTCTAGAACCAGTGTTTCAGAAAAACACTATGAGAAAGGCAACATTCGACAGTTTATTTTATGAAAAAAGCACTTAAGGGATTCATGAACATCCAGCAGGATAAATCATATGTTCCTTCATTAAAACTTTTGAAATTTAATTTTATTGTCACATAGATGAAAGTTATTAGAATATTAAAACACCACCACCTGATTTAAATGCATACTTCCCCTCAGGCTCCTCCTATTAAATCTTTATTGGTTTCTAACTATCAAGAAATTGTCATAGAGTTAATATCTGACCTGAGGAAACAATATGCTCACACAAAATGAAATAAAATATTAATAAATTGAAATTAAAAACAACATAAAAATTTAGCTCTTAGAGCAATATCTCCACAAATCTACTGAGAACAACAAATTAAGTCATTATAAGGAATCAATCTTGTCCCTTTATGTAAGAATATATAAAAATATTTTGCTATAGCCAATAGCATCCTCTTCATGGTCCAACCTTCTAAATATTGCTGTGAAAAACTGGATAATATAAGATAGTGTTTAAGAATGTCTTATTAGGTACTTAGCATCACATCAACCACTTAGAACATGTGCCACAAATAAATACATTTTTACTTTTGTAGTCTTATTTCCCTAAATATAATACTAGTTTAGTTTTATTTATATAAAAATTAATACTTCAAGGGAAAATAAAATATAAGTGAAAAAATAAGCTATATTAAAACTAAAACTTTGTTGTTTTTTAAAACATTATATGTAATTATCCCTATATTAGATTAGGGACAACTACAAATTAGTTGACATTTCTCCCATCAAGATGTGAATCTATGACCTTCCATCTTGAAATCTGGGTGGTCATGTTATGACTTTGACCAATAAAACATGGCAAAAGAGATGCTGTAACAGGTTTTTTGGTTTTTTTTTTGTCCCAAGTTTTAGAACATCTTCTGCTTCTCTCTTTTTAATATGTACATACTCTTGGAACTGAACTTCCATGATATGAGAAAGTACAAAAAGAACTGTGGAGAGCCTTACATAGAGAATAGAAGCACCTCACGAAAATAACTGGTGTAGCTCCTCGCCAAGAGCAGGCATTATCTTGCCACCCATGTGAATAGAACAACTTGGGAGTGGACGCATAGTGGAGCTGTTCTGGGTGCCATCGTGTACAGTAGATTTGAGACTTTCCTCCTAAGCCATGCCTAATCTGGAGATTGGGGAGCGGACAATATGTTGTTTTAAGCCACAACACTTTAGGAATTGTAAGAATCTCCACACGGTACAAGATAAACAGAACATAACTGGGTATCTGAAGGTAGGATATTGTTGTAACAGAAAAAAAAAAAATGTGGCATTGATGTAAATTGAACCTGGAAGTATTTCCAGAAGGCTGTTGAAAGTGGAAGGGTCTCACAGACACTTTTGGTGAAGGCTTGAAGAATGTTGAATAAATAAATGAGATACTGAATAAAAGATGATTTATGCTATATAGTAATGGAAAACTTAGCAAACATTGTCTGCTATACCCTAGAGATAACAATGTACCTATTATGATGGTAGAAGATGAAAAGAAAATTCACAATGTCAAAAGTGCCAATTGGTTCTTTTAGTTGTCTATAATAAAATATGTGAAGAAAGAAATGCAATTTTAACATTAAAGAACCGCTTAATTTTAATTTTTTTTTGGAAACTCTTTTAGCCAAGAAAATATATCCAAAGATTCATTGAGAAAGTTTACCAATGTTGGAGTGATGTATATGTTCTAAAATCTGTCATAGTGATGGTTGCACAGCTCTGTGGATAAAAATCACTTTGTACCTTAAATATGTTAAACATATGATGTGTGAATTATATCTCAATAAACTGTTACTTTAAAAAAATGCAGATCCATACCCCTGAAACAAATAATACATTATATGTTAATTAAAAAAAAATAAATAAAGAGTGCCCTTGTGATGAGCACTGGGTGTTGTGTGAAGTGCTGAATCACTATATTGTACACCTAAAACTAACATCACACTGTATGTTAACTAACTGGAATTTAAATAAAAACTTGAAGAAAAAAATGCAGATCCAATTCTCTGGCTAGTGGCAGAAGAATAAATCAGAGACATGTTGTCTGAGAGGGATTTGACAGACCACTGACAGAACACTGGCTGGAAGATGGCACATGAGAATGACTGTAAGTGGCCTCTAGGAGAAAAGAATGAACCCTGACTGTCAGCCAGCAAGGAGATGGGGACCTGAGTCCAACCACCTTAGCCTGACACAACTGACAGTGACTGTGTCGGGCACTTGAATGACCTTTAAAGAAAATTCTTTCCCAGAAGCTCCATAAGAGCCTCACCTGGACAATACCTTGATTTTGGACTTGATTCACCCTCATCAGAGAATCCATTAAAGCTTGCTTTGACTTAAAATTTATACAACTGTGGGATTTAACCACAAAAAAAAGGTGCTATAAACTGTTAAAATTTGGTAATTTGTTATGCAGCTGAAGAATAACTGCTTGAACAAATAAATCCTCTGATTTCAGGCCATAGTAATTATTTTGCATAATAATCTAAGTTTAAGAGCCATAATACTAAAGGATGTTTATTTTATTGGCTTACACAGATGAGGAAGGAAATGAAAAATCCAAATGAGTACCTAAAAGAGAATTACTACCAATGTTTTTTATGTAGCATAGGGGGAATCTGTTATAATAATTTTTTGTTGTTCTTTTCCCTCTGAAAAGAAAAAAACTTCAATTTTTTCCTAAAGATTTTATTTATTTAACAGAGAGGGAGAGAGCACAAGCAGGGGGAGTGGCAGGCAGAGGGAGAAGCAGGCTCCCTGCCGAGCAAGGAGCCCGATACAGGACCTGATCCCAGTAGCCTGGGATCATGACCTGAGCCAAAGGCAGATTCTTAACCAACTGAGCCACCCAGGCACCCCAGAAAACTTCAATTTTTAAAGGCTAAAACTATCATTACTAAGAGAGAATCAAAGACAAAATGTGATGAAAAAATTTAAGAATATATCAAACTACTTTATATTAGTTAAAAGAATTTCACTTGAATAAATCATCGAATAAAAATTCTGGGAAAATATAAAACTGAGATTGTTGTACTATATCATCAGTCTGAATCAAGAAAAATCAGGACATTGCATGGAAATTAAAAGACAAACATAGTTTATTTGCTTTAATTACTTCACGAAAGCATCAATAAATCCTTGAAATCAATCCTGGGGAAATTATAGAACAAACAATAAAAAAGGTGTCATTAGTATTATGAAAGAGACTTGTGACCCCTATGTTCTGTTAATTGTTAGGTATTTTATGTAAAAAAATGCTAGGATATTATTTTTCCATAAATGGAGATTATGTTGTTTGTCTCGAAGGCCTGTTGTTAGGTTAAAAGTAAATATATAGTCTCATAAAATTTCTCTAAATCTAAATATATATCAGATAAAAGCAATGCATGTGAATATTAAATAATAATTAGAATAACAAAGGAACACAAGACTTCAAAGTCAGTCAAACAGGAGAAAATGATGTATTTAAAATACCTGATTAACTTATTTACAGGAATATGGTAAATACACTGTGTCTGGAAATTAAGGCCTTTACTGTACTTTAATTAGAGAACACAGAGGAAATGAAATGAATGCATAGCTAATATTTGGACTTCCATTTTGGATAAGTGAAAACATAAACACCATTATAATTGTTATTTCTGAAAACTGAAGTTGATAAAGTGGAGTAGGAGGAAGTTGATTCAAAAACCATATTCAGGGGTACCTGGATGGCTCAGTCGGTTAAGCATCCAACTCATGATTTCAGCTCAGGTCATGATCTCAGGTTCCATGCTTAGCATAGTCTGCTTGTCCCTCTCCCTCTGCTCCTCCCCCAACACTCTCTCTCTTTCTCTCTCTCTCTCAAATAAATAACATCTTAAAAAAAAATATTAAAAAAATGGTACCTCATGCTAAAAAGCTTCTGCATAGCAAAAGAAACAGTTGACAGAGTGGAAAGGTAACCTGTGGAATGCGATTAAATATTTGCAAATCATTTACCTGGTATTTAGTTAATATACAAAATATATAAAGAACTAATGCAACCCGATAGCAATAAAACAAACTGATTAAATGATGGGCAGGAAAGCTGAATAAACATTTTTCCAAAGGAGACATCCAAATGGCTAGCAGATACGTGAAAAGATATTTGACATCACTAATCATTAGGGAAATGCAAATTAAAATCAAAATGAGATATCACCTCACTCCTGTTAGAATAGCTATCATGAAAAAGACAAGATATAACAATATTGACAAGGATGTGGAAAAAAGGCAACCCTTGTGCACTGTTGGTGGAGTATAATGTGTATAGCCACTGTGAAAAACAGTATAAAGATTTCTGAAAAAAAATTAAAAATAGAACTACCATATAATCCAGCAAACTCACTTCTGGGTATAGATCCAAAGGAAATAAAAACAAGATCTTAAAGCTCTTTTTGCACTCCCTTGTTCATTGCAGTGTTCTTCACAATATCCATCAGTGGATGAATAGATAAAGATGTTATGTATACAAAGAAATATTCCATGTGAAAGAAGGAAACCTTGCCATTTGTGACAACATGGATGGGCCTTACAGGCATTATGCTAAGTGAAATTAAACAGAGAAAAACAATACTGCATGGTATCACTTATATGTGGAATCTAAAAAATCTCAATTGATAAAAACAAAGAGTAAAATGGTAGTTACCAGGAGCTAGGTGGGTGAGGACACAGGGAGATGTTGGTCAGAGTGTACACACTTCGAGTGATAAGGTGAATAAGTTCTTGAGATCTAATGTAGAGCATGGTGATTTTAGTTAATAATACTGTATTATATTCTTACTAGTTGCTAAGAGAGTAGATCTTACATGTTCTTACCACACACACACACACACACACACAAAGGCAATTATGTGAGGTGATAGAAGTGTTAGCTAATGTTATGGTAGTAATCATTTTGCATTATGGTAGTGTATCAAACTAGCATGTTGTACACCTTAAAGTTACATTATATGTCAATTATATCTCAATAAATCTGAAAAAATATAGCAAAGACCTCACACAGTTTTCAGGAACAAATCTGAGATCAGTAATCAAACACACAATTTAATCCAAACATTGATATTCATGGGCTAAGCAGTTATGCAGGCAACAGATAAAAAGCATACGTAAAATGTCAAGGCAGCAGAAAAAACAAGCAGGTTAGAAAGAGAAGGTAAAAAGCAAGTTCCTTTGAGATGTGCAGCCTGAAGAGATCCTCTGAATTGCAGGAGGGTAGTCACTAGTCAAGTTTGATGAGATACTATTCAGTAGGCCTAAAGTAACCTCATTAACATTGATGTGCTCTTTGGGCCTGGGAGAAGACTTTAATAATACTGCAGCTTTATTGAATGAGTCAAGTTTTTGTCAGTTCTGAAGCCAATTTTATTTTGGGAGCCCTTTCCTAACAAGAATACTGAAATGTTGAATGCAAAATGAGATAAAGATCCTTAGATCTGCTCCTGACAGTGAATCGTTTTTGAAAAGATACTTTCTTTCTCAGTTATTACATCAAAGAGAATGAGTTCAGAGAGCCTGACCATTTACCTGAGTTTGCAAGAGGCTATGTAATCTTTATTCTGAGTGACTGTTGAATTGTCTAAGAACTTATTTCTTAACTAGCACATGTCTATGTTTTCTCTAATGTCTTCTAAACTTTGTATATATTTAATGTGACTGAATTTTTATGGTTGGTGTATTTTGAGGTTTTACAATACTTTGAATTATAAGACAGACCCTGTCAGTTTCCACAAAGCATTTAAGAGAGCAGAACTTATTTCCCCCCAGATTAATGGGACTGACTGTGCTATAAGAGAAATTGGCTATTCTGAGAACTAAAGCAACAAATTAAATCTTTTATGCCCGTGTTTTAAGATCCTGTCAAATGAGTCCACAAAAGATAAAATTAAAGGAAAAGAGGCAATTTTCAGATAATTTCAGGCTGTGAAAGCAATCAAAATACTTGTCATTCTGTCAAGACCATGTGTTACATCTTACAATGGGAATTAAGTATGCATATTCACTAAACAGCCCCAAATATTTATTGAGCACCTATTCTGTAACAGCTACTTTTCCAAGGGTTGCAGAAAAAAAATGGAAAAGAAATGTTCCTGTATTTATGGAACTAACAAGTGGAGACAGATGATAAATAGCCAAATATCTACTAAAGCCTATGGTTATAGTTGCATTGGAGATAAATAAAGTAGGAGAAGAGAATAGATCTGGAGGATAGTATATGAGCTATATTTTAATGTAGGCAAAAAAGGCTTCCCTGAGGATATGGAATTTGCACAAGACTTGAAGAAAAAGAGAAAATGGGTCTTGCAGATATTGAGGAGAAAGGGGTTCTGACCACACAGGGCAAAACCCACTGATGGCAAAGACCGAGGCTCAATTTTATAATGTCAGTTATAGCATTGGCAAATCTTTAACTGACCTTTAACTAACTGCTTGCTTAATAGATGGCAAAAGCCAACCTGTTACCACTCTTCAGGAATTATAATTGTTATTTTACTTGTATTCATTTTCCCCCTAGAATGTAAACTTCTTGAGGCCAGTGGATCTTCTTAATCTTCCTATTTTCAGCGTCTTTCCAAGTTCATCTTGGGTTCTGTATATAATTAGTTCATGTTTTGATGTTTCAGCAATTCCTATAAATGGAGTTCCTTTTCTATCCTTCCATTCTCTCAGGTCAGTTTTTACTCAGTCACTTTGCTCAGAATTTTTAAGTTGTGTACTATAAATTGATCTCTGTCCACCACCCACCCTGCTCATCCCTATACTACCAAATTGGTCATGAACACTTGCACGTGGGGCTTATTTTATAATATCTATAAGTGTATTAGGAATTAGAAAAATTGGTGGGTCTTTTCACATTGTTTAAATATCACCATGTTAGAACAATAAATCCTATCCTTATCCTGCTTAAACTTATACAGAAATCCTGTCACAAGTAAAAGGGTCTTCTTACATGTTTTCCTGTGTGTATCATGTCTGTTTTATATTGATAAATTTCTAATTTGAATTATTAAGTTATCCTGAATATAATAGGAAGTTTTAGTAAACGTTTAATTAATAATACATTTGATGCTTTCCTAGTCTGTAAGATCGGGTCCAGAGCCCTGTATAGACTGAAGTACAGCATTTAGGAGAACTTGAAAATAAACAACTAAAACAAAAATGCCCCCGAGGGTGGCCAGCAGGTAGGAGGCGACATAGTGCATCTTGGCGGTGGAGAAGCCTCACGCGTGCGACCTCGGCGGCGTCAGGGACGGAAAAATGACCATCATGATCAATAAATATCTTTAGATAAATCTGAAGAATAAACTAAGTCATAACAGGTATTTCCTGTCTCTGAGATGTCAGAGAAATGAAACCTACTTCTACCATTCCAAACCATTTATTCAGGGATTTTCTGAAGGGATCTTGATAGTACAGCCTCTATAGAGGTCTTGAATTTTTTACTACTTCAAGTGATAAAAATGGAGCCTACCTGAATGAGAAAATTTACTCTAATGGGAATCATTAGGAATATAGTAGATACACATTAGGTGAGAAGTAAGGGAAAATGTACAAATACAGAGATGAGAGAAGAGGGATGCTAATTAACAGGGAATGTGAATGAAAGTACTGTAATGGGAAAATAAAGATTGTTTTCAGAAAGTAGCTGGTAATCTGTTTTTGCCCACAACTAGTAAGCTAGATAAAGCCCAAGTCTTAATAAGAAATAATTCTGGGCATAGTGCTTGCAATTATCTTTTCAGGAACTTAGGTAATTATTTAATGCAAGTCATCCTTGTGGTATAAATGGGAAATAAATTGGTAATAGCAATCTTTGAGAACTACTTCAATAAAAAATGGATTTCTAAATCACTTACCTATTTTATATTTAACTTCATTACCCACCATTAGGAAGGCATTATCTTTATTTTAAACATGTAAATAGGGCGCCTGGGTGGCTCAGTTGGTTAAGCGACTGCCTTCGGCTCAGGTCATGATCCTGGAGTCCCGGGATCGAGTCCCACATCGGGCTCCCTGCTCAGCGGGGGTCTGCTTCTCCCTCTGACCCTCTTCCCTCTCGTGCTCTCTGTCTCTCATTCTCTCTCTCAAATAAATAAATAAAATCTTTAAAAAAAAAATAAATAAATAAACATGTAAATATGTTTACATGAATAAAGACTACTTATATATTTAAATATATTCTTTGATGTCAATTTACTGTTAATGAAAAATATACATTATTTAAATTCAGGGTTTCTTAAATTAAGAGAAATAGTAAATATGTATTTTGGAATATATTTTAATTACAAAAATAAATATATGACAAAATAGCACAAAGAATACTAGGAGTGTATAGAGTTAACTGTGACATTACACGTGAAGTGACATAATATTAATTCAGTGTATACTGTAATAATTTAAGGATTTGTACTGCAATCCTTAGAGCAACCACTATAAATTTAAAAAAAAAAAGTAAAAAAAAAGAAATCATGAACAGAGGTGAAAAATAGGAAGCAAACATTAAAATAATAGACTTCAAAGATATCAATACTTATATTAAATTATAATGGATGTAATTCTCCAATTATAAGGCAGTGACTTTTGGATGAATTTTACATTGAATTAAAAAACCAGGAATTTAGTGTATCAGGATACAGAGCTGTTGAAAGTAAAAGGATGAAAAAAGATATACAAACATTAGGCATAAGACAGCTTGTGAATCTCCACTGATAGCAGAAAAAAAAGAGTAAAGAAAGAACATAACCAGAGAATGTGAAGCTCATTTTGTAATGATTATAAAGGATCAATTAATTTATCTCTTTCAGAGTACAAAGCAGAGAGAGTGCATGATAACATGCATGCTGAATATGTAACTCTTCAGATAAATACATTTACAAACTTTCCCAAATCAGTTCCTGCTCATGTAATTTACACTTGCTAATTATTTTCAGCTCTCTGTATGGTAGGCCAGCAACTTTTTATTAAAGTTTTTATCTCAGCAAAACACTGCATATGAAAATATATTTTTGAAGTAAAATAAAACAAATGTATGCATGATTTCTTTAATGTATATTTTAAGGGGGAAAGATGAGGGTTATAATCTGTTAAATAAGATTGCCATAATTTATATTACAACCCTAGTATATATAATTTATATATAATTTAACCCTGGTGTGTGTGTGTGTGTGTATGTGTGTGTGTGTGTGTGTGTGTATAGAGAGGTAGATAAATCTTACAGAATTTTTAAAGTTTATAAGTAATGTTATGAGTGAATAAATAAGAGAATCAATCAATAAAAACCCCTCTTCTTGGATTATTAGTGAATGCTCTGGATTTCCAAATAATAAACATGGTAACAATATGTTATTGTACATATAACCCATAATGTACAGTATGGGTTAAATTTCACCATAAAATAGTATTTTGATGAATTAATAAAATAAATTTATCTATGTCATTGATTTCTTTTTTTCATCTTAAAGAGATAAAACTCTTCAAGTTCTCAAAAGAATTATAGTCATAACAGAAATTATATTCTACAGAAAGAATAATGTGATGGGAGTGTGTAGAGGATTTACATACCATGAAAATAATCACATTTCTCTACAGGAATGTAATGAAAATGCCTCCCTTGAATACATGCATAGTTTTGTGTAATATTTCATCTTTCTGAATCAAGCCACAAAGTATAAATTTCATTGTTCCAAGTGTTTTCTTTTTTTTTTAAATTTTTTTAAAGATTTTATTTATTCATTTGAGACACAGAGATAGAGAGAGAGAGAGAAAGCATGAGCAGGGAGAGAGGCTGAGGGAGAGGGAGAAGCAGGCTCCTCGCTGAGCCAGGAGCCCGATGCGGGGCTCGATCCCAGGACCCTGGGATCATGACCTGAGCCGAAGGCAGACACTTAACCATCTGAGCCACCCGGGAGCCCCTGTTTCAAGTGTTTTCATAACATAAAATTCCTTAGAGCCTGGACTTATATGTTTTGAATTCTAGCTATAAAGCTGTCTGTTTCAAACCTATTAAATTTTAATAGTCATTGAAGGATTTCAATCAAAACAATGAAATGACTATACAAATTTTATTTTACTCTCATACTTAATGTAATTCAATAATTATCAATGGTAGGTAACAGGAGAAACATCATTTGATAATTAGAATACTTAATTTCTCAAGTAACAGGAAATGGGATCAAATATACAGTAAAATGATACAAAAAATATAGAAATATATATCTAATATATGTATATGATGTAGATGAGCTTCTTCCTGCCTTTCTTTAGTGGGAATCAGTAATATTTTGGAGTCCTTCCCTGCCTAACACACCTGTGGTCATATTCACAGATGCTCCTTAAATATATACATTTGGACTGCCTATGGCTCAATTCAAGCTGGAGAAGGAGATCTGACCAAAACTTCAGCCCCCCTGAATATTTTTCTGCAGTTTTTACACTGATGATATAGTAAGTCCCCACCTGTGTTTTGTCTATTGGGTCTGAGTTAGAACTCCTCTGCTATTTTACCTACCTGAATAGCATACTTTTTCTGAGTATATTTTGGAAATAGATTTTCTCCAGTTATTATATTTTAAATTTTTTCTTATACCAAAACTCCATTTGATCCCAGGGTATTCTTTGAAATTACCATGTGCTGATAGTAGTCTTTTTTCTTCTGTTGGATTTTTATGGTGTTATTACATTTGAAACACATTTTTGTCATGGATTAGTGAATAAAAGCATGGGCAGAGAAATGGCCAAATGTGAACAATGGGTCATCTTGATCCAATACCAAATATATGTGTTTAAAAAGACAGGGGCGCCTGGATGGCTCAGTCAGTTAAGTGGCTGCCTTTGGCTCAGGTCATGATTTTGGGGTCCTGGGATGGAGCCCCACGTTGGGCTCCCTGCTCAGGGGGGAGTCTGCTTCTCCCTCTCCCTCTGTGATGGCTCTTGCTTTCTATCTCTCAAATAAATAAATAAAATCTTAAAAAAAGGACAAAATATAATGTACGTTAAAAGGGATGACATATAGCATGTATTCCTTATGATAGCTTCTTATGCACTTTTGGGGTACCTATTTTATTTTCATAAAATATTATGGTGTGATTAAATTATTTGCCTCAGTAATTTATTATCTCCTCTATGCTTTATTCTTCCTGTAATTTAATCCCAAACCTAAGGTTAAATCAACACAATCTGTTCCCAAATGGAATTATATTAGTATTCATGAAACAAATCAGCAGCTCAGCTTAACTGAGTCTTACTGCTTGATCAATTATAATACTATACTTTGTATATGGAAAGTGAATACTTGATGTATGATCTGTGTACAAGTTTTAGCCTCATTATCAGTAACTAAGTCTTGTGTTACGTAGTTCTGCTTTATACCATACCTCCCTCTCCCTCTGCCTGACGCTCTGCCTGCTTGTGCTCTCTATCTCTCTGTCAAATAAATAAATAAATAAAATCTTAAAAAAAAAAAATTACATGAATAGATTGCATTCAAAATGCCTTCTGTAAACTGGAGATTTTTCTCTTTTCCAGTCTAATGCTGCTCTTAACTTTCAGCTAAAGATGATGACTTTCTTTAGTTATAATTAACTTGATCTGGTTTATCCAAACTGTTTTTTATCTTTTCTTTTAAAATAACATGTGCAAAGTATTTCTCTGAAGGTAAAATCTCTTGCTAATTGAATCTATGACCTGATTTTCCCTCATTAACACAATGACTGTTCTACTCTGAACATATTTTACTGTAATATTATGTAATTATTGAATGTATTTTTATTTAGCTATTAAAAACCATTTTCTTATTGTGGTAAGAACACTGAATATGAGTTCTACCCTCTTAACTACTTTCGAAATGTACAATACAGTTAATTGTTAATTAATACCGATAATTGTTAATTATAGGCACTATGTTGCATAGCAGTTCTCTAGAACTTATTTATCTTGCATAATTGAAACTTTGTATGCCTACAACTTACTGCTTATTTTATATATATATACCAACAAGATATCAGATTCTTCTTAGTAACACCTCATTGTTCTTCTGCAATCAGTCTTTGAAGACCAGTAAAACTCTATCTCCTGAAGATATTTTTGAAGACCAGTAAAACTCTATCATCCCAGATGATGTCTGTGGTATAACTCAAAGCTGGGAAGATCATTGACTTTAAATAAAGACCAGGATGATATTGTGTATGTTGCAAATTATAAAGGGTCTCAGACATTATGCTACATACTAGCCAGCAATCTCATGAATGAGAACAGAAGACACAAGACTCCTGGGTCAGAGATAAACAATTATTACTCATTATGTAGTAATTAGAATAAATTTGTGATGGTACCAGTTCCCTTGGACCCCACGTCCCTGGGCTAGGGTAGGGGGTGGGGATGAGGAGTCCAGAATGGCTAAGGTCAATACTGTGCATTCAGTTGGTTTGCATAACACTTGAGGAACCCCAAATTAAAGATTCCAAATCTTTTGTGATGGTCTGCAAACAAACGTGCCTACATATGCACCAGAGGGAGCCATTGTCTTCATTATACTGGAGAGTAAATCATCCTTCCTTTTGCTCCAGTGAAAACACTGTCTGTTCAGTCCATGGGTATTCACTGTACACAAATTCTTGAAAGGATAGTAAATCTGTAAAAACGGGTGGTTGGTTAGTGCCTTGCTTACATGACATGAAGAAACACAAGATACCCAATGGGAACTGTCTTTCAGTAGTATGCGTATTTTCTATGACTCTATCATAGCATACATTATCTCAGACTATAACTGACTGTTCAGTTGTGTTTCTTTTTAATACTAATGATTGTCTATTCCTTTACTGATTTTAAATCCTGAGCATCAGTAACAGAATTTTTTAAAGTAAGTGATCAATATTACTAAATTAGTAAATGCAGTTTTATCTAGTTAAATTAAAATGAGGAGTAGGAATATAGTAATTTCAGAATCCTAATGGTGTAAGTAACCTGACTTCCTTTATCTAGAACTAGTTCTGTTCTGGCAATAAAAATAAATACAAATGAATTTAGCTTGTTACACTGAAAGTTGTGAATATGAAAAAACTTGGATTTAGAAACAGCAAAAGGTCATGCAGTTCCGAGAGCACATAAGAGTTGTACATCCTGTGGCTCTTTTAGTGCTGAAGAAAGTGGTTTCTTATGAAAGGGACTGGTAGCTGGTTGAGTGCACTGATCTCTAATGACAAGAAGATATCATCAATCATTTCCTGAGTTTCAAGAATGAGAGGGAGACTACAAGTACTACAAATACCTAAACCATATCCTCTCAGCTCAGGGAAAAGAGCTTTTCACAGTCTGACCTTAACCTAACCTTATAGGCTTGTCTTCCATATTTTCCTCTACCTAATCACCAAACTGGACTACATGCATTTACAAATATAATATCCTGCTTCTATGGTCTGACTCAGGATTCTTTACTGAACAAACCAGCCCTTCTGTCTCAAACAGGCTAAGTACCTTAAAGGCTTAGTCGGAGGTAAATTTTCTTCATTCTAAGAGAAACTCATCTCCAAAATTGGTAGATGAGCTTCTTTTATGGAGTACATTATTCCTTTTTTTGAATTATAAATATTTGTCTATGTGTCATATCTTTATACTAGGCATTAAGTTGCACATAGTAGTGCTGCAAAAAATGCATGGTGAAAACTCCAGTGAAGCTATGTCCCACTCCAGAGTCTGTTCTTCTTTCTTCCACCTAAAATAACACTGGAATAAGTGTTCTTCTTGTAAGTTAATGTAAAGAGTCTTCAATTTCCATGAATTCTATATTTAAAAAAAAGATTTGAATATGTAAAGAAACATAGTAGATTTGTGGGAAGCTAAAATAATAAACATTATAAACACTGTTTATATTATATACTTATATAAATATATAATGATATAAATATATTTTTATTTATATAAATATATATTTATAATTATAAATTTATATTTAAATATAAATTTATTTTAAATATTTAAATTTATTTAAATTTATTTTATATATTAAATTTATTTTAATTATGTTATGTTATATATTTATATTTATATGTATTTATATTTATTAGCTATATTATTCTACAACTTTTTATGAATCCAATTAAAAGCAACACTTTTTTCTTTAGCATTGTATGGTATCTAGAAAGAAAAAGTTCAGTGATTTTTACAAAATAATAATCATTTCAAAAAGGCAAATATTTTTATAAACAATGACAGGCAATGGATTAGTCCTACCAGATATTTGAGTATATTTATAAACTATAATCATACATAAATGTTAAGGGGTGCCTGGGTGGCTCATTCGGTTAAGCTCTGAGTCTTGATTTCAGCTCAGGTCATAATCTCAGGGTCATGAGATTGAGCCCTGCATCAGTCTCAGTGCTGGGCCTGGAGCTGCTTGAGATTCTCTCCCACTGCCCATCCCCCTGCTTGTGTGTGTGCATGCACGTGCTCTCTCTCTCTCTCTCAAATAAATAAATCTTAAAAAAATGTTAGTTGGTATTTAGAATTTTTAAAACCAGTTCAATAGACCAATTAACAGAAACCAGTACATGGACATATATTATATGCATTTATATATTAAATATTTATAGATGACAAAGGTGGATTTCTGGTCAATTAATATTAAATGGATTGTTAAGTTAGTATTTGAGACTAGTAGAAAACTATTGCTAAAAAGATTAGTCTTATCAAATTCTTTATCACAAAATAAATTCCAGATGGATAATACATTTAAATATAAGAAGAAAGTCTTTTCTAAGCAACTCACATAATCTGTCATTGATATGAAGGAAAAATATGTGTGTGACACACACACAAACATACACACACTCAAAACAAAAACAAAAAAACACAAAAAACACAAAAACAGATCTTGTATTTCATAGGGAAAATACCATGAAATCAGAAATAATTAGAACTAATAATTTAAAATGCATGTTAAAAGAGTAATCTTCCTTTTTTATTAGGACATAATACCGAATAAAAATCCGTTAAAATGGACTGGGCATATTCAATCTGAAGATGTCCAAAACATGTTAAAATATATTCAGCCCATTACTTGACAAAAATTAAAAAAAATTTTGAGCCATATTTAGAACTGTTGACATTATAAGGAAAACTTACACAGTGCTGGGTAAAATTGCTATAATTTCTGGATATGTGTGTATGTGTTTGTGTGTGTGTGTGTGTTTATACACTCATATATATATGTATTTGAGTGTGCATGAATGGGCAACTGGTTGAATACATAAAAACTAATATTTTTAGAAAACCCATGCAGTCTGGTTCCTGAATCCCGCTCCTTTTTATTATATTTTATGGCCCCTTAAGGTACATCAAAACAATATGCTAATATTCATCATTAAAAATAATAGACTCCTTAGTTAATCACACACACACACACAAAGCAAGGCACCAAACCTTGTTTAAAAATGGAATGTGCGTGGGTGGGGTGTGTACTTTCTCTAGAAGAATATGTAATCAGGTACATAGTTTGTAATTCTGAGGAGGAAGCTGGGATGACTGGGTACCAGAGGAGAATGAGTGAGAAAAATAAATATTGTATACATGGTTACAGTGTATTATTTTTAACTAATATATTATGTGAGATTTTCTTAAAAATGTGCACACTGCAAATATGAAATTAAAAAGGCAACTCAAAGAACACAATTTTAATAAAACAGCCTGTATCTTGGTGGCAACTATTTTGATTAATGACTAAATGTGAAAAATATGGGAATATAATTGGCTGTTTGCATTTAGATTTTCTTTAAATGTTTCTTTATTTAAGCTACATTTAATGTGTAGAGCTTTACATTTTGTTAAATCATTACGAATAAAGAAACATGCTGAATAATGAAACATGCACTCATCAGAATTATGCATATAGGGAAGGGTGGGAGAAGGATTGTCCTTCTTAAGTAGGGTAGAATCAATTTATTGGCTGCCTATATCAGAAATGAAGGAAGTATTATAGCTTCCTCATGTGAAAGGTATCATGTAGTATTTGTCCTTCTGTGTCTGTCTTCACAAAGCATACTATCTTCTAGATTCATCTGTCTTGCTACAAATGGCAGGCTTTCCTTCTTTTTCAAGGCTGACTCATATTCCATTATGTGTATATGCCATATTTTCTTCATATAAAATAGCCACTCATAGAAGCAAAAAGTACAATAGTGATTGTCAGGTGCTGGAAAGAGGGGAATTAGTTAAAGGGTACAAGGTTTCAGTTATGTAGCATGAATTAGTCCTAGAGATCTAGTGCCCAGTATAGTACCTATAGTTAATCATAGTTTTTATATAGTTAAAATTTTTCCTAAGTGGGTAGATTTAATGTTAAGTGTTTTATCAATAATAATAATAACAAAGAGTGCAGGAGAAAACTTTTAGAGGTGAAGCATACATTTGTGGCATAGATTGTGGTGATGGTTTCCTGATTGCATACTTATTTCCAGAGTCATCAAGTTGTATATATTAACTATGAACAGCTTTTTTGTATGTCAGTCATTCCTCAACAAAATAGCTTTTTTAATGGAGAAAATATAAAGTGTTTAACAGTTAAATTTGAGTTTCAAGAAGAGTTAGGAATCAAGACTTAAGCTTCAGGGCATTAGCACATCCCAGACCTAAGCCCAAAAGAAGAAGAAACATTCAGATCTGTGACTGATCAATTGCTCTAAGAGCCACATACTCAGGAGTCAACTATTGCAACAATGCTATCTCAGTATCAATAAGAATACGTTTTATCCATTATCTTACACTGCAACTCTAGGTTATGCCTTCTATATTCTCTACCCTGGCATGCTGGTGAGAAAGACAAGATATATGGCTGTGTGTAATAAACACAAGAGTTCTTTAAGCTTTCAGTGGTGTTGATTTCATGTTCTCTAATCCAACATAAACACCTGAGCTTCTAATATTCACAGGATACATACTTTGGTTCTTCATGACAGTGGTCAGAAACCCCTAACTCTGACCCATTCCTAACTAGTTAGGAGAATGTGCAAAATATATCTGACCAGAGCTAGAAACAGAGCTGTATGAGTCAAGTTGTGGCTTAAAGAGAATGCTAAAATTTATGGGTAAAGGGGAATCACAGAATTAGCCCTCTTTTCCTATAAATCAGGGGTCTCAAACTCAAATGCAGGTAACAAAACAAGGCAGGAAACATAATTCAGCAGACAGTTCTCTGTCAAAGGAAGCTGGTATTGTTCACTTCCAGCTAAATGTAGCCAGGAAGAAGTATAGGTCCAAAGTTGCATTTTTTGAGACACTTGAGCCTCACCAATTGCAAAAATGTTAGCAGTAGTCTTCAATTCTCATTTGTCTACTGGAAGAGTGCTTCTGAAACTTCAGGAACCACATAAATCACCTGAGAATTTTGTTCAAATGCAGTAGATCTGGGGCAATACTTAAGATTCTGCATTTCTTTTTTCTTTTTTCTTTTTTCTTTTTAGATTATTTATTTGGGGGGTGGCAGAGGGAGAGAGAGGAAAACAGACTCCTCGCTGAGCTCGGAGCCCCACATGGGGCTCAGTCTTACAACCCTGAGATCATGACCTGAGTCGATGGCAAGAGTCAGATACTTGGGGCGCCTGGGTGGCTCAGTCGTTAAGCATCTGCCTTGGGCTCAGGTCATGGTCCCAGGGTCCTGGGATCGAGCTCTGCGTCAGGCTCCCTGCTCAGTGGGAATCTTGCTTCTCCCTCTCCCTCTCCCCCTGCTTGTGTTCCTTGTCTTGCTGTGTCTCTCTCTGTCAAATAAATAAAATCTTAAAAAAAAAAAAAGAGTCAGATGCTTAACTGACTGAGCCATCTAAGCACCCAAGATTCTGAATTTCTAATAAGCTACAACCTGATACCCATGTTATGGGTTCATAGATTACACTTAGAGTAGCAAAATACCAGTTCATCTAGAATTAATAAAACTACATATTAACTTTCCAGTTTTACAGTGTAAGCTGCTCTACTCCTGAAACTAATATACTATATGCTAACTGTAATTTATTTAAAAACTTAAAATAAAATGAAAGCTGCTAAATGACTAGAGGAATATCTATTTGTCTAATGATAAAAACCAGAAAGGAGTTTATTTCCTAGTAATTTGGCCAAGTGTGTTATAGTCTTAATGAATATTTATTTACAAAACATATTTATAAAATAGAAATATATTTTATTTCTGATATGTCAATATTATTTTGCAATCAAAATTCAACCTTAGGTTTATATGGACTTTTTTTTTTTTTAAAGATTTTATTTATTTATTTGAGAGAGAGAATGAGAGAGCACATGAGAGGGGGGAGGGTCAGAGGGAGAAGCAGACTCCCTGCCGAGCAGGGAGCCCGATGCAGGACTCGATCCAGGGACTCCAGGATCATGACCTGAGCCGAAGGCAGTCGCCCAACCAACTGAGCCACCCAGGCGCCCTTTTTTTTTTTTTTTTTAAACGCACTTATATTGCTCAAAACCTGACCAAATAAAAAAAAGTGTTTTTTGGGGGAAAGGGCATCTGATATAACCATATATCCCTAGGTAATGCGTTAAACTGGAGTCTGTTTCAAATCACTAATCGTGCAAGCAGTCATTGTTGAGGGATGGAATGTGTTTCCAGTGCTCAGATGTCTTATTTCCCAAGAGAGTTATTTGTAGGATAGTTGAGCATCAAAGGCAGCAGTGAGACCAAGGTCATTAAAATTACTTGTTGCAAATAAAAATGGCTTGTGAGCACAGCACTTTCTTTTCATATTTAACTTGCATTCATGCTTCAGAGACTTCGTTACAGTGTAATTTGGGAGTCTCAGCTGTCCCTTTTAGGATGTCCACTGTTCAATTTTGTAAATCAATGAGTTTTCCTAAATGTTGATTGCAATACTCTAGGTTAACATATGACTACAAAATTATCGTTTATACATTTTTCACTTCCAAAATAAATGAAGCCACTGGTTTCTCTTTTTAGAACTATTAACACCCCTCCTTACTGATTGTATGATTGTGCATATGGTTAGCAGAGTTTTGAAAGAAATGATTTTGCCTGAGTGATTACTGTTTAATTACACTTAAACAGCATGCTCCTTTCTTAAGAGTCACATTCATTGCTAAATCCTCTTAGTTTCAGCGTTTGAGAAATTAACACTGCAGTATAAGCAGGTAATTATTATATAGAGTCCTAAGTAAACTTGATTGGAAATAGGGATTGTTTGAAGACTGAAAAGCTTTTATGACCCCCTGGATTAAATGTAAATGCCTGTCATCATTTTAGGTGCTATGCCTAAAATGAGGTAAGGGTATCAGGAAAAAGAAGTCATGAAAGTGAGATATAATACTTACGACCAGGAAGTATTTGCCTTGTGAAAACTGCCGCAAGAATTCTCTATCTGTGCCATGTGTAACAGTGCCAACTATTGCATTTATGTTTTATTATAGCAAACTAGTGCCAGCTCAAATTCATGGCTTTAGTTGCTGCATAATGAAAGCCTTTGGGGTATTTACAATAAATAAAATTTAAAATATAAATATGGATGAAAATTTTAAAATCGATGTTTATTGCATAATTAACATGGTTTTTCTTGCTTAAAGGTGACCTTATGCAAGTCACACAACATTATCTGTCTCAATATTTTAATTTGAAAGTGATGGCAATAGTAGGCATCATCCCTTAATTGTTTTGAAGATTGAATACATAATACATAAAGACAAACTTCACTCTGTGTCATGTATTATCATTGTTACTATGAAACAGGTCTCACAGTAAGTACTTTCTTTACATTATGATCTATATAATGTATTTATGTTTATATTTATATATAAATATATATTTGTATATAACATAGGTAATGTATTTACTTGTATTTATTTACCTTTTGCTTTGTGGAAGAAGATAGTGCACATTTATTACATATCTTGCTCAGGGGTGGTAGAGATACTGTTATTGTCATCATTGCATCATTATTTTTATTACTATAATTATTGCTATTAGATATATATTAGTGTATTCAGGATTCATTCAGCAACTACTGAGTGCTTATTTTGGGTTTGGGGCTGCTAATCTTAGTGCTTGAAATACATCAGTGATCTGAGTAGTCATGTTTCTTATATACAAGTAAGGGAAGATAGATACCCAACAGTCAATGTAATACAATGATGTGATACATTTTTTTTTTTAAGATTTTATTTGTTTAATTGACACAGAGATACACAGCGAGAGAGGGAACACAAGCTTTTAAATATATTAGTTACATGGTGGCAGACATGTATCAACTGATTCCACTGTTGTTCTCAGCTCTCTGGCTTCTGATTAGATTGAGCCAGTGGGGAGCTCCTGCAGAAAGGGAAAGATGGGGAATAGATAAAGGTATTTATTCCCTCAGATCTTCCCTCTGGATCTAGCTCTTTACTTTGGGCTGTGTCCCTTGACCAATGATCACTGCATCTACATCTGCCAATACTACTTCTACCATCTTCTATATGATTCTTTCCATTTTCTGTAACTATTCTTCTGTCCTGTGCTTCTGGACCTACTGGTTTTAACAATGCAGTTCCATACCATACCTTATGGTTCTGTCCACCTAAAATACCTTTGTAAATAGTACTTGCATGAAATCCCTCTGCAATAATATAATTCAATAATAAGGTGTGTTTCTCATGTTTAGGGTCCTGATTGATACTAAAATATAGGAAGTAAATGTTATGGGGAAAAAAATGAAAAGGTATAGAGAGGTGAAGCTGATGTAGAGTGCTGGGGCCAGGTTGCAAATTTAAATAAGTAGTTGAGATAAGTCTCATTGATAAGATGGTTTATAAGCTAAAATATGAGTAGATGAGGGAGTTAACTTTTCAGTTATCTTATGAGAGACTGTTTCAGATGCAGGGAACAGATAGTGAAAGAGCCCTGACATGGGAGATCTAGGCAAACCTAGAGGGCCAGAGGTGACAGGAAGTCAGATTATTTACAACTATGGATGTCATTTTTATATTTTGGTTTTTACTCTGGTGAGAATTAGAGGTATGAAGGTTGACCCAGTGAGTTGTGTGAACTGACTTATGTTTTAAAAGATCGCTCTGGCTTTTTTATGAACCCACTGTAGGAGAACTAAGGTAGAAGCATAGTGACCTCTTAGGAGGCAATGATAGAAATGAGAATTTATACAAATAAAAAATCATTTCACTACAATCCTGGGAAGTTTCAAGTTTTCACTCATTATCAATGATATTTTATTGGTGGCAACAAATGGCAATGTTAAGAATAAAGCCACAGTGAAAATTGGCTAATAGCAGATAATCGAGAGTGTATATGTTAATTGATCTCTACTTCTTGAGGCAGTTTCAAATATTACAGAATAAATGTATATAGATATTCGTGTACAGATATTTCCTTTTATCTATTAACAGGTTAAATATGTGATTCAACATATGTTGAATCATTGTTAACATTTGTGTATTAACACAAATTGACTGTTTTGCAGCTAGATACATGTTCACATTTTAACATGTCGATCCAGTTGAGGATGTACCAAGTAAGAAAGGAGATTTAAAAGGACGATGTTCACCAGAAACTAATAAAACACTGAATGTTAATTTTACTTCAGTAAAAATAAAATAAAATAATAAAATAAAATAAATAAAATACGAAGTTAAGCATCTCAAGTAGTAAATATGACCAGTACTGATATCTTATATGTTGTAAGTTTTGGTGTGGAAACAGTGGTGCCTCAGTAAAATTTCATTTGTTTCAATCACCAGACCAGTACTGTGTACATAAACATTTCTCGTCTTTTATGAATTAAACTTAGACACACACACCCCTCATTATTTATAACACATACCGATAGGTATTCTTCCTTAACAATTTTTAATACTTTTTCTCATTTTTTATTATTTATAATTAATTATTTAAAGTAAACAAATAACATTTTAGATACTGCATTTTAATAATATGTTCATTTTACAATGCAAATTATTTTCATTTATTTTTTTAAAAAGATTTTATATTAGAGAGAGTGAACACACACATACACGGTGGGGGGGTGGGGACAGAGGGAGAGAGAAACCCAGGCAGACTCTGTGCTAGGCGCAGAGCCCAATGCTAGGCTCAATCTCATGACCTTGAGATCACACCTGAGCCAAAACCAAGAGTCAGATGCTCAGCTAACTGCATGAACTAGGTGCCCCTACAATCCAATATTTATAACATGTATTGAAGGTGTATACATGAATATGTGCATGTAATTTATAGAAGTATAAAATGTAATGAAAAGTATAATTTACCAAGAAATAAGTGAAAAGTTTGCCCCCAAATAAGTGCAAAATAACATACGTTACTTGTTCTGGGACTGAATCTAAATATCAAAAGAGGGTAAAATGTAAGTATATGTTAAGTCATCAGGAATATGTACTATTGTGCTCTTATGATTTTTTATTTTACCCTTTAAATTAACTTATTTATGTTTAAAAGTTCTGTTATTTTATTTTTTTTCCTTTTTTAGGTTTTTATTTAAATTCTGTTAACATATAGTGTAATATTCATTTCAGTAGTAGAATTTTATGATTCATCACTTACATACAACATCCAGTGGACATCCCAAGTGCACTCCTTAATACCATCACCCATTTAACCCATCCCCTCACCCATCTCCCCTCACAAAGCTCAGTTGTTCTCTATAGTTAAGAGTCTGTTTTTCGGTTTCCCTCTTTTTTTCCCCCATGTTCACCTGTTTCATTTCTTAAATTCCACATATGAGTAAAATCATTTGGTATTTGTCTTTCTCTGACTGATTTATTTCACTTAGCATGATACACTCTAGCTCCAACCATGTCATTGCAAATGGCAAGATTTAATTCTTTTTCTTATTGTTGAATAATATTCCATGGTATGTATATACCACTTCTTCTTTATCCATTCATGAGTTGGTGGACATTTGGGCTCTTTCTGTGATTGGACTATCATTGATAATACTGCTATAAACATCAGGATGAATGTGTCCCTTCAAATCAGTATTTTTGTATTCCTTGGGTAAATACCTAGTAATGCAGTTGCTGGATTGTAGGATAGTTCTATTTTTAACTTTTTGAGGAACCTCCATGTTTTCCAGAGTGGCTGCACCAGTTTGCATTCCCACTAACAGTGTAAGAGGGTTCCCCTTTCTCTGCATCCTTGCCAACACTTGCTGTTTCCCATGTTGCTAATTTTAGCCATTCTGGCAGGTATGAGGTGATATCTCATTATAGTTTTGATTTGAATTTCCCTGAAGATAAGTGATGATGAGCATGTTTTCATGTGTCTGTTGGGCATCTGTATGTCTTCTTTGGAGAAATATCTGTTCATGTCTTCTGCCCATTTTTAATTGAATTATTTGTTTTTGGGGTGTTGAATTTGGTAAGTTCTTTATATATTCTGGACACTAACCTTTCATTGGATATGTCATTTGCAAATATTTTCCCCATTCTGTAGGTTGCCTTTTAGTTTTGTTGATTGTTTTCTTCGCTGTGAAGCTTTTTATTTTGAAGTCCCAATAGTTCATTTTTACTTTTGTTTCCCTTGTCTCAGATGTGTCTAGTAAGAAGTTTCTATGGCCAGTGTCAAAGAGGATGCTTTCTGTTTTCTCCTCTAGGATTTTGATGGTCTCCTGTCTCACATTTAGGTCTTTCATCCATTTTGAATATATTTTTGTTTATGTATAAGAAAGTGGTCCAGTTTCATTCTTCTGAATGTTGCTGTCCAGTTTTCCCAGCACCATTTGTTGAAGAGACTGTCTTTTTTCCATTGGATATTCTTTCCTGCTTTGTCAAAGATTAGTTAACCATGTGGTTGTGGGTCCATTTCTGGGTTTTCTATTCTGTTCCATTGATCCATCTGTCTGTTTTTGTGCCAGTACCATACTGTCTTGATTACTGCAGCTTTGTTAAACAACCTGAAGTCCAGAATTGTGATGCCTCCAGCTTTGCTTTTCTTGTTTTCAAGATTGCTTTGGCTATTCCGGGTCTTTTCTGATTCCATACAAATTTTAAGACTGTTTGTTCTAGCTCTGTTAAAAATGCTGGTGGTATTTTGATAAAGATTGCATTAACTGAGTAGATTGCTCTGGGTGGTATAGACATTTTAACAATATTTGTTCTTCCAGTTCATGGGCATGAAATATTTTTCCATTTCTTTGTGTCACCTTCAATTTCTTTCATCAGCGTTTTATAGTTTTGGGAGTACAGATCTTTTCTTGGTTAGGTTTAGTCCAAGGTAGCTTATGTTTTTGGTGCAATTGTAAATATGATCAATTTCCTGATTTCTTTTTCTGCTGTTTCATTATTGGTATATGCAACAGATTTCTGTATGATGATTTTGTATCCTGTGACTTTACTGAATTCATGTAACCATTCTAGCAGTTTTTTTGGTGGAGTCTTTTGGGTTTTCTACATAAAATATTATGTCATCTGGGAATAGTGAAAATATGACTTCTTCCTTGCTGATTTGGATGCCTGTTATTTTTGTTGTTTATCCATTTCTTCCAGATTGTACAATTTGTTGGCATATAATTGTTCATAATATTCTCTTATAATCATTTGTATATCTGTGGTGTTGGTTGTGATTTCTCCTCTCTCATTTGTGATTTTATTTATTTGGGTCCTTTCTGTTTTTGATAAGTCTAGCTAGGGGTTTATCAATTTTGTTAGTTCTTGAAAAGAACCAGCTCCTGGTTTCATAGATCTGTTCTACTGTTCTTTTGTTTTATTTTATTTTGATTAATTTATTTCTGCTCTAATCTTTATTATTTCCCTTCATCTGCTGTTTTTAGGCTTCATGTGTTCTTTTTCTAGCTACTTTAGGTGTAAGGTCAAGTTGTGTAGAGGATTTTCTTGCTTCTTGAGGTGGGCCTGTATTGCTATATATTTCCCTCTTATGGCCGCTTTTGCTCTATCTCAAAGGTTTGGAACATCATGTTTTCATTATCATTTGTTTCCATGTATTTTTTTTATTCTTTAATTTCCTGGTTGGCCCATTCATTATTTAGTAGGATGTTCTCTAACCTCCATGTATTTGTGGTCTTTCAATTTTTTTCTTGTGGTTGACTTCAAGTTTCAAGGTATTGTGGTAAGAAAATATGGATGGAATGATCTCAACCTTTTTCTGGCCCAATTTCTGACCCAGTATGTGATCTATTCTGGAGACTGTCCCATGTGCACTTGAAAAGAATGCATATTCTGCTGCTTTAAGATGAAATGTTGTGAATATATGTAAGCCCATCTGGTCCAGTGTGTCATTCAAAGCCATTGTTTCCTTATTGATTTTCTGCTTGGGTGATCCATCCATTGATGTGAATTGTTGAAGTCCCTTACTATTATTGTATTATTACTATCAATGAGTTCCTTTATCTTTGTTATTATTTTATATATTTGGGTGCTCCCAAGTTGGGGGCATAAATATTTACCATTGTTAGATCTTTTTGTTGGATAGACCCCTTTATTATGATACAGTGCCCTTCTTCATCTTTTGTTACAGTGTTTGGTTTAAAATCTAGTTTGTCTGATGTAAGTATGGCTATTCCGGCTTTCTTTTGACCTCCATTAGTATGATAAATTTACTTCTTCCTCTCACTTTCAATCTGCAGGTGTCTTTAGGTCTAAAATAAGTCTCTTACAGGCAGCCTATCTAGATACGTCTTGTGTTTTTATCCATTCTGTTCCCCTATATCTTTTGACTGGAGTATTCCGTCCATTTGCATTCAGAGTGATTATTAATAGATACGAATTTAGTGCCATTGTATTACCTGTAAGTCCTTGTTTCTGGAGATTTTCTCTTCCTTTCTAGACTTTGTTGCTTTTGGTCTTTCTCTCTCACTCAAAGAGTCCCCTTTATTTTTCTTGCAGGGCTCGTTTAGTGGTGACAAACTCCTTTAGTTTTTGTGTGTTTGGGAAACTGTTTATCTCTCCTTTCTATTCTGTATGACAGCCTTGCTGGATAGAGTATTCTTGGCTGCAAATTTTTCCCATTCAGCAGATTGAATATATAATGCCATTCCCTTCTGACTTGCCATATATATTATGGGGAGGTGTCTGCTGCTAACCTGATTTGTCTTCCTTTGTAAATTAGGGATTTCTTTTCTCTTGCTGCTTTTCGGATTTTTTTTCTTTATCTCTGTATTTTGCAAATTTAACTATAGTATATCTTGGTGTTGGCCTGCTTTTCTTGATTTTAATGGGAGTTCTCTGTGCCTCCTGGATTTGGATGTCTGTTTCCTTCCCCAGATTAGGGTAATTTTCAGCTATAATTTGCTCAAATAAACCTCCTGTCCCTTTTTCCCTCTCTTCTTCTTCTGGGACTCCTGTGATACTAATGTTATTACACGTGATAGGATCACTGAGTTCCCTAAGTCTACATTCATTATCCAAGATTTTTCTTCCCCTCTTCTTTTCAGCTTCATTATTTTCCATAATATTATCTTCTATATAACTTATTTGTTCCTCTGCTTCTTTCATCCATGTGGTCATTATATCCAGTAGTTTTCAAATCTTGATTATTGCATTTTTCATTTTGGCCTGACTAGTTTTTAGGTCTTTTATTTCTGTGCTAAGGGACCTCCCTAGTGTCTTGTATGCTTTTCTCAAGCCCAGCTAGTATCCTTATGATTGTTGCTTTAAGTTCTGGATCAGTCATATTGCTTATATCTGTTTCCAGTAGATCCCTGGCCATGACCTTATCTTGTTTTTTCTTTTGGTCTTGGCATTTTGTTTAGATCTGTGTCTTCTCTGTGTTAGGAAAGCTTGTTATGTTTCCTGCTGGTTAGAGTAATGCCTTAATAAAGAAGAGGTCATGTACTGTCCAGGGCCTGGTGCATCAGGAAATGTCTCTGTGTGCACTTTGCTGTTACGTTTTGTCTGCTCTTTCCCTCAGGTCAGTCATCTGGATAGTTTCTCATTGCCCGAGTCTGGTGAGTTTTAAGTAGGTGTGCTCTGGTCTGCTTGTTAAAAGAGACCTGGTGCTATTTATACTATAGCTGAAGCTTTGCAGAACTCTCTGGTCAGGAGGTGTAGTAGGTAGGTGCAGGAGGTTTGTGCCGGTCTTCCTGGGGAGGGGCCTGCTACACTCGTTCTCAGGCACACTAGCGCAAGAAAAGCAGCACCTGTGGAACACAAGGGGCGGGGTTTGGTGTAAGTTTATGGAGCTCCTCTTGGTGCTGTGCTGCTTACTGAAGTTAGTTTATGCTGAGGGGCAGGAACCTCTGGCTCCTTTGTCCCTGGAGAGGCAATGTCACCTCTTTCAGATACCCTCCAGGTGCATCCCAGGAGATCCTCAGATCCCACTCTCTGCTCCCTGAGCTATCTGCCTTCCTTCTCCATGGGAGCACTGCAGCATCCACCACACTCCACATCTGCCGCTACTCCACCATCTTAGCTCTTCCCCCTCAAAAGTTCCATGTGCTTTTATTCTACTGTTCACAATACTTTTTCTAGATTTTAATTTCAAACTCTTGTACATTTTATAAAAGGTAGTAAAAATATTTAATACCAGTAAAATTAAAATTCCCTTGTATGCAATAGTATAGAGATGTTGATGTAGATATATAGAGACATGAATAGATATATAGATATAAATATACAGATATTTATATGTATGTTTGAAGTACCAGGAAAATGTTTAGGTGGATAGCACAATTATTACTTTAATACTTACTGACATTTTAAAATTGGTGTTCCTTATACATTTTATATTTAGTAAAATATTGCATAGATAAAAGGATGTTAAAACCAGCACAGTAACTACTGGTTTGCTGTAGGATAACTGAAGATATGATAATGAGCCTACTTTAAAATTTTCTACTAATTTCCATATGTACTTACTTTGAACGTACTGGATGGTTCTTAAATAGTTCGGAGTTAACATGAAAATTTTGAAGTATATATTTTGTTTATTGATAAATGACAACTGAAATAGTTTTTTTTATCTTTGTAAACTATCAGTGGGGAAACATTAGCACTGATAATGATAATACTATATTCTATATGATTACATATTCCTTGTAAGCAGTAACCCTATTTCTTCCTATTTGGGTTTATCAGCGGCTTGTATAGTAATTAGCTAATAAATGCCTTTGAAATTAAATCTAAGTGAATTGAATTAATTCAACAAAGACTTATCGAATGCTTTCTTCCTGCCATAAACTTGGCCAGACAATAGACATATGACTATAAAAGAAACAGTATTTTTTATTTACCATAACTTAGTTAGGAAAAGGCATACACACAATGAAAATAGAATAAGATAACATTTTTAATATGTTATTTATACTTTTCAGTGTGCATTTGCAGCATGCAGGAAAGAAGGAATTCGTGAGTCAAGCAAAAGGTCAAGAGACATTTCAGAGTGACTAGCTTTGATTAAGGGGTACCTGGTTTTACTAGATCATTGTGTTTATTAAGGTTTGTTAGGCAAAGAGACAGAATAATTAGGATGAACCCAGATCTTAGAATCTTGTAGAATCTTGCATAGCACAGTAGTCAAACTTTAAATCATGGGCTTTGGTGTTAGAGAAACCAGGACCTTCATCACGACTTCCCATTTACGATCTTTGGAGATTTCAGTTTCTTCATTGCTAAATTGAAGATACACCTTAGTACATTGTGAATTAGAGGATTAAATTTGATATAATGTGTAAATGTCTTTGCAAAGTGTCTTACTCAGAGAAAGAGCCCAAACCATTTATTTTTAGTAATCTCAACATAATTATTTTTCTTATCATTTTTATGTACTAATGCTTACAATGTTGGACTTTTTTAATAGAAAACATGAAAAAAGTTTATTGTAGAGATGGGGCAAGTTTAGGTATATGTTTTAAATGCTAAAGATGCTTTATGAGAGAAGAAATAGGAAACAGGAAGGTATAGTTAGAGGCTGTATTGGGAATCTAGGTGAAATAAAAATCTGTCTTCCAAAATTAGATGAATATTTTTACAAAATACAAATCGTTGGGTTTAAGATTTAAAAACTGATGTATAAATCATTTAAGGAAATTATTTATGATTATACTATGATTCCAGTAGAATTATTATTACTTGTTTTATTTTCCTTTTATGATAAAACATAGTCTTACTAAGTATCTGAGATTTATTTGTAAAAGTCATACAGGAAAACCATATAATCGGTTTATTATCAATCCTACACTTCACTTATGGTAATCTCTCACCCCTCTTTCATTTTTTCTTTCTTTTTCAGTACCCAAATAATCTTTGTTCTGAAATATCATTTTGCATTTGCCTTACTGCTTGCTATAGCCAAATATACAATGATACTCAAAATACTGCTTAATTTGACTCCAAATGCTTCGTTTTGAGTATCAAACTGCTGCATATAGCAGATGTTGCTGCCTGGCTTTGAAGGGCTCTATGGGAGCGATAATAGAGAAAGGCTGACACACAGATTGATATTCATATAGACAAACTGATAAATAGATTTGTACACAGAAACAATATATGCAAAAAGACAAGGGCATGATATATTATTTTATATAGATATAAGTGTGCATGTGTCTCTCTTTTCTTATAAGATCTCTATTGTGTTTTGTTGGTTAGATAGTTACTTAAAAAATCAGTGGATGGGGCACCTAGGTGCTCAGTCAGTTAAGTATCTACCTTTGGCTCAGATCATGATTCTGGGGTCGGGATTGAGACCCACATTGGGCTCCCTGCTCAGTGGGGAGCCTGCTTCTCCCTCTCTCTTTGCCTGCCACTCCCCCTGCTTGTGCTTGTGTGCTTGCTCTCTCTCTCTCTCTGTCAAATAAATAAATAAAATCTGAAAAAAAAAGAAAAAAATCAGTGGATTAGTGGATGGATGGAAAAATGGAAATAGTAGGATATTTGTATTTTCTTCAAGATTCGTACATGACAAATATCCCAACTTCTTACCTATTAGAATCCACAGGAGAGTGCTTCATCACACAATAATATTTAAGCATTTGTTGATGTATTAATATTTTTCAATCGTGGTAATGTTTTAATTTACATTTCAACTTATAAGAGTAAAGGAAGACACAGCATTGTCACTGAAGTTATTCTGATATTTTCCAGTTTTATTTTTCTCTTTTAATATTTGCTAGCCCAGTAGGCACATTCAAATGAACATTATGCTTACACAACATTATATATTTATACGTTATATTTATTTATGTGTTTATATCTGCTTTATATCAAAAGTTTCTTTCAAACTTTTATCATAAGCATACATTAGTGTCATTAAATAGTCTGCTATTACAAGGTTATTTATGTATATATGTATAATGACATAATCATAGATACATAAAACATTACGTTTGTTAATAGGTAACAAATATCTACTATTTGTTGTGATTTTTTTTAGAAGATTTTATTTATTTATTTGAGAGAGAGAGCGAGAGAGAGCACAAGCAGGGGGAGGGGCAGAGGGAAAGGGAGAGGGAACAGCAGGCTCCCGCTGAGCAGGGAGCCCAGTGCAGGCTAGATCCCAGGACTCTGGGATCATGACCTGAGCTGAAGGCAGACGCTTAACCAACTGAGCCACACAGGCGCCCCTATTCATTGTGATCTTTATGAATGTACACCTAATTTGTGACAGGATCTACAACATTTTCATAATATTTATTATAGCATGTTAAACAACCATATATTTGGTGCATTCTATATATCTTATGCTAATTGCTTTCAATAATAAAATGTAAATACACTACTTATTAGGAAGGATAAAACACATGTATACACATACACACAGAGAGAAAGATAACAAAATGAGAGTCTATATAAATGTATAACACAGTGAAATGAGTAGGTCAGAATCTCTTATCTTTTTCACCTCAAAGTGTTGAATTTATTTCAGTTTATTTTGAGCACTGTTGATAAATAAGTTCCTACTCAAATATAAAAAATTTCAATGCATATTATTTACTGAATCTGGTATATTCCATTGACTCTGAAACCATTTATTTAATTCATTAAATGTGAGTTTCTATTGCCAGTTACTTCTGAAGTTTATTTCATATGCAAGTTTATATTACAACAAATATTAATATTTTTTAACTTTGACAAGAGAAAATATAAAAATAATGTATATTGAACATTATAGGCATAAATATATATACTTAATCATTTGTAATAACCTAAAATGTATTTACAATAATAAAATCATCTTTTACATTACATTCACATATTATTTAATTAATATATTTCTCTTGATATAGCTTACATTGCAAAACTAACATTATAGAAACAAATTATACTTTAAAATAATGTCAGAGTTGTCATTAGTTATATCTTTACAGGTTTTCATCTCAGGGTGAGGATAAATTACTCTATTGTGGTAAGAAAACATAATATGCTGGTTATTCTGCAAAATAAATTACAAATTTGTGTTTGTTTTCTAACATCAAATAAGAAATATAAAAAGAGAAAATGGGGGAAAAATGAACAGGAAGGTTATATCCAAGTCATGGCTGTCAGAAATTCCAATTTTACTTCCTAATCTACCCAGTGTTGTGTGAAGAGAGCTAATGTTCAATCCTAATCATAATAGTGACAGCCATCTAATCTTGAAAGGTCTGTACACATAAAAGATAAAGGGTAAATCAATCTTCATACAGTTTGAGTTCTAGGATATTCTTGGATGAGACAACAAATCATGCTCTTGTTTTGTCTTCATTTTGGTTTTTATGTTGTTTTCCTTCTGAAGTTAGAAACTGTCTGTAGTTATCCATTACTTTGGAATTTTATTAACATGAATAAAATGTTCATTTTTACATTGATTTGGAACATGTCCTAGGTTTTCATTCACATAATTATGCAATTAAAACCTCATTTATTTATTTGATAATATAATTAGTATTTTTAAATGGAATTTACAGTATTTATTACTTTGTAAACCATAATGGTTGCATTTATTATTAAATGTGTTTCTAGGCACTGTTTAGAAATAATTACATCTAAAATGTATTTCACTTCTTATTTATGCAGTGTCCATTATTTGTGAAATAATTCTTCAAATTAATTGAGACTCATGGCATTTTCAGCAACAGCACCACTTTCAAATCAGCAGTTACAGTTATCTTTGAAATAATCGTTAATCTCATGAATTAAAAAATTCCGAAAATGAAATGGGAAAATAGCCAGAAAAATTAATTTCTAAAGAAACATGTGTGTCCAGTTAGAAAAACATTTTAAAACCACTGAGTAACAAATACATATTCCAACTAAGATAATGATGAAAGCTCATTTTCTCCCATCACATTTACAAAATAATGCCCAAAGTCAGCCATAGCTTGGAAAAACACTCTCATACAGTTTTTAATGGAAGTGTATAGATTGGTAGTAATATTTTACTTATAATATGCATGATCTGTGGAAAACATAACTATAATTTGACTTTTTGAGTTTAATATAAATACGTACTTTTTCAAAATATGTGGAAAGATAAATGTACAAGGTGCTTACTGCAGCATTGTTTGTAGGAACCAACATCTGGAAAGTATTCATTGCAAACCATGCACAAATAGGTTCTGTGCTTATGGAACATTCTTTGAGAAATACATACCAGCCAAAAGAAAAAAAATCAAGCTGAATGAAAGGTGTAAAAAAGAAAACATATGGTACTTTAGAGGTGATGATATGGATATATAATCTGGTAGAGCTTCTTGAAGAAATAAATAATGGTTGATTTGAGTTCTAATGAATGAGTAAGAGTTTATTGGATGAAATGACCCGAGACATAAGAACTTCAGATATACTAAGTGACTAAAGAAAACTATATAAAGAATATACTAAGTGTTTAAAGAAGACTAAGGTGAAGCAAAAGTGTCCAGGAACAAGGAGGGAGTAACTAGTATAAATGTAAAGAAATGTACAGAGCAGATAATTCAAATAGATTATCTGCAGGATGTAATGACTGAATATGAGGAGTAAAGATAGGTAGCAGCAAATTGTTTATTTCAGATTTCTGTCTTGAATAACTTGAAAGGTTATTTACAATATAGGGAACAATGGAATATGAGAGGGTTTTTTTGTTTGGTTTTTCAGACGTAATGAGGAAAAATTCTGAGCTCAGTTTGATGTTGTGGATTTGATAAGCCCGAGAGCCATAAAAGCAAATGTGTTTTATAGACTCTAGATTTTTCTGAAACTTAGAAATGGTCACATATATATTTGGGAATCATCAATATAATTGAAAATATTAGAATGGATCAAATCAGCCAGGGGATATGATGGTAAGAGCACCTGAGCTACAAACCTGATAATCTCCCTTATTTAAGGAATTGGTAGAGGAGGAGGAGAGTGGAGAATGAGGAGGGGCAGCCAATGAATAAGGGAATGGTGTTTTTAGAAAGCCAGGGATAAGATTATTTCAAGGATAAGTGTGCTTAGCAGTGTCAGAATTTTCCTCCAAAAAATCAGATTAAAAATAGAATCTAGAGGGCGCCTGGGTGGCTCAGATGGTTAAGCGTCTGCCTTCGGCTCAGGTCATGATCCCAGGGACCTGGGATCGAGTCCCGCATCGGGCTCCCTGCTCCTTGGGAGCCTGCTTCTCCCTCTGCCTCTCTCTCTCTCTCTCTCTCTCTGTCTCTCATGAATAAATAAATAAAATCTTTAAAAAAAAAATAGAATCTAGAACTGTATGACATTTAAATACATTAGTCAAATAGGGGTAGTTTCAATATGTGATATACTCAGTCCTAAATGTGTTTAGTTAGGTGTGAGTGGTGGATGTAGAAATACAAGTAGCAAGAGAAGCAACTCTTGATGTACTGTGAAAGGAAATAGAAAAAAAAAAAGAACAATATATAAAGGTGTTTGGAAACTATGATGGAAGGCGAGAAGGGTTTCTGTACATGTGTCTACTGAAAGAAGCTGGATAAGAAAAATCAAATAGAGTGAATGCCTGGAAATACAAAACAAAGGAAACAATATATAAGATTGTGAGTGAATTAGATGAGAATACATAGAAAGTGAAATGCCTCTCCAATATAAAAGAAGTGCAAAAGGACATGATGGACCTAGGTGCCTGGCCATTTGGCAGATAAAACAGGAGAGTCTGTCAATCCAGACTCTCTTGTTTTTATTTATTTATTTATTTATTTTTTTTATTTTTAGAGTTTTTTTTTTTTTTTTTTAATTTATTTGACAGAGAGAGACACAGCGAGAGAGGGAACACAAGCCAGGGGACGGGGAGAGGGAGAAGCAGGGTTCCTGCTGAGCAGGGAGCCCGATGCGGGGCTCAATCCCAGGACCCTGAGATCATGACCTGAGCCGAACGCAGACGCTTACTGAGCCACCCAGGCACCTGACTCTCTTATTTTTATTTGATTGTGTAATAGAAGGCAATTTCTTCTCTTGAGAATAAGAAAGAAAGTAGGGTTGCCAAGTTTTGCAGAAGCTGGAATTGATTTCAAAAACTATCATAGAAAGATGAGTGTCATAGAAAAGTGTTGCAGTGATTCAGGGCATTGTTCAGTGACCATTAATGGTCAGTGGCTCTGAATTTATGAAGGAACCAATTCACATAAACAGTGCACTAAATCCTGCATTAGGTTAGAGAAGCCAAATCATTTTAGGAAAGTTTTTAGTCTGCATAGATACATGTTCTAAATGTAGAAGAATATAGGAAGTTTTAGGATGTTGGTAATAAACGATAAAATCACAAATATTTGGAATCTAAGTAAGCTAAGAAAAAAAAGAAAGGAAAAATGCAGCGGTGTGATAGATAAGAACACATAAAGAGTGATATTTCTCTCTCTTCTGTGTAAAATAACTGAGAAAAGCAAAGCACTCTGTCTAATGGCAAAAATAGTCTAGGAAAACAAGGATTTTCTATTTAGTGTTGCGTGTGCAAAATTCTCAGAAACTTCTTGGTAGATGTTGGATACATATATTTCAAATAATTCAGTAGTGACCTACAAGTTAAGGGTTAATTGTGACAGCTGACCTATTAAATTTTCTCTTGATAATTTATGTGTGTACTTTATTCATATCATTTGGCAGCTTCTGGTAAACATGGGAATTTTAAAAATTTTGTGGGCTAATGCTGGATATCTCATTTATGGGATAATGCTTGGTTGGTTTCTTTTTCAGGCCGGCCACGTATAAATTTAAAATTATTTTTTCATAACATATTTGAGGAACAACCGAATTGGGAAATATGTGAGTGAAGAGGTATCTCATTGACTAGAATTGGCATATGTATTTGGATTAGGCAGCCCTGATTATTTTTGTCTCATATTTTGGAGAGCCAAGTTCAATAAATCTGAAACTTCCACAGAAGGGGACTTAAAAATAATGAAATAGATAAATATGTATTGATATAGAAAACATGAAATGCATTGCTATCAAGTCATGTTGTTAACTGGGAAGAAACAGAGGAATAACAGCATGCATTACGTAAGATAATTTTAAGAAAAAATAATGATAGTAACAGGCAAAAAGCAAGAGGCAATAATGTGGAGATATGCAGGGTTCAATAAATAATCACCCTTCTCCTCACCCAAATTCAGAATTAGTTGAGAGGTAGACAAATTATTTAGACATTTGGGAAATCAAAATATCAGCATTATCATTTTGATAAAACAAAATGAAACTTTAACCATAAGTTTAACAGGGAGATCTGGGGAAAGAGACAGACAAAGAAGGTTGACATTGTAGCAGGAAAATTTTTTTGATAAAGGTCAAAATGTGTAATACATAAAAAAATTATAATTTGTTTACATTAGTAATAACTTCTTACACATTTTGCAATTGGGGAAGAAGTGAAAAAAGTTCTAAAATGAGAGAAAATATTTGCAACATACAAACAATAGAGATTTGGTGTTTAAAATGTTTAAATAATTCCTATAAAACATTACAATGTAAAATAAATCTAATTAAACACTTTCCTTCTAGTCAGTATAAATAAACCATTCTGTGTTTTCCTTTGAATCTTAAAATTTTCTTTAATTCAGTGATTATTGGATTTTTTTACATTCATACACTTCAAACAGATTTTAATAATGACATTTTCATACAGTCAAATTTAAAAACAGACCTTCACTAATGCAACTTCTAAAAAATATACTTCAGGAGGAAAGGTCTGAGACTGAAAAACAATTATATTTCATAATTTCAAGAAATATAAAAGTGAAATTTCTTGGATGTTTATGTAAGACTGATATTTTTTGATAAATGAATCATTTTTATTTATGTCTGTGATTAAATTTTCAATTTGGTTATATTTATTAATGAAGGAGCTAAAATCAAACACAATTTATTAAAGAAATAATGCAAACTTCCTCAAGAACTTATCAATAAAACTTCCTGTCTTGAAAATTAAGTATAATACATATTATTTTGTATATAACATAAGCTTAACATATACTATATATTATATAAGTAACATATATTGTCTAACAATGTGCATTTATATCTCTGTGTGTATATATATTAACTTACATATACTATAATATAAGCAACATATTTATATATCCTCTAACAATGTGCCTTTATACCTGTTTGATACACACAAAATGTTTGAAGTTTAGAAAAGACAAGAGAATTAAAACTTTTCAAGAGAGTATTTCACTATTGCTTTTTCCTTTAGTTCAATCACACAGTTACACAAGTTTGGGGATAGTTTATGCACAAAATGTTATTGTTGATTGGAATCTATGAATAAAAGAAATTAAATAAATGATCTCATAGTATCTGGAAAATAGTTTCCCATTTATAATAAATAGTCAAATGTAATGCATGATTTAAATAATCATTCAGATTTGGGATCTTTAAATATTGCAAGTCTACAATCTGTGCAACATATTATTAACCATACTTAAAAGGATTTATTAATTTTCTATGGTTGTGGTTATATTACAAGTGTGACATTTTGAAATGTTTCTGCATAAGTCATGATTTTCAGTGAAAAGACACATTTATCACTGGCTTGAAAAAAATAAAGAGAATATTTTTGTACATATATCAAAACTCTGATAACCAAAAAGGCTTGCAAACATGTGGGCTATTTATTCAAGATAAATTGCTGAATCTCAGAAAGGACAGTGAAGTTTGTGATGTTTTAACTTGTATTATTCCTATACCCCTCTCTCAGCTCCACGGTAGCATTGAAAACCAACAGCTTCACAAATACAGTAGCCATGAAAAGTGGAAGCCTAGCAGCCACTAGGTGGCAAAATGAGTTTGAAAGTCCCCCAAAGATCTAATCCTGGAGAATTGCCCTATTTAACCTGTCTGGCCACTATTTGAAAATTTCGAACCACAAAACTGTTTGTATTTGAACCAACGAAGATCTCATTCAGTGTGAACAGTCTTTTTCTGCAGCATTTGTTGGAATCATTTGGCAGAAATTAATTAACATTGCACCTGTCTGGGGCAGGATAATAATTGGGGGAAATTAGGCTGGCCAAAAACCTTAAAAGGGAAATCGGGAGAATGAGATTGCCTATAGGATACTTTGAAAAACTCCAACATACTCCCACAAATTCAGAAGGATATACGTATGTGCATGAAGTTCTCTATATGCTCAAGAAATACCTGAGAAAGCCCTTGTCTCTCATTTACAGCAGATCATGAGGCTCTGCACAAATGGTGTGAAGACTTTGGCCAAGGCATAAATTGCCAGGATGTAGAAGGCAGCCCCAAATATGCTGATTGTACACTGTGGTCAAGACTGAGAGACTTTTGGGGCGCCTGGGTGTTCAATCGTTTAAGCTTCTAACTCTTGGTTTCGGCTCACGTCATGATCTCATGGGTTGTGAGATCGAGGCCTGTGTCAGGCTCCACACTCAGTGGAGTGCTCTCTGTCTGTCTGTCTCTCTCTCAAATTAATAAATTAAGTCTTTTAAAAAATGTTAAAAACTAGATTGAGAGACTTCTTGATTCAAGAATTTAAGGAAATCTCTGTCTGATTTCCAGATAACAAGTATTGAAGCAGAAACTTTATTGGCCACACAATACAAATAATACAAACTTCAGTGAATTAGTTTAGTTTAAAGAAGTCAACAAACAAACAGAAGCAGTGAGAGAACAACAACAAATAGCAATGGTGATGTACCCGGCATCAGGAGTATCTGATTACCAGACTTAGAACATTATATTATTTAAAATGTCCAGTTTAAATAAATAAAATGTCCAGTATAAAAACAAACAAAACAAAAATTATCTAGACATGCAAAGAAAAAGGAACAAATCCCTCATATATAGAAAACAATTAGCATAACTAACTCTGAAGGAGCCCATATGTTAGATTTATTAGACAAAAACTTTAAACTAGCTTTATTAAAAAATATTCAAAGAACTACAGAAATCCATGTCTAAAGAGCTATAAAATAAGATTGCATAAAAAGACAATATCATAAAGAGATTAAAAAATATAAAAAGAACCAAATATAATTTTGAATTGAAGAGGATATTAATGGAAATGAAAAATGTATTAGAAGTGCTCAGTAGCAGATTTATGCTAGCAGAAGACATAATTAACAATCCTGAAGATAGGTCAATTAGAATTACCTAGTCAGAGGAATAGAAAGAAAAGGAAGGAGTAAATATTATCAGAGCCTCTGAGATTTGTGGGACACCATCAACCATACCAAAATGTGCATAGTGTGATTCCCTGTAAGTAAGGGGAGAGATAAAGGAGCAGACATAATATTTGAATAGCTAATGGCTTAAACTCCCCAAATTTGATTAAGGACATTAATTTAAATATCCAAGGAGCTTGGCAAACCAGGTATGATACATTTAAAGAAAAACATCTATATCACTCATGATCAAACTCTTGAAAGACAAAGACAGAGAGATTCTTGAAAGCTGCAACAGAGAAATTATTCATCATATACAAGGGTTAATAAATGAGATTAGCTGATATCTTTTAAGAAACCAGAGGGACCAAAATATTCAAATTGCTGTAAGAAAGACTGTCAACCAGTCAGACTATATATACAATTATATTGAATATTTTTGAACAGTTGATGAGTGAGCAATGTTAAAATGAATCATAAAATATGAAAAAATTTAGGCAATTTAAGCAGCCTCTGTTGTACAATAAAGATGATATGAATGAAGTACCATTCACTGAGTGATAGTATTGAAAGAAGAGATTTTCTTTTTTTAATTTTAATTTTATTATGTTAATCACCATACATTACATCATTAGTTTTTGATGTAGTGTTCCATGATTCATTGTTTGCATATAACACCCAGTGCTCCATTCAGTACGTGCCCTCTTTAATACCAATCACCAGGCTAACCCATCCCCCCCACTCCGCTCTAGGACCCTCAGTTTGTTTCTCAGAGTCCATAGTCTTTCATGGTTCATCTCCTCCTCCGATTCCCCCCCTTCATTTTTCCCTTCCTACTATCTTTTTTTTTTTTTTTTTTTAGATTTTAAAATGGTACAGCCACTTTGAGAAACAGTTGGCAGTTTCTTACACTGTTGAACATAAATCTATGATATTATCCGGTATTCCCTTGGTATATAACCAAGAGAATTTAATATTCATGTCCAAACAAAAACCTGGACACTAATTACATTACATAAGCAGCATTTATAATACGCAAGGAGCAGAAACAGTCCAAATACCCATCAGCAGATGGATGGGTAATCAAATTGTGTATATCAATAAATGGACTATTATTCACAATTAAAAGGAATTAGGAATTAAGTACTGATAAATGCCACAACATGTACAAATTTTGAAAGCATTTTAAGGAAAACAGTCAACAAAATCACATACTGAATGGAATTTGTATGAAATGTAATTGAAACTTCTAGAAAGTACCAACAGTGAGTAAATCCATAATGGCAGAAATAAATTAGTGGTTGTCAGGGACTAAGGGCAGGGGGAAATGGGGCATGACTAAAAAAGGTACAGAATTTCTTTGTGCAGTTATAAAAATACTATGAAATAAGAGTGGTGGTGATTGTACAACTCTATCAAAAAAACAAAACAACTGGATCATAAACTTTAAAGTTGGATTGTATGGCACATAAATATCCCAATACATCTTCTGTTTAAGTAGGGAAACTTTATGAATGTTGTAATGCATTGTCATAAACAGAAATATGTCAAAGTATCTTTTTGTAGAAAAAAATTATAGTTTCACTTTAAATCACTTGCCAGTGCTTAAAATTGCACATGCTCTTACCTAACTATGCATTTGCATATACATTTATACTTTAAAAATTTGTATTCAGTGAATAAGGGTTACTTTCATTGCATATTTATTTTGAGAAAATTTTGTTTCCTCCCAGAAATTGCTGTTTATTGTAAAATTGTATTAGTTATAGACATGACTAGCATAAAAAAAAATGCACTCCTACATCTTTAAAATTCCTGTTACATGACTTATCATATTATCCACTTAAAAGAAGTATAAGAATGTTGAATTAAAATGAAGCTGAGTATTGAGAACTTTGGAAAATGTCAAGTTGTTTTGAAGTAATATGTTTTGCACTGTTACTCTATTCACTACAATGCTATGGAGCTTAGTAAAGTCACTGATACTTAGCAAGGTAAAATAAATAAAATAAGAATAACTTTATCTCTTAGTTATGTAAACTCTGTAAAGTCTAAAAGGAAACAGGATATTGCATGAAACAAAGCTTAATACTCATGAAAATTGCAAACACTTGTCAAACAAAACAATTCCAGACTTACCTAAGAAGAGATTTTATTCAAAATTGCAATAAGTGCGCTTGGATCTCAGGGTCTATTAACGTCTCTAGATCAAACAGAAAAGGATTACTAGAAGAAAGCAGGACTAGCAGGAACGTTGTTGAATGTAGGGCAAGCAGGTGAGCTGAGCAAGTGGAAAAACCATGATTTTTCTACAGAAAATGTATCTCCCTGTGGTCAGCCAGTTCTCAGAGTGAATATTTAAAAAGGGCTGTTTTGCACAATCCAGAATTTAGGGCCCTATGAAATGAATAGAAACCTGATTAAGTTTCATGGAGCCAAATCAGTCATAGGTAGTAGACGTTGCAGTCACGTGGTCAATGTCAGTTATGAAAGGAAGAAATAGAAAAATAGCAGTAGATGCCAACTATTACCTGTGAGGCAGTCTCTAATTATGTTTACATAATTGCACAAAAAGTGATCTATGTCTCCCTATAAATTCTGCAAAATATATTATTTTGCTGTGGTTTATCTCTCTATGACTAATCTTTACATTATTTCCATTTCATTATTGAAGTGTACTGTCACCTAATAATAGCAATTATTATACTTTCTAAGAGTATGAGTGTGCAGTCAGAAAGGTCTGGTATTCCAACTTTATTCTGTTCAGTACAACTACTAAGAACTTTAGGTGAGTTGGTAGAGTTTTAGACTCTAATTATATAATTTTAAAATGATTTAAAAACATCTTTCATGCAGCATTAAAATGCTTATTTCAAAAAACAATATAGTAGCTCTGAAAAGAGAGAGAAAGAGGGCAAGAGAGAAATTGTACCTTACCCTGCCTTATTTCAAATTTTATTAATGGGCAAATTAGTATTTATCAAACTAAATGCTACATTTACTTTGAATGTCTTAGTCAAATAGGGAATTGTCACAGGGTGAGACAAATACATCTTCAAACTATTTATGATTTTTCTTTTTAAAAAATATTTATGTTCTTGGGGCGCCTGGGTGGCTCAGTCGTTAAGCGTCTGCCTTCGGCTCAGGTCATAATCCTAGAGTCCTGGGATCGAGCCCCACATTGGGCTCCCTGCTCTGCAGGAAGCCTGCTTCTCCCTCTCCCACTCCCCCTGTTTGTGTTCCCCCTCTCGCTGTGTCTCTCTCTCTGTCAAATAAATAAATAAAAATATCTTTAAAAAAATATTTATGTTCTTTAAGAATCTTGAAAAAAATGTGTCCAAATATTTTGATAGATTTTCTGCAAAATGTGAATAAGCTTGATACTGCTTTAAAATTAGCAATTAATATTCTGATTTAAAATCTCTATTATAAGATGACAAGAAATTTATTCATTTTGCCTTTTTATTAAGTTTTTAATTATTAATTGACACATCTTTTATTTTTCTTTTACTAACTTTTGACATTTCATTGTTGAAATCTTAATACTATCATGAATTCATTGACTTGTTTGTCAAGTGAAAATCTTAGTTTTTGCCATTTACACATATCTCTAGCATATTGCTCAACCTATATTCTTTATTTGATATTGGGGTTAGGTACATGTAAAAATTCTTAATAATGATGTGTTCAGATTGGTAGGAACTAGTCATTTGTATTTCTGCTTTCATTTCCAAGATAAATTGTCTCAGCTATGGAAGTTTGATAAATATTGAATACTATTTGTTTCTCTCCACTTAATTTTTTTTTAAAGATTTTATTTATTTATTTGAGAGAGAGAGAATGAGAGAGAGCACATGAAAGGGGGGAGGGTCAGAGGGAGAAGGAGACTCCCTGCAGAGCAGGGAGCCCGATGCAGGACTCCATCCAGGGACTCCAGGATCATGACCTGAGCCGAAGGCAGTTGCTTAACCAACTGAGCCACCCAGGCGCCCTCTCCACTTAATTTTTAAGTATATGTCTGTCGTAAATTTAAAATGATTTCAGTGACATGAGAAGTTAGTGAATTCATAAATTATTTATTTATCTAACCATCGGGTATGGAAAAATTACTCTTTTCTCAATTTATACTCTATGACTTTTTCATCCAAGCTATGAGGAAAAGTTCTAATTAGAGAGACGGGTACTAAAAAGTGTTTGCATGTAGTAAAATAACATGATCAAGTAAGAATTTTTAAAATTTGTAATTATTTATAGTAAGAAACTACTTCACTAGAAATTAGTGAAAGTGAGAATTAAAAAGACTGACAGTACTGAATGTTGGTGGGGATGTGGAGCAACTGGAACTCTCATATATTGTTAGTGAGGATGTGAATGGTGCAGACACTTTAGAAAACAATGGCTAGTATTTCCATGAGATTTTGTACTTTTTAACAGGCTAACTTTAAAAATGCAGATATTTTGGTCAGAGGAAAGCAAATATACACACATATATTTTGTTATATTTAATCTATTTTTTTAAGAAAAATCATTGTTATTGATCTGTGTTTATATACTGGTACACAAACACACACACATATACACATACAGAGTGGAGAAGGGGGAGAGAAAGGAGGGAGGGGAGAGGGAGAGGCCTTGAAGCAGATAGCCATTTGAAGATGCTGTGGGTAAATTGATACCATTATTTTCTCATTTTTAAGTTATCAAAGTTGAAGGTTATAAACATAACACATATATATACACACAAAAACACATATACATGTATATATATAATGTATATATGTATATATCATTTTGTATAATATATATCACACACATATAATAGACATGTGTGTGCATGTGATAAAGACAGAGATTTCTTACTGCTTGTATTTCCCCATATATCAGTATAAACATATGAATGTATATTAATTAAAGTACCTACTTGAGAACCAGGTATCCTAGGTTAAAATTCCAGCTATGATGCTTACTTTTAGGAAATTTCCCTATAGGCCTATTGCATTTCTTCTCAGGCTGTGATTGGAGACAGACTGCGCTTTGAGACTCTTTTTTCACAGATGTAGGTATAACTCTGTGGAAAATAGAGAAAGTGTCTCCCTTCCAAAAAAAGGGCACATTTGCTAACTATCTTGAAAGATTAGAGATATTGTCTCTTTCTAGAGCAAAAGACTGTCATACTTACTTTCCCATAATTTAATAGAAACCATGCATATGTAGTCATCTGTCTTGAGCCATATTTGCTGTCCTCACTGGACTTTCTGACAAGAGGAATTGAAAAAAAATATGCTGAATCTCAAATGTTTGCTCTGCTATGACTAATTAAGTGTTTTGTTTCTGACCTAGGAATCTAATTTCTTTGACAAGCATCCATAAAATTGTGTTAGACTAACTCATTCTCGTATTAGTAGGGTAAAATTTTAAAACCTTCCCAGTTCTTAACATTTACTAGCTCTGTAGCTTTGGACACTGCATTAATTTCATAGGGCTGTGGTAATAATATATCATAAAGTGGATAACTTAAAACAACAGAAATTTATTCTGTCATTGTTCTTGAAGCTAGAAGTCTAAAACTAAGTTGTCAGTAGGGCCATGTTACATGCTCTCTCTTAGCTCTAGGTAGAATTCTTCCTTGCCTCTTTCTAGCTTTTGATGATGGCTGTCCATCCTTGGTGTTCCTTGGCTTTTGGCTGTATCACTTCAACTTCTGCCTCTGTCATCACATGGCACTCTCCCTGTGTACTGTGCCTGCATCCAAATTCCTCTCTTACTATAAGTACAACAGTCATATTGGATTAAAAGCCACCCCTACTTCAGTGTGACCTCATTTTAACTTAATTACCTCTGCAATGACCCTCTTTTCACATAAGTTCACATTCTCAGCTGCTGGGGTTTAGGTCTTTACCATACATTTTTGAATTTTGGACATAATTCAACCCATTATGAATATGTTATATAACATCTCAGCATTTCAGGTGCCTCATCTGTAAAGTGGGCATGATTATATCAACATGATGAGATTAAGTGAATTATATATAAAATTCTTTGATGAGCACCTGTTAGCTATTTAATTGTTATTATTACTATTACTATCATCATATACACATATGCATACATAACTGTAACAGAAATATTATCAGTTATTTCTGGGAGGACAGAGATAGTGAAGGCTATCAGTAATTTAAAATTTTATTAAGTATATAACATTGCAATTAACAGTGTATTCTTAATGTCATAATTTTTCATTGATATACACACATTTTTACTTATAGTAAAACTATGCATCTGTAAAGTGAAACCCTGGTATTTAACAATCTAAGGGGAGAATAGGGATTTTGAATATTTAAGTATATTACACATACACATAGGAATTCTGAGAGCTTTAGAAAATGTCAAGTTGTTATGCATTGATTAAAAATTATTGATGTAGCTCTTGACAAAACAAGTTTAGCAGCACTTGTTAAAACTCATAAAATGTATAATAAAACTAAGTAACAAATATGTAAATATGACTTCACTTTAGTATTATTCAAGAACATTGTAAAATAATATCTAGCATCTCTGAATTTCAAATAATATATGTTTTCAAATTAATCATCAGTGTAATTGTTAGGTCTCTTCCTTCTACCCATTTTAACAACAAACTTGCCTGCTATTCTGGAAAAAAGAACCTTACTTTCCGTAAAGAGAATTTTCTTAACAAAATGTATGTATTGCCCTACCAATCAATAAATGTTAACCGTAAATGCTGCTATGTCTCAAGCATTTCACTTTGGTTTTAGATCATACCATTATTTAATACATAAAATCACTATCCCCCACACTAAAGATGGTCACTATTCACACAGGCCTTAAAACTGAAATAGCAAGATATCAAAAAATAGAAACATTCACTCACATTCCCAGAAGAAATAATTATGTATATCAAGGTGGAATTTGTAACCTATATATTTTGAAAGGTTGCAAATGTAATTCATATAAGCATTTTATATGATTCAAGTATGTTAAAGGAAAAGTACATTTAAATGGTTTCTGACTACAATATGATTTTGCCAGATAAAGTTATGTAGAGAAAATGTTTACCTGATGATGGATGGTATGTTTTATCAATATTTGGAAAATTACTGGCATTTAGGTCTAATGTGTTCAGGTGCCTATCTTTAGTACTGGAAAAGATATTTTAACAAATGAATTTAGATAATGAGAACCAAATCTATATGGGGGAATAAATCAATATTCCATTTACTCAACAGTTATTTAAGTGTTTATACATATATCAAAGTATATATGATCAAAATTATAAGTAAAATATTGCTTTGACGTATAAGAGACATACCTTCTCACAGAATCCCTGGATTCAAGTTCAGGTAAAAGTGTCCTGATTTATTAATCTATTTTTTCTCTTCTTTCAGGACACTTATTCTGATTTGCCTTCGATCATCTAGGCCATATGCCAAGCCACTACAACACTAACTCATGTTTAAGTTAATGTATAATGTACAAATAATATATTTACATAATATATACTATATTAACTATTAATATCTCCATGAGTTTAATAAATGTTAAAGTCCAAAGTGCAAAGTTTTATTATAATATTTTATAGCCTGATTTTTTTTTTTATTTTTTGACTTCAGGCACTGCAAAAGCTGCCTATGAATGTGTTACTCTTTCCTTAAGTATTTTGAAATAGTATACCATGCCAAAAAATCAGAACTTAATGAGAAAATAAGAATAGAAATAGGAGTAAAATGTCAAAGAATCTTTCTACATTATCAAGCAAATGAATAAAACCCTTCTTAAAGGCAACTTCTTGTATCACGTTCTGAAATTGACCCTATACCTATCAATTTCAATTATGGTCCAATTATTCATTTAAAAATTCTTTGTTGCTATTCTCAGCTTTGTGTGCCTCAATTTAATATTTATAAACAAGTTCACATTTCATAACTCTTTATTGAGGCATATACTTAAAATTGAATCTGCATGTGTCATTGGTTAGAAAAAATAAATAAGCCTTATGAAATAGAGAAAATAATTCTGATATAATTGCCACACCATTTGGATTATCATTATTTCTAGATTTCTGTGTGAAATCAAAGACAGTCACCAGTAAAGGGGAAATCTCAACATTTGAAATAAGAATATCTGGAAGGTTTTGAAAGACTTGAAAAAATATGGACCTCTAAAACTCTCTAATAATGCTTCTTATTGCAATTTCTATACTTGAAAATCACTTTTCAGTGATTTTTCTGAAGTCTTAATCTGCAAAGTAAAGATGAAAACTGTTTAAAATTATTATTATAGTTATACCAAAAACAGTTATAAAAATACCAATATTATATAATACTAAGTGTTAAAAGGAAATTATATTAAATGTACCCTACTTTGAAATTTTCAACATTTTCTTTATTCAGTATTTGAATTGAATAAGTGATCATTAAAATTAAAACACCCATGGGTGATCCTTTCCATATACTTCATGAAAAAGCATATATCTCAAAATACATAAATACCCTTTGAATCTTCCCCTAATGTTCCTCAAAAGGCCATGCAAGTATTTGTCCTTGCTACTATGTGTAAACTAAAAAGAAATGAGGAAATTTCCTGGACTATGGGAGAGTTCAGTCAAGCTAATGATTTTTTGAAAGTTCAAATGTAATATCTTTCATTTAGACTAGAGGAGATACAGAACCACATGAGAAATGAATTCTGATCTAATTTCATGTGGTTTATATCAGATATATCCCAGGAATGTTCCAAGATTATTTCTCAAGAATTTGATTTTATATTTGCTTCACACATATTTAACAATAAACCTAATTCTTGTATTGGTTTGGAGTATTCAAAAGCAATACTGAATCTCTCAAGAAATCTCATTAATGAGTGCCACCGTAAAAAATAAGTGAGATTTATGTGGGTTGTTCCTACTCTATCTCCTTTCAATTACCAGTTTGGCAAGTGTGAAAAATGGATGGATTTTAGAGATTGACTTAAGATGATAGTAACTTAATCAAGTGGAGACTCCAATGTTAAGTTTTCGTTTCTTAATCTATACTAAATTTGGCACAGAATTGGCATGAGGTAGGGAGTAAAAAGCGTGAATTACATTTTTTAAAATAAGGATAAGGATTTACTGTAACTGTTATTTTCCCAACATAAAATTGCCTTCTTAAAAAATTTAGTTTACATTGATATATAGTCTTATGGCATGATATTCTGTAATTGCATATCTGTAGGTTTTACATTTTAGTCTTTTTTTTTCTTAAGATTTTATTTATTTATTTGACGGAGAGATAGCGAGAGCAGGAGCACAAGCAGGGGGAGTAGGAGAAGGAGAAGCAGGCTTCCCGCCGAGCAGGGAGCCCAATGCGGGCCTCGATCCCAAGACCCTGGGATCATGACCTGAGCCAAAGGCAGACGCTTAACGACTGAGCCACCCAGGCACCCTACATTTTAGTCTTGTGTGTTTTCTTTTTTAATCATATGTACATATATTTGAATATTTTATCGTTCTTGTTAAGGTAGATTATTCATTTATATGTTCAGTCAAAATGTATTTACTGATTACTCACTATGTGCTAGTCACTGTTTTTATTGCTGGAGTTACATGGACCTGACTTATTGGAACTTAAATTCTTGTGCTAACAGAATAAAATAAAGAAAGGAAATAAATAATACTTCATGTAATGGTCAGTGCTGTGAAGGAAAACAGATCGGAATTGATAGGGATGTGTGCAGAAGGCCAGATGTTTTTGATAGAAATCGCTAATATCTTCTCTGCGGGGTGACATTTAAACAAAAACTTAATCTGTGAACAGCTATAAGGAAAGCATTTCAATCTAGAAGGCAGCAAGTATAAAAACTCTGGGGTGGAAATAAGCTTGGAGTTCTCAGGGAAGAAATAGAAGCTGTTGTGTCTGTAGCTATAGCATGTAGGAGAGATACTTTTGAAGAGGTAGTTAAAGAAGATTCTAGCAATGACTTTGGGGATCTTTGTAAAGGTATGTCTGCATGTGTATCTGTGTGTATGGTTTTGTAAGATGTTAATCTAATGTGGCATGAAGGCATTAGAGGATTTTGATCAAAAGTGTGATAAATTCTGCACAACATGACATCACACAAGTTGTTTTAGAGAACAGACTATAAGAAAAATAAAGTGGCACCAGGGAAATGAGTGATAACGGAATTGGAATAAAAGGTAAACAGACTAGTCCAGATCAGGGATGCTGATACCTTGGGATTGAGTTTGGTATTGATGGTGGTGATAAATTGTTAAATTGGGGAAATGGTTTTTAGTAGAACTGACAGGGTGAGCTGATGGATTGCGAGCTGTGAGGTGAAAAAAAAAAAATCAAGGATGACTTCAAGGTTTAAGTTTGTGTATCAAGGTGAATAACAATGTTATCACTAAGAAGGGAGAAACTAGAGAAAGAAGTTTGGGAGTGCAAGTATCATGCATTCAATCTTGGATACGTTAATTTTATAATGCTTGTTAAGTAGCCAAGTGGAGATGTTGCTCAGTAGATAATTGGATAGTCTAAAGAGGATTGCAGCAGCTAGTTATGTAGATTTGAAAGTCCTTCATCCCTAGATAGCATTAAAAATCATGGGATTGAATGAGATCACAAAGAGTTACATCTTGGAAGAACCCAACTACAAGCAACTATGCACTCTTTTCTCTGTCCATTGGATATTATTGCCCATCTTCAACAAAATCCCCAATACTGTATATTCTTGTTGTCAAGTTTGATTCTCTGTTGTGCTCTTCCTTAATTCATTTGGCTGTCCATGGATGATACTGCTCTCTTTTAGGCTTTTCAGGTGGTGATTGCTTTTCTTCACATGTCCCAAGTTTCTGCATGAAAATAAGCTTTCATTTATCTGGGATAAATGTTCAAGATAATAATTACTGGGTGTTATGGTAACTCTCCTTTTATTTTTAAAAGGAACTGCCAAACTATTTTTCAGAGTGACAAACTATGTTACGTTCTGATCAGCAATGAATAACAGATCCAGTTTCTTCACTTTCTCACCAGCATTTAGTATTATCACTATTTTTTATTTTAGCCATTCTGTTAGGTGTGTAGTGAAACGTCATTGTGATTTTATTTGCATTTCTCTACTAGCTAATAATATTCAACATTTTTTGGCATTCTTTTTTTAAACATGTATTATTGAAGTGTAGTCGATAGACAATGTTGTATTAGTTTCAGGTGTATAACATAGCGATTCAGCAATTCTATACATTACTCAATGCTAACCACAATAAGTATAATGAAGTTGTTACCATACATTTATATGTGTTTTGTTGGCCAAACATAAATACTCTTATGCAAAATGTCTTTGTGTATTGTCTGTCCATATTCTGATTGAATTTTTATGTTTTAAATGTTAAGCTGTGAGATTTCTTTATGTATTCTAGATGATGGTCTGCTGTGGTCTGAATGTTTTTGTTCTCCCAAAATTCATATGTTGAATCCTAATCTTTGAGGTGATGGTATTAGGAGGTGGGGCCTTTGGGAGGTGATTAGGTCATGAGAGCCTAAGTGTTGGCTTACTTTTAACATAATCTAGTCCTGTTGGAGAGAGGTTTTAACCTCTCCCCTTCTGGGACCTAGTCAATGCCAACAGCCTTCTGTTCATATCACTTGGTAAATTAATCAGAATACTATTACCGAGTGTTAAATATGATGGTTCCAGAATTCCAAGAGGTCTACAGAAAAATCTGCTTCCTTCTTATTGGGAACAGGTTCAAATTATAATAATTCGTTCAGTACTTTGAAGGGGTAAGTTACATGTCCCAAATCACTGTGTCCCTGAAGACTTCTCCTTGTGTTATAGTGGTTTTTGAATCTTCTTAGGGGTATATCCTATCCTCTGGGACCATGCGTCCTACTAGGCCCTTCTATCATATTTGACACTTCTTTCTTATCCTTACAGAATAACATTGTATCATCCATTTGATGGACCAATGTGATATTCTGGAGGATGTACAGAAATTCTAGATCCCTTTGGACTATGCTATTTTAGAAAGCAAAAGAATTAACATTTCCCTGGGGCAAAAATAAAAATCTACTCTTATTTACCCAAATGAATCCAAAATGTTTCTGGAACTCCTTCCTGATAGTGATGGGAAATAACGCCCTGCTCAATGACCACTTACCCATATTTCTAACACCCCATCTTAATTTGCTAAAGATGCAAGTGGACTATTAATTGGATGTTAGAGGATATTTCTAATTTTTGTAGGACTGAGAATTATGAATTAAATAGGGATATAATAGGGAACATCATCCATTTTTAAGGGTGACACAACTCTCTCTATTCCCATTAGGATATATTATAATTATTTAAAGAACACCCTTGGCTGGCGTGAGGGATAATTTGAAAGTCTTCTACTTGTGGCGTCTGTCATTACAATAGCTGTTAACCCAAAGACCAAAGATTCAATGTGAGGATTCTGCCAAGCAGCAAATATGCTCATTCCAATAATATAGTTTCACATTTCTCTGAACAATGTGTTTCCTTCTCATGCCAATTGACATGACAGTATTATTTGGTGCAGGCCATCTTATTCATAAAGTTTCTAGTTATGAATTAGCTCTATCTCCTGGTGTATATGTGTTTGTATTGATAACTATTTCATGGAAGAATTCACCCACATCACTAAATTCTTCCTTATCTAACATTATGGTCCACTCTGACACACCCTCAGGATCAAGCGCTACATATGATCTCCCAGCTCCTGACTGTACACTGGCTAAGTCTGCAGCCTCGTTGGGGTACAGTCCTTTCTTTCCTTTACTTGGTCCAGCAGTTCTGCAGTCTTGTTTTAGTGTGATCTAATCAAAGTTACTGGTCAGAAAGAGGGGTAGGAGTAGATCTGGAAGGAGTGTGTATATCCTTGTAAAGCACAGACAGTTGTGAGGAACACCTAATAGCCTCTCTTTTAAGGAAGAGTGGGTCATTTCTGTGAGAATAAATGGTTTAGAAAGATACCGTTCAAAGTTTTTCAGTCATGAACCTAGATTTCTCAATTCCAAGTCTCATAGATGCACTCCATCCCAACCAGGGTCAAAACAAACTAAGCCAAAACCTTGGTATAACTGGCTTGAAGTAGCTAAGAATTTATCCTTTTTTGGAGCTATGCTACTCCTATAAATAAGTCTTGTGCCTCATACTCTAATATTTCTGTGAATCCAGCAAGAGATGACTATCATTATAAGATGCCACAATAGCTTCCTGACTTTCACACTTGTCTTTAAGTGGTTAATATTCATCATTGGTCTTTTTTATTGTCTTTCTCCAATGCATTAATGACACCCTACATGAGACATCTAACTCCATTGTTCTCATAATAGTGCACCTACCATACTTTTCTTCCACCTTCCATTAATGTCCCATACCAATTTGCCATCTCTGGTTTTTTTCACAATTGCATTGATCTTCTGGGTTATGAGTTTTGATTTATCTACTACAATTAATGGGATTCATGTTTCCAGCATGTTTGGTGATCCAGCTCCAAATTTCCAACTGAGGCTCTTTTCTTTTTAGCTACTGTTGGAAACAGTAATAATAAACCAGTTACCTAGGAAATTGATGTTGGAATAGAGATTTTTGAATAGGAATTTTATTGGAGATTACCCTCAGGATTAACACATGTATGGGATTAGAAAAAAGAACAGGGCAAAATGAAGAGTTGAACTGCAATGCAGTTACAACAAAGGCTTCAACAAATCCTGCTGACAGCTCTGGAGCTGGGATGACCCTTCTGGATCATCCTTCCTAAAGGTAGGGAGACTGGCATGTATACCAATATGAATATCAGTTATTGGATAGGGCTGACCTATCAGGGAACTGTGGGACTGTGGGAAGAGGCACTTTATTGGGCGGAGGGCAATTTCCAGAAAGGGACTTACCTGAGGGTCCTCAATTCCCAAAACTCTCAGCAGCTGGGAGAAAAAGTGTCTCAGAATTGAAGTGTGGATTTTCTAAATGAGCCGTTGCATTCACTTCCCCTATTAATGTCCAGATTCCTTGCACCTAATTGTTAAAGATTTAGCATCTTTCTCTCTACTGTTAGTGCAGGCATTGTTCTTGGTTATTTCAGCAACTACATTAACAATCTACTTGTCAGACAAGATGGCTTATGCTGCACCAGCAATATGTCCCAGATCTTAGTGGCTTAAATAATTTGGATATATTTCTTATTTGTTATGCATGTCCAGAATGGATTGTTAAAGTGCTTTTCTCATCTTAATCATTTAAGGGCCTCAACTGAAGGAGAATAGTTTTGCTTAGTATTAGGTTGTTATAGCAATCAATTGTTCATTGATTCGTAAAGCTTCCACTTTGAAATGCAATCTGTTATTTTTGCTGCTTCTTCATTGAACAAAGCCTCTTTCATGGACTCGCAGATCTTAACAGGAACCTGAAATGAATTTCTGCTATTTACCCAGGAACCATAATAACAATTTGATCCCTTAATAGTCCTAATGACTAAAACAATATTTAACACCTATGAGGCTAAGGTCTAGTCTCCTAGTTTCTTTATCTTTTAATTTCCAGTAATCTTTTATCTTTCCTAGTTTAGCCACTCTCTACAATGGTAATTATGCAAGACCTTTTTATCACTAGTAATTTTAATTCCATAAATTTAATTAATTATATTTCCTTAACTAATTCCATAAATTAATTTTATTTGTAGTAATTACATCACCTCCAAAAGTTTGATTTTAAGTTTTCCTTTCTCATACTCCAACATCCTGTCTTTCAATTTTACATATTCTAGTACAGACATGTCAGCATTCATATATCCTCTCAGGATTTTCAGATTATTTACTCTAACTTCTTACCCAACTTGTATTCCATGACACAAACCAAGATTGCTCTATGGCATACACACTCAATTATTTTGCTACTCAAGTCTTTTCACTGAAATCTAAGAAAACCCCACCCATGTTAGTTCTACAAAAGGGAAGCTGAGGTTATTGTGGAAAATGACAACAACAAAGAACATTCAGAGTTTTTCAAATTTTAAAATATAACTACAAATTTTAAGTGCTTACTAATAAATGAAACTGTAAAACAGATATACTTCTATACAATAAATACGTAAACAAATTTAATCATTGCAAATGCATTGTGATGAAGTTATTATTATCACAAATATACAGAGAGGATTTCCATACAGGTATAGGAATATTAAGTAACTTGTTTCAGATAATAGTGAATGGAAAAAACAAGATAAAAACACAGCAATTTCCTTCCAAAGTGAATTTATCTAATATCTAATTCTTGATTAATAATGTTTCCTTAATAAACTCACACTCACTTCTCACATTCCACTTTTTAAAAACTTCTACAATATCTGCTGCCCTCTCTTAGTTTCAACCAATTACTTCCTCCTATTTCACCAAGAAAATAGTTGTGATCATGGGAGAACTAACTCATATTATCAAATTTATACAATGTATACAATCTATTTACTTCTGTACCTGTAATGTGTCGCCTGTATTCTTATGATTTTTTTTTTAACCTGTCTATATCTAATCCTTTCATTGGTGAAATCTTCTCACTCTCTATACAGAATTCATGGAGTTTCTTACTGCTTTTCCCTCCAACCTTTATAGTGAAATTGGTTTTTTATTTTACTGGATTAGTCCCTTTTCCTCTCCTGGATCAATCCTTTTAAGCTTAAAGGTGTACCCTAATATATCACATTAAAAGAAAAAGACACAAACATTTATCTTGATGGTCTGTCCTTATACAACTACCACATTATTTTTCTGCTCCAATTTTCAGCGAAAATATCAAAACCATTTTCTAAACATATGACTTCATTGTCTTAATATGCCAGTAAGGAAAAACAAGAGCTGAGATGATTGTTCCTACATATTTTGATGAGGAAAAGAGATTTTGTTTTCAGAACTAATAATAAATATTTTTATGACTAAGTACAAACATTTTTCATTCAATAATTGTAAAATTACCTACACTATTACAAGCACAATAATAGCACCTTTCTATAATCAACATTATGTGTTTAAGAACATGATTCAGGATATCATTCATTGTATTCAGATAATATACATTTAAAAAACCATTATGTTCTCTACTCAAAAGTGCTTTCTATACCTTTTCCTTAGGGGAGAGATCATATCTTCTACATACTGATGTAATGATTTTGTTAAATTAACATTTGTTAAGTGAAGCATAGGGTGCCAGATGGTGAGCTAAAGTTCAACAGAAGACCACAAGATAAACTGAAACAGAGAAATGTATTACTTTTAAGTCTTGGAGGAGTTACATGGTATGACTTGAGGGGCTACCCAGGAAGGTCAGGGCAGGGTACAGGCAGAGAGAGTGGCAGGACATGAGGCACATGCATTTATTTATTTATTTATTTATTATTTATTTATTTATTTATTTTTTAAAGATTATATTTATTTATTTGACAGAGGGAGACACAGTGAGAGAGGGAACACAAGCAGGGGGAGTGAGAAAGGGAGAAGCAGGCTTCCTACGAAGCAGGGAGCCCAATGTGGGGCTCAATCCCAGGACCCTGGGATCATGACCTGAGCCAAAGGCAGATGCTTAATGACTGAGCCACCCAGGCGCCCCGTAGGCACATGCATTTATTAGGGCCTGTTGGTGGAGTGCTTTGGGGTTCCCAGACTAGGGACAGATTATTCAATGCAAATCAAAAGAGTGAGGTTTTGGTAAGCTCCATAGGGATCTTATCTAAACAGTGCACAAAGGAAAGGCTTTGGGAAGCTGGGAAGACTGTTGATCACAAGGGCTTTTGGAGAAATCATATCAGCAATTTACATTTGCTTGTGACTTTCTGGGCTGCTCTTTAGGGCATGTGCTTGCATGAGGGGCTAGTGCTGAATTAAGGTCCCTGTATGCAGCTTATCCAAATAAAATGGATGCTTAGATAGCAAGAGTAGATTGGATAAACTTTCAACAATTGGAAAGACAGCTAAAGCTAATTTTTTGAGGAACATTAATTGTAGCAGAGATAACTGACACAAAATAAGCCCACATTTTCAAAAGGGAGTGAATTGTTTTCTAGATTAATTCCATAAAGCAAGCAGTCAGCAGTTACAGAACTCATTGGAAGAAAGACAAATCTTGATTAAAATCAACTACATAAGACTGTTCACCAAAAGGAATTTCTAGCTTTTGTGTATGCACAGATAATAAGGTCAATAGGGCCATCAATCTTAGAAATAATATATTAGCATCTTAGTATCGATCGATACTACTAGTATTCAACCCAAGGGGAAAATGAATCCAAAGTGTCTAAGGGGAAAGATAATTATTTTTCATACCAATGTAGTATTGGAGCTATTTATATGTTGAGCAGGAACTACAAGTTGAGAAATCTTATTGTATAGTACTGTTTATAGTAATGCATTGAAATATTGGCCCAGTTTGTATTTCTGAACATGGTGGCATGATAATTCCCAATTTAAGAACACATATGGATATATTCATATATAGATAACTGGATTAAGTCAACCTTACTTTAAAAATGTAGTCCAGATTATAATCATCAGACTAGGATAAACAAAACAGTGCCTTTTATAGTCTGTGCTATTAAAGAAGCACATTCATGTCTGTGTGTGATACAAATGATGGAATTTAAAATCAGACACAACTTAACCCAATATTTAAAATGAACAATTTTTTGAACCTCAGATATTGAACTAAAAAAAGGTGCTGTATTTTTAGCCAATTGGAGTCAATCCTGCATTAAGAAAGATAAATGTAGCATTGAAAATAGAACAGTGCTTTGCTAAGCTGTGAAAACTGAAGCACATGCTTGCCATTTTTTTAATTGGCTTATTTTCATCTTTCTAGTGAATCATTTTAAACTTTTAATGGATTTAATATCTGATTCTCTTGGAAGGAAGACTACTAAAAGTTCAGTTTTACATAATTACATAGTTTTACATAATTTACAAATTATATCTATAAATGTTATAAAACCATTCTATCCACCCAACTCCTTATGTTATATGCTACTTATTGAGTACTTTATCTGTGCTGCTTTGGATTGCTTCAAACAGTTGAAACTTATCTTTCCTGTGAAATCCTAATTTTTTTGAGAATGAAAATCTAATCATCCTTTCATCATAATTCTAAAACAAATAAATGTTTTTTAAGCACATGCTCTAAGCCAGGTTCTGAATTAGTTGCTAGGGATACAAGGCTAAACAGAGGTATAAATTCTGCCTTTACAGATACAAACAAGTGTAATACAATATAGTCAATATTATTGCTGAACTTTAGTCCTATAGGAGGGGAATTGGATAAAGTAATAATGCGTATGATATTTTAAAAGAGTCTCTAGGGATACATTGGGATGTATGACAATAAAAGCCTTAAACTTTTTATCTTTTATAATACTGAAAATGGAATTACTCATTATTCCTCACAAAATACATATTGATGGACAAAATATCTTTGTTATGAAGTTGTGGCTATGGGTGGCTCAGTCAGTTAAGTTTCTGTCTTCAACTCAGCTCATGATCCCAGGGTCCTGGTATGGAGCCCCTTGTTGGGCTCCCTGCTCAGTGGGGAGTAGGCTTCTCCCTCTTCCTCTGCCCCTGCCCTGCTCATGCTCTCTCTCTCTCTCTCAAATAAATAAATAAAATCTTTAAATAAATGAATAAAGTTGTGGTGAGGAGGAGGACTTAGTAATTTTCACAATTTTTGCCTGTTTGCCAACAGCCTTATAACATTACAAAGCTATAAATCATACTCATGTATACAACCATAGCCACTTATGTATTTCTGTACACACATATTATCCTTTAGCTATTCTTTTGTTAAATAACAATAGAGTATGGTTAAAATATGAAATGAAATAAAATGCAAGCAGCAAGTACCTTTATAAGTTATTCTAAAAAGTTTTAAAAGATTTTTTTATGAGAAATCATTATTAGTTAAATACCCAAAGAGTTTATGAAAATTTATGTTGGCCAGAGAAGATAAAATAAACTTATTTTCATTTTTCATAAAATGCGATTCCTCATACATTTGTTGAATGCATAAACTATTCTATTTATAAAAGCAAAGCAACAATTGAACAGACAATGCCTACACAGCAAGTTAAAAATATTAGATATGGAAATAGCTTTCAGGTGTTTTCCAGCTGTAATTATTTAACTTTTAAAAAGCTGATCTCTTCTTTTTTATTATGTTTTTAATTTAAGACATTCAGTGTAAATTTTATCTCTAAATGATCATGCATACTTACATCTTTATTGCTTCTGAAAAAGTTTAATACTATTCATGCATAACTGAAAATCTGATGTTATTATTTTGATGGTCATTTATGCTAGCAGAATAAATGTTTCTTGATATACATTGCTCTTCTAGTAAATATTATACCATTTATATTTTAATTGATTTTAAGAGGAGCATCTTGAAAAAGTTACATTATTGACTCAGAAATATATTTCTAAAGCATAATACTTGATGATTTTATCTATTAATGGGTTCTGCATTTCTTTTTTTTTATTTTAAGAAATAATCATATAGATGAATAATTTAAAAATACCTTATTGGTGTAGTTGATATTTTGTCTGTAAAACTTATCTGGTGTTATGGATACTTCCAGGGTATACTGAAAATTCATATCTTTTTTCAATTGGACATCCTGTGAGGATGGATTGAGATGTTCTGTCACTGCAGGAAAATATGACACACAAAACAAATAAACAAAACACAGGACCAGTTCAAGGAGGGGAATAGAAAGAAGTTCATGCAGTGAAGCAAAGATATTTCTAATGGCTTAGAAGGAAAGTACAAAAAGCAAGGAATATGGTCAAGTCATATAGTGAAGAGGCTTCATGGAGAAATGTTACCTTTGAAATCAGACATATGGAATTTGAAAACTGAGCTCTAAGATTCTGTTCAAAAAGATATGCAAGTAACCTTTGATTTCTCATTAAAAATAACATATAATAGTTACTATTGAATGAAATAATGCCTGAGCTATACTTTGCACAGTGATAGATGCCTACTAGGTCCTCAGTAATGTTAGTTATATCCATGTCTTCACAATTGATGGTGCTGTGATCTGCAACAGTTAAAAACAGTTCATATGATAAAAAAAAAAAAAAAACAGGATTACTAAGAAGATGAGAGAAGATATGAGTAATCTAGAGCAGGAGCTTTCAAAATTTAGGAGTGTAAAAATAAAAATAATTGTGATACCAAATGGCCCAAACCCAGAGATTTAGCTTCAACTGGTCTAGAGCAATGCATAGGTATCTGTGTTTTTATTAGGTCTTCAAGTGATTTTGTGATGAGAAAAATTGAAGTTCCATGGCCATTGCAGCTCAAGCTTCTTTGAAAAATCAAGACTTTATCCTTATGTGAAAGAAGAGCTTATTATGTACAACAATCTAATATTTGACTTTATATCAATATTTCAATATTTTGCAATCATTTTTCTCAAACTTGAAAAATGGACACTTTTTTAAAAGATTATATTTATTTATTTATTTAGATAGAGTGAGAGAGAGAGTGCACAGGCGCATGTGCCAGTTGGGGGAGGAGCAGAGGGAGAAGGAGAGAGAATCTCAGGCTGACTCTGCACTGAGCAGGGAACCATCTCAGGGCTTGATCTCACAACCCTGAGATCATGAGCTGAGCTGAAATTAAGAGCTGGATGCTCAACGGACTGAGCCACCCAGGTGCCCTGAAAAATAGACACATTTAAAATAAATACATTCTGAGGGGCTCCCGCCTCTGTCCAAGATGCAATATCAGTGACCTGATTTACCCCCCTGTCTGAAATATCCAAAAAACAATAACTATATATATCTCTATCTTTGTCTTTTATCTATTTCTATTATTTATATTATCTATATCATCTACTTCTATCTTTATTTATCTTTGTCACCTTTATGAACATATGCAATGGTTTTCAAGACACCAGATGACAATGAGTAATGTTTTCTGACCGATGGGAAACAAACAAGATACTTTCTTCACTAACTGCCTTGGGAGAATTCCCATGCTGGGGCAGAGAAGGGGAAAGCAAGACAAGAGTCCAGAGAACTCCATGAATTGAGTTGAGGAGCCAGAGCTAAAGGTTCATAGAGAAAAATGGGGCTGAGAATTACAACACAGATTACTGGAGAGAGAAGATCTTTACAAAGAGATAACTCTGCATATCTAAATAGAATCTGAAGCTGAGTTAAAAATAAAATCCGAAAAGATTGGAGAACAGTGCCCAGTGTTTGTACAAGGCTGAGAAAATTCCTATTCCCACCAGCTAGACCAGACAAACTTAATAATTGATATGATATTGGGTAGGATACTCAGGATAATCTTGCCTCAGAAATCAGGAATAAAATGCCCTATACAGATTACTATTCTAGACACACCTAGAAAATCATAAAATCATAATGAACCTGAACACTCAAACTCTAAATTATTTATATCCCAGAACAAACCTCACAAATATTTATAGGAAAAATTATATGCAGATCCTAACATGGTAAAATCCACAATTATCATACAACTTTTATTTATTCAAATATCTGCCAACACTTTGTTCATACAATAATATATATGGTGTCATGTAGACCTTGCTTGATGCAATCAAGTAAGTTCTATATTGATTGCTCTTTCTTTACTTTTTTTTGCATATATCATTTGGTCACAAATTTATGTGCATTGTGTGAATTTGATCATAAATATACTACATGCTGATATCTCATAGACATAAACAGTCTAGCTGTGGTTATCTAGATATGTATTCACAATATGTGTGAACATTGCCGTCTAAATCAAAGCACATTTGGGCCCCTACATTTAAAAATAAAATAATTATGGAAAATATTTAAAGGAAGAAATTTAAAAAATCAGGAAATATTTTCTAGTAGATGGAATTGTATAAACCAGTTTTGAGGACATAATGAGATTATAGTGGAAGATGATGACACCTCTTCTAAGAAACTGGCAGTAGAGAAAATGTAAGTGTTTAAGACAGTTTATGGCTGTGATATTTAGAGTAAGTGGCATAAAGAGAAATTATTTCAGAAGTGAAGGTGATAAGCTCTTCCTTATCCAAAACAAAATCATACAATGATCATTGTCTTCCCAGTTTCCTCCCAAAGATATTTTGAATGAGAATTTAAATTGTCAACTCAAAGCTTCTTAGTTAATTGTACTTTGTACAAAATGTAGGGAAGTATGGAAAACTATTTTTTACGTGAAATTTTACGTGTATGCAAATCCTTAAATTGCACAGATATAAGAAATTATCATGACCTGAATAGGGTATGAAAAACACTAAATGGACAGATAACAATGTACTGGTTGATAAAACAAAGGTTGTAATCTAAAACAATGCTGGGATGATTGAGACTGTATGTTGAGATATTTGTGAAAAAAAGAATACAATGCACTGGTCGTTAGGACTATTTGAAACATAAGAAAGCAAACTGTAACTACCTGATAGTGTTGGGAGGAGGAATATTTATTGAAATAAAATAAGCAATTGTAATAATAGTTTTATCAAATTTCACAGAGTATTTTAACCTAAATCCAGCATAATGGGTTAAATTTAATGAGCATCAAAACATATAGGCCAATTAGCCTATGTGATATTACCATGAAATCTCTTTGAACAAATCCAGTGTTTAAAATAAGGACTTTTCTGGAAACAAACTGAGGGTTGCTGGAGTGGTGGGGGGGTGGGAGGAATGGGGTGGCTGGGTGATAGACACTGGGGAGGGTATGTGCTATGGTGAGCACTGGAATTGTGTAAGACTGTTGAATCACAGACCTGTACCTCTGAAACAAATCATATATGTTAAAAAAAAAAAAAAAGAAGATAGTAGGAAGGGAGAAATGAAGTGGGGAGATGAACCATGAAAGACTGTGGACTCTGAGAAACAAACTGAGGGTTCTAGAGGGGAGGGTTGGGGGGATGGGTTAGCCTGGTGATGGGTATTAAAGAGGGCACATACTTGGGGGCGCCTGGGTGGCTCAGTTGGTTAAGCGACTGCCTTCGGCTCAGGTCATGATCCTGGAGTCCCGGGATCGAGTCCCACATCGGACTCCCTGCTCGGCAGGGAGTCTGCTTCTCCCTCTGACCCTCCTCCCTCTCATGCTCTCTGTCTCTCATTCTCTCTGTCTCAAATAAATAAATAAAATCTTTAAAAAAATAAAATAAAATAAAAAGAGGGCACATACTGAATGGAGCCCTGGGTTTTATACACAAACAATGAATCATGGAACACTACATCAAAAAATAATGATGTATGGTGATTAACATAACATAATAATATAAAAAAATAAAATAAGGACTTTATGCACTCAGTGCATAGTATCTTAATATAAGTTAAATTACATACTTGATAAATTTTGATAATTTATATATATGTATCTATTGATATTGACATTGATGAGAAGTAAGATTATGCTAAGTATTTTAACCAAATGATGAGCTAGTTTTGGCTGAAATGCTGAAGAATTTAGAATTGTTCATTCAAGCAATATAAAATATTCTAGTTTCTACAGTCAGATAACATAAAGATGATGCTTAAAGAAGGTTAAATGTTTTAACATAGATAATATTTAGAAACTTGCATCATCAATCCAGTGAGGCATATTTCTTTCTTTTCCCATTTAACCCACTAACTCTTTCTATAAAAGGAAAGAATTTACATAGAATACATGTTCTTCCTGCTGCATTTAAAGTTTTTTGAACCATAGGAAAGCAGTGCACTTTTTAGATGACCCTGATAATTGGCTCATATGGAGACTTATTCAGTGATATGCATGCTGTGAAATCCCTATTTCTTGGAATAACAGCAGAGAAACCAGAGGCTCCAGGTATTTGGTATATCAAGAAGATTAAATATTTGCAAAGTTCAAAAGAAACTATAGGGGTTTTGAGAAATTTTTATATTGGTGTCTGTTTGTGTGTGTATTTACTCGGTTAAGAGTCTTCAAACAAACACACATACACAGCAAGGTTCATAGACTTAAAATTGGTTTTAAAAATCTATGTTATTTCTTGGATTTCCTGTATACCTATTCATGACTAACTTGAAGTTGCTGAGATAGCAATATTTAACCAACAAGTCCAATATGCTTTTTTCCAGTTGCACTATAATGTTGATCTCATTTGGACTGATTGCTAATTCATCCAGTGCATTATGCTGACTTTTGTAAAATGATCATTACTTCATATTACCGATGAATTTAGAAATGTGCTAAAAGGCAGTCTTTTGAAATGTGTTAGTTTTGAAAGTTATGTACGGCATTGATTTACAGACAGCTGTGTATTCAAATGTGTTTATGATCACAACACATTTCTCATAAAATAATGTGTAATATTGCTGATTAAGTAACAATTTAAATATGTTGTTTTTAGTGTTCCTAACTACTACTCATTGAAGAATTCTCATAAAAGTCTCTTACAGCACATCAATTTAATTATCACATATTGATCAAGTCAGTCTCCTTTGGAATTAAAATCTATCCGATGTGCAAAACAGTTATAATATAAAAATGTGTTATAAGTGATGCCTTAAAGGAGCAACTCCAAAAGGGTCATATTAGGACCCTGTTAAATATTTGCTTGAATTGTTTTTCAAAACATGATAGGCTATGTAAATGTCCCAAAATGTTTTGAAAAAGTAAAAATAATGTGTGTATACCTATGGTTGGTATACTCCATGTATCATGTTAGGATGGAATCTTGGAACTGAGAGAATATTTTGGTCTTCTCACCATTTGGGCATTAAACTCTGGGATTATGTCTCTCAATCTTAGGCAGTTTCATGTTCCTCCAAATCTGTACTCAGCAGCATAAGAACTGACCAGTATGTTATTTCCCTGGCTTTTGATCACAGTCATCCAGTTAACACCTCATAGAGATCTACATGTTCCTTCAAATGATATGTAACATTTTGTAATTTTTATCTGCCTTCTCTATTAAAGACACTCGATCTGCTGGAGTATTGCAATAAGAAATTCCCATATTTAAATCCATATATTACAAAAAAAAAATAAATCCATATATTACAATGTGTATAGTTGGTGCTGAATACATAAAAAAGAATATCTTCAAAAGAGTATATTCTGAAGGGCCTCCTAGGACAAATGATAAAGGGGCCAAAACAAGCTAAATTATTCTGCTACTACTTTCATGGTTCTTAACTATCCTTTCTCTTCCATTACATGCATATTAGAAATCAACATGTTCTATGGGGGGGGAGAATTATATTTCTTTTAAATCTGTGTGATATTCAATATTATTCCCTTAGGCTTGAACTAGACATTCTTTTTCTCCTATTTCACGTTATTCTATGTGCCAATAAAATAAAAATTTGGAAAGTCAAATGCTCTTTCTTAATTTTTATTATTTTAGGACCCAAGGACCCAATGCTATTGGGAAATGGATGATGGTACCTGAACATACTATTATATCTTAGCTAAACTAGTGCACATGTGTGCATACAAAGAAATAGGGTGGGGGGAGAGGAAGAGGAAATGAGTAGAGACACAGCTGGAGCATATGGAAGTAAATCTAATCTTTGTATTGCATGACCAGAATACTGTAGATCTGGGCTAACTTGAGTCTCTGTGTATATTTTAAGGTCTAACCTAGAGATGGGCATTAATTAGGCAGGGATAGGCTTAGATTAATCATGTTATAATGATTTTAAGATGGTGCAAATTACTTCCTCTTTTCAGTCTTATCTCTCTTATCTCTTCAAACAAATGGGTGTTTTCTAGAACTACTGGCTATTAATACCCACTTCTCAGATTTAAAAAAAGAGAAAAAAATGATTAGACTTCACTAAACTTACTCTTCTAAATGGAAGCCTTAGTTTGTTTTTTAATAAAATATTTTCATTGCATCATGGAAAGACATATCAAAATAATTGAAATTGAAAAATTTGCTGATTAAAGTATATGGCTTTAGAATATCAGGAGTATAACAGTGTCAATACAAAATATTATAATCACTGTTCTTAACAATACCTGTCCCCAGGGGAAATTAGTTAACAAAAGCCTAATCTACACGGTTATTATCATAGACTAACTGACTAAGGGAAAGCAAAAAACCCAACTCTAAGCCACTTTAGCCATCCTGTCCTACCTAAGAAGGAAGAAAAAGCTGAGAAACACGTGAAGTTAAGTCCAGAGGCATAGGCTGACTAAAAGACTGAGACCATTCTATAGGGCTATGGAATGCTTCCCTCCTGACACATCACCAACACAGTACTAAAGGTCCATATATAGTAACTCTTTTTACCCAATATGTCATGCTCTGCTATCAGGAAAAATATATATATAAGGTTTACCAAAAGGCAAAAAAACACGATTTGAAGTGACAGAACAAGCATGAGAACCATACATGACAGAGATGTTAAAATTATCAAACTAGATATTTAAAATAACAGTGATTAAACAGCTATGATTAAAATGCCATGGGCATTCTAATGGATAAAGCAGAAGCATGCAAGAACAGATAGGCAACATAAGCAGAGAAATGGAAATTCTAAGAAAGAACCAAAAAGAAATGCTAGAGATAGAAAACACTGCAATAGAAATGAAGAATGCCTTTCATGGGCTCATCAGAAGACTGGATACAGCTGAGGAAAAAAAAAAATCTGATACGGAGGATGTTATTGGTAGAATTTTTAGTGAAAAAAGCAAAGAAAACAAAGACTAAAAAAAATGAAACAGAAGATCCAGCAACAGTGAGACAACTACAAAAGGTGTAACAAATGCATAATGGGATACCAGAGGAAAAGAAAAAAGGGACAAAAGACTCATTTGAAACAATTAATTTCCCCAAATTAATCTCAGACACTAAATCACAAATTAAGAAAGCGAGAACACCAAACATGACAAATTTTAAACTACATTTTAACTAAATGAAAATGAAAATATAACTTATGAAACTTTGTGAGTTACATGAAAAGCAGTACTTAGAGTGAAATTTACAGCATTAAATGTGTATATGAGAAGACACAGGAAGATCTAAAATCAATCATCTAAGATTCCACCATAGGAAACTATAAGAAGAGCAAATTTAAACTAAGCAGAAGAAACTTAATAATAAAAACTAAAGCAGAAATCAGTGAAAGGGAAAACAAGAAATAAATAGGGAAAATCAGCAAAACCAAATTGTCTCTTTGAAGAGATCAATAAAATCACTAAGTCTTGAACCAGGCTAACAAAGAAAAAAGAGAGAGAGAATACACAAATTGCTAGTATCACAAATGAAAGAGGGTGCATCACTATACATTTCATTGACATTAAAAAGGTAACAAAGACATATTGTGAACAACTCTATACCTAGAAATCTGATAACCTGATAATCTGATAACCTAGCTGAAATAGATGAATTTCTACAGAGCAATAATTCTCACAAAGGTAGATGCAAAAATTCTCAACAAAATATTAGCAAATTGAATCCAAGTATGTATAAATTACCTACTACAGTCGTCTGAGATTTATCTCAGGTATACAGAGCAGGTTCAACATTTGAAAATCAATTAATGTAGTCATCATATCAAGCTAAAAAGGAAAAATCATATGATTATATCAATACAGGCTTAAAGGCATTTGACAGTATCCAACCCTCACTTATGACAGAAACTCTCAGTTTCTGATAACTCTTAAAACTCTCCAATAAGAAAATAAACAACTTGATTAAAATTCTGCCAAAGACTTTGGCAGACCCATCACTAAATGGCAAATAAGTTCATGAAAAGATGCTCAATATCATATGCTATCAGGGAAAAGTAAATTAAAACAATAAGATATCATTGCACTACATATATTAGAATGGCCAAAATCTGGAACACTGTCAACACCAGTTGCTTACAAAGATATGAAGCAACAAGAACACTCATTCTTGGCTCTTAGGAATGCAAAGTGCTATAGCCACTCTGGAAGACCTTAAAGACCTCTCACAAAGCTAAACTAACTTTTATCACATGATCCAGCAATTGTACTACTTGGTATTTACTCAAAGGAGTTGAAATTTATGCCCATTCAAAAACCTGCATTTGTTTATAGCAGCTTTATTCCTAATTGGCCAAGCTTGTAAGCAAGCAAATATTCTTCACTGGGGCAACAGATAAACTGTGGTGCATCCAGATAATGGAACATTATTCCGTGCTAAAAAGAAATGAGCTATCAGGCCATAAAAAGACATACAGGAAACTTAAAGGCATGATACTGAGTTAAAAAAGCCAATATGAAAAGGTTACATTCTATATGAATCCAACTACTGTGTGACTTTCTGGAAAAGGCAGAACTATGGAGACAGTTAAAAGATCAGTGGTTGTCAGGGGTTAGGGTGGAGGGAGAAATGAATAGATGGGCCACAGAAGATTTTTAGATCAGTGAAAATACTTTGTCATAATGATGAATACATTTTATACATTTGTCCAAACTCAAGAAATGTGCAACACCAAAGTGAACCATTATTTAAACTATGGACTTTTGGTGATAATTAAGGGACAGTGTAGGTTTATCCATTGTAACAAATGTACTATTCTAGTGGTGGATGCAGAAAATGGGAGAGAGAATGTATGTGTGGGAGTATGGAGTATAAGAGAGATTTTTGTACTTTCCCCTTAATATTGCTGTGAACCTAAAAGTTCTCTAATAAAATAAAGTGTTACTTTAAAAAGTATACTAATTAAAAAAAATCATTATTCATTTCTGAAATATCTTTACTAAATATTCAGTCATTTTTGTACTTACATAATTATAATAAGGGTCTTCAGGGCAAGACAGTTTAAATTGCTTTCAATTTATTAAGGCCAATTCATGAACATAGAAGGAAAGCAATTAATCATAATTAGGCTATTAGCAATTGTGACAAACAGTACAATTTACCTCAAATTATCAAGTAAAGGAGAAAAGGAGAAAAGGAAAAGAAAATAATCTAGGACTAATTAATGACTATCAGGATGACTTCTCATGTTAGTACAGTGATATATTAGCTGGGATATAATTTTAGTACATAATAGAGAACAAAATTTGTGGCTTAAACAGAATTGAATTTATTTTCTCCAATGTAATATCCTGGATATAATCTATAATAGCCCTTTTAAAGTTTGTAAGAGATCTCCAGAGCAAAATGTGATCTAGCACTCTGCCTCCTCCTGTCTTGCTGCTGTTTTGGTTTTAGTATGATGTCCACATCTGCATTTTACAATTTTACAAAATGGAACTATGTTAACCATATTCTAGGAACCCAGATAAGAGAGAGAGATTTTTATTTGCTTGATGAAACAGCATGGAAATTATATACATCATTTTTAGTATAAATGTATCTCATGTATTATTTTCACATACTTATATTAAAATATTGGAAGAATATGTTTGTTGTTTATCTGAAATTCCTGCATTTTATTTGGCCACTGTACTCACATCCATTAACCAGAATTTAGTCAAAAATCACCTAGTTTTAAGGAAAATTAAGAGGTGTAAGGTTATCCCAGATGATCTTGCAGCAAGCTAAAAATCAGGGGTTCTATGATTATAGATATTGAAAACACAGCTACAGTTTCTAGAAGTGATATCTCCTAGGACTGATAATGGCCATTTGTAAACTCAGTTTTTCTGTAACAGACATGAAGGGATTAGTGATAAATGAATGAATCCAGCTGGGAAAATATACCCACAGTTGTTTTCGGTTTCCTCTTTATAAACCTCACTTTCCTCGAAATTTATAGGTTTTTATCCCTTAACACTATATGCAACCCAGATCTATGTTATGAGGTCTTCAAGGCTGACAGCCAATGATCTGGGGGCTATTTAATTCTAGGGGGTTTAACAGGTTTATCTACTCTTACAATATTGGGCAAATGTGGAACACAAATGTTAGATCAGATATTTTAGTTTCTCATCATACTTACTAAAATTTTAGTTTGTAATTCAGTTTTGATGGATACTTTGCGAGGAACCACAAACTCTTCTACTTAAACAGATCATAATACTAGTTTTAGCCATGCCAATTAGAGGCTTAATCATAGAGAAATTAACACTCAAGTTCTTCTCCCCAAAGTCAGCCATGATAGTCTAGCTCCCTCCTAAGACTCAAAACTTTAGTTTTCCAATTCCATTCTTCCTTTTGTGCCAAACTTTGCTTCTTGATTATTCTTAAATTGTTGTAGTTATAATTGTGACTGTTATTTTATCATTATTTTTTAAAGGTATGACTTCTGGTCTACAGTAAATATCACATTATTAAATTCATATTATTTCTGGTATCAAATATTTTGTATTCCAGTTCTGTCATTTAACATATTTATTAATTATCTTAATTACTTTTATTAATATGCACACATACCTTTTGTATTTTTAAGAGAGAAATTTATTTTAATATTGAACTTTACTAAGTTAAAGTCCTGGATAATACCAAAATAATTTTTTCTTCTTATTAAGCTTATTCTACTGATCAACACTCCAGGTATAGGTCATTTAATTATTTATTAGCCAGCCCTGTCTTTTCCATCTATCAAATCACTTAAAATATACAATTTACTTATTCATTGTTAAATTCCTTGAGAAGTAATACTTATTTAAGATGACAGAATTGAGGGGCGCCTTCGTGGCTCAGTAGGTTAAGCATCTGCCTTCGGCTCGGGTCATGATCCCACGGTCCTGGTATCCAGTCGCACATGCTGCTCCATGCTCAGCAGGGAGCCTGCTTCTCCCTCTCCCTCTTCCCCCCACCCACTTGTGCACTCACTTTCTCTCACTCTTGATCTCTCTCAAATAAATAAATGAAATCTTAAAAAATAAAAAAAATAAGATGACAGAATTGGCAACCCTGCATTTTCTAACTTTTTGTAACAGGGAAATGTATAACAAGTTCCATGTTGCACATTTTCTTTCTATAAAAATAATTTTTCTATGATAAATATTGTGAGTTAAAACAAGAAGTGTGATTTCTATGTTTGCTTTATCTGCCAAAATTAAATCAAGATTGAGGTCTACATTTAGATTTGACCCCAAAAATTATTCTTCACCGATGTCCTAGATTATCAAATAAAAAAGTATTTTGCCAAGATAACCATAGGAAGGACATTAGAAACATCACTTTGAGGCAGATAGGAATGAATTACTTATGTTTTTGACAATGTCAATCTTCAAGTATATTTGAAATATTTGATTTTACTATATTTTTCATTTTCATTAAGACAAATGAGACTGATATGGAAAGAAAATATTATAGGCTTACATAAAGAATTAAATCATGTAACCACAATGTCGACAGCACCAATAAAAATTTTATGTCAAGATTTGTGTGTCTCGGGCTCCTGGGTGGCTCAGTCGTTAAGCATCTGCCTTCGGCTCAGGTCATGATCCCGGAGTCCCGGGATCGAGTCCCACATCAGGCTCCCTGCTCGGCGGGAAGCCTGCTTCTCCCTCTCCCACTCCCCCTGCTTGTGTTCCTGCTCTCGCTATCTCTCTCGCTGTCAAATAAATAAAATATTAAAAAAAAAAAAAAAGATTTGTGTGTCTCATCAAGGAAACTTCCCCTTGTCTTTAATAGAATTGGGGAGTTCTATTCTAAAGTCCTAAATCAGGCACTAGCATGCATATAATTTCCTTTTTCTAACAGCCAAATTCCTAAACAATACATAGTTTAATTACTTTCTTTATTGTAATTTTAAAAAGTTTATAATAAGTAAAAAATGTATACCTGTTCTTTACTTAAGATTAACTCAATGTATCTATATGCAACTCACATATATGTATCTTTCAATCTAACCTGATATTGTTAAAGCAATACCAATACTGAAATGAGACTGAGGATTTTTCAAGTTTATCATAAGAAATTCTTCATTCTCTGTATTCATTTAATATCTTTTATAGAATCATGTATTGAATATGAGTTTGAGTACTGGCCTCAAGTATCTTCATGAAATTACAGTCCTTTAATCATACACTAAGAGTATTTATATTATTATATTTTGTATTTCCAAGAAATGTCATTTCTAACATCAGGGAAATATTGTGTAGCCAAAGAGGGATTTCAGCCAATGAAGAGATGAAATGTAATATCATAGAAAAAATTATTACTGGTAAAATATAGGATATCTTACATAGATAAATATGACCTAACTTGTATTGGGGAATGCTACTCTTAAAGCAAACCTTTAAAAGTTATATTACTTTTATTACATTTTATTTATTAGAAACAAGTCACTATGCCAAGGCCACAGGGAGGAGAGGGAAAGAGAGATTACAAAGTGGCAACACACTTCTCAGAGTGAGGAATAGGTTTGTTGTCTGGATGGTGTTGATTTCACACATGTCAAGGTCAAAACCTATTAATTTTACTTAACTATACTTTAAGAATGTGCCAATTACACCTCAATACAGTGGGTTCACCAAAAGGAAAATGGAGAGAAAAAGAGACAGAGAGAGATAGAGACAGAAAGAGAAACAGAGAAAGGGACTTTTCAGTAATTCATTTTTTCAACAACCACATCCCCTGTGATCTTGGGTAAAGAAGCCTGTCCTGGCTTTTTCATCTTGTAATTCTCTTTTAGTTTGCTCTTTCAGAAATATTTTGTTGTTGTTACAAGCTGTTACTTAACCCATGTTTGAACTGCTATATTTAAAGTTTTTATTTTTATTTCATGATATATAACTGAGGAGGATTTGACACATTGCTAAATACAAGAAAGCATTAAAGAATAGACTGTCATTGAGGTGGATAGGTTTATAAGGTAAGGAGACAGATATTAAAAGCAAATTTTATTAAGCATTATGTAATTCATCTATTTGAGACACCTTATATGTGAAGATTTTTCCATTTTTCTTTCTTATATAACTTTTCAGTTGTTACAATGCTGTTCTTGCAAATGCTTTACCAGTAGTTAAACCAAAACCCCTGCTTGAGGTAGCCAGGTTATTACTGATCTAATTTATTGCTGAAAAGTAGAGGGGTATAAAACTTAACATATTTTTTCTAAAACTTACACATCTTTATTATAAGTAACTTTAAATTGCCAATTATTTATTCAATCATTCATATATTTTGTCAATTACCATTTATATATTAATAAACGTTATAATATGGTTAGTAACCAATAAAGACGATTTCTTCCTTGATTTACAAATTTTTCTGTGAATAAGTAAATGCATTAAAAAAATATAGTTTAGATGTTGGCTATAAAACAGTGAAAAAAGATATAAGGCCTCTGCTTCCATAATATGTATAATCTAGTTATAATTTTACTTACCTAATATTTCATAGTTTTCAAAATATTTCTTATTCTTTGAATATCGATCTAAGTCTATTATTTTCATACTTGACATTGAGGATACTGTAAAATTTAAAAAAATCTTTCTGAATTCTGCTTCTACTAAAAATTCAGTAAAGCTGACTTCACATAACACTGAGTAAAAGAAAAATTAAGTCAATCTAATGCACAGTTACTATAAATTTTTTTAAAAAGTCTTGAAAGTAGCAAAGTTTATTTCAATACAGATATATTATGAGAAAATGAAAATAAAGATGACAGTAATACTCTTAAAGACAAGGAAATTATTCCAGAAAGGTGTATCCACAATATAGATTAAATTAAACCTACTAATTCATAATGGGCTAAAAGTAAAATAGAATAGAAAGTGACTAATATTGATTAGAGGCAAATAAAATCAAACATATGAATAAAGGAGTTCCTAAAGAGGAAAACTAAAGAAAGTGAAATGGAGTAAACGAAAATGAAAAAACATGCAAACCTATAGTCTACAATTTAAGATCATATTGCTAAGATAAAAACAAACAAACAAAACAGACTTATAATCACATTTTGAAAGTCCATGCTGTATGACAAAGCATATTCACCTAGAATGATCAACACTGGACATCTTCTAGTAAAATTACTTTACTTTAAAAAAGAAAACATAATTAGTTGTACAACTAGGAAAAAAAAAACTACCTTGTTTATAAGAGAATAATTACTATCAGAGATTTTTACAGCAATAATTTATGCCAGAAGTGGCATAACATTTTTAAAAATATTTAAGGAAGAAAGTGTGAGCCAAGTATTTTATATCCAGCAAAACTGATTATCGAATATAATGGTCATAGACAAAATGTTATCAGTGTGTGAGAACTCAATATTTCCTCATCTGTCATTTCTGAAGAATTTACTAGAGAATGAGTTTAGATAACCAAAATGATCAGAAAGACACCTAAATAAGGTGATGAGGACCATTAAATTTAGTTTCCTATAGAACCAAGACAGTATATTAAGAGGGAGACAATCTAATATATTATGGGCATATATTTTGCCAGTATAGCTATAATACAACTATATCAAACAGAGAGGGAAAGCAGATGCAAAAAAAAAAATCTCTAAAATTCCAATAATTGTATCAGGAGTGGTATTAATTTAGTATTTTACACACATATACTTTTATTAGCTCTTAGCATCTATATTTAATAAATGTACTTACATGTACTTTATTATGTATGTGAAACATTTTAATATAAATATTTGTTAGCTTTCCCTGAAAGATCTGAAAATCTTTCAGAAAGGAAAATCTGAAAAAGATCTAGAAACAATGATCAATCCAGTAATATTCAGCATCCTTAACACCCAGATTGTGGTCTTGAAATACCATTTTTCATTTTCAGAAACCAGAGCTTCTTGAAGAAATGGCTGATTAAGGGACACCTGGGTGGCTCAGTCAGTTAAGTGTCTGCCTTTGGCTCAGGCCATGATTCTGCAGTCCTGTGATCAAGTCCCTCATCGGGCTCCTTGCTCAGTGGGGAGCCTGCTTCTCCCTCTACCCCTCCCCCTGCTTGTGCTCTCGCTCTCTCTCTCTGACAAATAAATAAACAAAACCTTAAAAAAAAGAAAGAAATGGTTGATTGAGTATGTAAGGCAGAAGATACATTATTCTGGGATATCTTTCATACCAGACTAGCATGAAACTGTTAAAGACTATGAGGGTCAACGATTAAGGATTCAACGTGAACAGGCTTCTACTGGCATAAGATGGAGTGATCTGAGCTTCAAAAAACTAATTTTTTTATTGCAACAAAGCCAATAAAAATTGGTTATATTCATGAGTTCCTAAAGATAAAATAGAAAATAATGTCATTTTCAGAGAGCGATAGAAAACCATTCATTATGTGGTAAATCAAGCAAAAGAATCGAGCATTTTTCCAGATTTCCGTAGATCAACTCTAACCCTGGATCGCCAAATAAAAGATGAGGGCAATGTCCTTTTATAAAGACATGTCAAACAGTAAATTAAAAATAATGATAAAATTAGAATATCACCATTTTTGCAAACTCCATAAAATAATAGCTTATAAGATTTAAGCCTCGGGGCGCCTGGGTGGCTCGGTTGTTAGGCGTCTGCCTTCGGCTTGGGTCATGATCCCAGGGTCCTGGGATCGAGCCCCGCGTCTGGCTCCCTGCTCCATGGGAAGCCTGCTTCTCCCTCTCCCACTCCCCCTGCTTGTGTTCCCTCTCTTGCTGTCTCTCTGTCAAATAAATTAAAAAAAAAAAAAAATGTGCCCATTTCTTAAAAAAAAAAAAAAAAAAGATTTAAGCCTCAGTGGCTGTGGAAATCTAAATAAGAGAGACAACCAGACATCATGTATCATTATATACTTACCAACACTGTCTATAGTCTTGCTAGAGGGGTTGAATAGAGTCTGATCTATCTCTTCATATAGTTGCCAAGTTGCAGGAAATCCAGAGTGCAGAGATACATGTAGAACTGCACCAAGATTATTCATCATCAAAGCCCAGAGTTTGGAAAACTGTACAGGTCAAACAAAGCCAAGTTTCTCCAAAGATAAATTTTAAGAAAATAGAGAAGTTAAAAGGAAAACCTGTAAATTAGAGAGATATAAAGTTATGTTAAATTTTTTAAATGAGTAAGACTAAATTCTAATGTCAAGAGAAGCACATTTGTGTGATAATGCTATTAAAAATGCAAGGAAATGAAAACTGTGAAGTCCAGATCATGGTTAGTTACTAGAGGAGAGGATTGTCTGTGATTGGCATGTTTCATAGGGAAGGGCCTCTGAAGTGGCTGCCAACGTTTTTTTTCCCTTAACTTAGTGAGAGCTGCCTTACAGTACTTGATTAAGCTATATATTTAAATTGTGTGATTTTATTTTCCTGTATTTTATTTCATAATAAATATATATACATATATACATATTTAAAATTTATTTATTTATTGGAGAGAGAGAGAGTGTGCATGGGGAGGGACAGAGGGAGAGGAAGAGGAGCAGACTCTACTAAGTGTGGAGCCCTAAGTGGGGCTCAGTCTCACGACCCTGAAATCATGACCTGAGCCGAAATCAGGAGTTGGATACTTAACTGATTGAGCCATCCAGGTAGGTACTCCCATAATAAATATATTTTTTAAAGTTATTTTGAAATTGCTGAAAAACATAAAAATTAATTCCATTTGTTTAATTCATTAAAAGGGATTTACACCACAAATAGAAAACTGGGGAATAATGTTAAGTATTAAAAGCAGAGTTCTGGCATAGTTGGTGAGAGAATCATATCAGGGAAATATTAACTTAGATGAAGTTACTGTAAAGAGTGTATAATTCATTAGTATGCATACATTTTTAAGTGCATGTGTACATCATTGTATTTTTATATATAAAGTGGTCCAAAGGAAAAATATGTGTCATGAATATGAAGATGCACCTGGAATAAGGACATTTTTTTATTAGCGTCTTAAACTTGTAAAGAAAAAAAGCAACACTTTGCTAACATGATTAATGGGAATTATTTGACTATTGACTTTTCTGAACGTGCTGGAGAGAATGTGGGTGAGATAATCTTGTTTTAAATATATATATTTATTTATTTATGGATAAATGCTAAGACTCTCAGTTGCAACAATATGGATTCCATGATTCCCATGGGGATAGTCTCCTAGTTTTCTTTTGTATGCCAGTTAGTTTATGCTGAATCCAAACCCCAACCAGGGATTTATGAATTTTTAAATTATTCTCCCAGAAACTTATACCTTCTCACTAACAGAGTTTTGAATTGTAGTTTATACTAGATTTATGGCATTTGTGATTTATTTATTTTCTCTGAAGAATATTTACACTGTCTCTACTGTTATTTCCTATTAGAACTTTGGCGATTTTTAAGCTCAGCTTGAGCATGGAATGCCAAAGACATGTTTTCATTCAGAAAATGTCTAAAAAGAAAGATAAATATCTAAGAAAAAATCTACGTCTCACAGTTGCACCATATGTTAAGGACATTTTTAAACAACCAATTTCAACCAAATAAATTTTGAAGATCTAATTGGTTTTATTGAGTGATTCATAAATCAGACAGCATCCCATCTAACAATACAAAAAAGCTTCAAAATTCCCAATCTCCTCCTTTGGGAATTAAGTTAGCTTTTAAATCTTGGTGGACTTAGCGTAAGTGACTCCATTCTGGATTTATTGTTTCTTTTTAACAAAATTAAAATGAGAAGTAACAGTTGATATGGAAAAACATTCAACAATACAGACTACTTAATGGAAGATTAAGGTTAATAAACTGATAAAATGACATGACTTTAATATGTTGAAGAAAAAAATGAGAACGCTTGTTAAACAGTAAAGTTTTGATCCTAAGAATATTTTATATTAAGAGTGTAAATATTGATCAGTACTAAAATAAATAGAGTATGTTTCTCTTTTCTTGTTCAGATATCACTGGTAGCATAAGAAATACCAATTAAATACCTAAGAAATTCTTAAAACTCAAGTAGATACCTCATTTGCATATAAATAAAAGGAATATCACTTGCATCTAAGGTTATATCACTTTGTGGGAAATTAGTTCTTTCTCATAATTTATTTCCAGTATTTATTCAAGCCATTTTATTGGACTCAGATATTTCATGCCTTCTAGCATGAGCCTTTAAAGTGCAAAGACAAGAAGGACTGTAGCAATAAATTTGTTGCTCAGACATTCTCTCATTTACCTTTATTCCAGCAGGTCTGCACTCAAGCCTAGAAATGGTGGCTTTAGTTTGAAAGTTTTGTTGGCTTCCTTTAATTGAACTCTATCAGGAGGATAGATGAAACTAATAGTAATTATTTTATTAATTTGAACATTTAGTCTAACTTCCAGATTTTTTTTTTTTGCTTTTTAAAAAAATTTTATTATATTATGTTATGTTAGTCACCATACATTACATCATTAGTTTTTTTTTTTATTCTTATGTTAATCCCCATACATTACATCATTAGTTTTAGATGAAATGTTCCATGATTCATTGTTTGTGCATAACACCCAGTGCAACATGCAGAATGTGCCCTCCTCAATACCCACCACCAGGCTAACCCATCCTCCCACCCCCCTCCCCTCTAGAACCCTGTTTGTTTTTCAGAGTCCATCGTCTCTCATGGTTCGTCTACCCCTCCGATTTCCCCCGCTTCATTCTTCCCCTCCCGCTACCTTCTTCTTCTTTTTTTTTTTTCTTAACATATATTGCATTATT